>NC_041384.1:91149166-91211077 GCF_002162155.2 Triticum dicoccoides
ACCCACGTACCCCCAAACGATCAGAGACGGAACCAAAACCCTAATTTCACCGCTGTAACTTTCTGTATCCACGAGATCAGAGACGGAAGTGTGAGTAGTTTACTTCAGACCTACGGGTCCATAGTTAGTAGCTAGATGGCTTCTTCTCTCTTTTTGGATCTCAATACAATGTTCTCCCCCTCTCTTGTGGAGATCTATTCGATGTAATCTTCTTTTTGTGGTGTGTTTGTTGAGACCGATGAATTGTGGGTTTATGATCAAGTCTATCTATGAATAATATTTGAATCTTCTCTGAATTCTTTTATGTATGATTGGTTATCTTTGCAAGTCTCTTCGAATTATCAGTTTGGTTTGGCATACTAGATTGATCTTTCTTGCAATGGGAGAAGTGCTTAGCTTTGGGTTCAATCTTGCGGTGTCCTTTCCTGGTGACAGTAAAGGCAGCAAGGCACGTATTGTATTGTTGCCATCGAGGATAACAAGATGGGGTTTTCTTCATATTGCATGAGTCTATCCCTCTACATCATGTCATCTTGCTTAAGGCGTTACTCTGTTTTTAACTTAATACTCTAGATGCACGCTGGATAGCGGCCGATGAGTGGAGTAATAGTAGTAGATGCAGGCAGGAGTCGGTCTACTTGTCTCGGACGTGATGCCTATATGCATGATCATACCTAGATATTCTCATAACTATGCTCAATTCTGTCAATTGCTCAATAGTAATTTGTTCACCCACCGTAGAATACTTATGCTCTCGAGAGAAGCCACTAGTGAAACCTATGGCCCCCGGGTCTATCTTTATCATATCAATCTCCTACTACTTAGTTATTTACATTGCTATTTATTTTCCGTTATTTTACTTTGCATCTTTATCATAAAATACCAAAAATATTATCTTATTATATCTATCAGATCTCACTCTCGTAAGTGGCCCTATAGGGATTGACAACCCCTATTTGCGTTGGTTGCGAGGATTTATTTATTTTGTGCAGGTACGAGGGACTCGCGCGTAGCCTCCTACTGGATTGATACCTTGATTCTCAAATACTAAGGGAAATACTTACGCTACTTTGCTGCATCATCCCTTCCTCTTTGGGAAAACCAACGCAGTGCTAAAAGAGGTAGCACTGGTGCAACTTCTTTACGAGGGAGGGCCTCATATTATCTATCTTGTTTAGTTTCTCATCGTTGATGGTGGCGGTTGTCCGTATGATGCGACCTATTTGATTGCCGTAGCATGCGTGCGCTTCCTCGGGCGTGTTTGGCTCAAAATTGCCGTCGTTCACCTCTGTGACCACCAGTCTAGTAGTCCTGAGCTTGTTAGGAAGTTGCCTCCTCTTTGCTTTCGGTTCTATACTGGCTCTGTTAGTCTCGGCGCCGGTCTTAGTCTCAGCGCCGGTATTGATGCCGGTCTCAGTCTCAGCGCCGGTCTCAGTCTCAGTGTCGGTCTCGATGTCAGTCTCAGTCTCCGATGTGATAGGTGGACCCAAAAACATCAACTGTTGATCGTCGTCTTCCCTCAAAAATTCCTCTGCCGCCAGGTACACGTTGTCGCACTCACTAGAACCCTGTCCTTCATCGTTGCTAGCCATGTTTCCTATGATTAAATCTAGTCAATTAATTCTAGACCTAATAAAATGAATAATGACATAAAAAGGCCTATGCTTTGCATGAACGTTGACTCGTTCCTGGTGCGGCAAATCACGGGCACTCAATATGTCCTAGTTTGTAGCACAAGTCATGCCGAAATTCACGAAAAACTTCGGCATGACCTTTGCTAAAAAGTGGACAAATCGAGCACCTGAAATTTGCCAGAATGGAAATGAATCAACATTCCGGCAAAACATAGGCGACCCGTGCTTCATTCCATGGAAACAACAAAAGGCCACATGGGCACAATCGAATCACACTTCAATGAAAAGATATAACATGACTAACCTGGCCACAATCGAACCACACTTCCCTGGAAACAACAATAAAAGTCTAGGAAGGATCATCTTTATAATAGAACTTGCCTAAATTCTTTTCCTAGAAAAAATAGTGGTCTTTTCAAAAATCAAAAACCTTTGCAAAATAACCTCACTAAACACTTCTTTGCCTAGGACAGAGCCCAAATTATGTTCTAGCTATTCCTCTCTCTCTCTCTCTCTCACACACACACACACACACACATTATTTTCTCTAACGCTTCTCTGCCTAGGACAGAACCCAATTAAATTGCAAAGGAACTCCATTTCTCTAACCCTTCTCACCTAATGCTCTAAAATAAATTTTTCGTCTAACCTAGCGAACCTAGCTAACCTAGCTTGTTAACCTAACGAACCTAATTTACCTAGCTATTTAACCCAGTTAGTTAACCTAGCTAGTTAACCTAGTTTACCTGATAATTAACCTAATTAAACTAGTTAACCTAACTAGTTCTCTGTCAAAGCCCTAACTAAAATTTTGCACTAACCTAGATAATTAACCTAATTAAACTAGTTAACCTAGCTAGCTAGTTCTCTGTCCAATGTTTGTGCTATGCATGAGAGAGAGTGAGAGAAAGGAGGGGTGGGGGCTTATAGAGGATGGCTCCGGTCGTGGTGAGGGAGGCAGGGGCGTCTCCGGTGATGGCGAGGGAGGCAGTTGTGGCGAGGGAGGCAGGGCGTCGAGGGTGGCTCCAGTGGCGTTGATGAGGCTGCGCGGCTCCGGTGGCGTCGAAGGCGCGCGACTCTGGTAGGTCCGGGGGCATTGATGTCGGTAGGAGACGGCGGCGAAGTAGGGGGGCGTCGAATTGGGAAGACGGCGGCGAAGTGGGGCGAGAGATTTGGGGGAGAAGTTGTGGTCGGGGGGGGGGACCGCTTTTGGGTTAAGTCAAACTTAGTGGTAGCGTGTTTCTGTAAAAGCGCTATAACTAAGTTAGCTATAGCGCTTTTCAGTAAACGCGCTACAGCTATAGCTATGTATTTTCCTTTCCTTTTCTTATTTCATTTTCTCTTTCTATAGCGAGGGTCCAAACGAGCGCTACTGCTAAGTTATTCATAGCGCCTCTGATGAACAGACGCTACTGCTATTCCTTTCTCCTTTTTCCCTTTTCCATTTTTTTTACATTTTATTTTTTCCTTTCTCCTTTTTTTATTTCTTTCATTTTCATTTACTTTTCTATTTATTTTCGTTTAATTTTCTTTCCATTAACAGTAGCGCGTTTCACAGTAAACGCGCTGCTAAAATAAACTTAGCGGTAGCGCTCTTTCTAGAAGACTGCTACTACTATATGTAGCATATCGGCTTAGTAGTGAGAATTTTAGTAGTAGCGCTTTTAAAAGGAGACGGCTACTGCTACATTAGTGTCTGCAGCGCGTTTATCCAGCACGCGCTATTGCTATTTAGCAGTAGCGCCCTTTTTTAACAAGCGCTACTGCTAAAGTTCTGTGCATAAGGTTTTCCCTAGTAGTGGAACCCTATGTAACGGGGGATGGCTGGGGTCCTGGCGCACTCTATATAAGCCACCCCCCTCGTCTGAGACAAGGATTCGCACCCCCTGTAACTTCACGCATAATCCAATCGACTAGCCTTCGGGCACCATTTGCCGGCGGAGAGGAGACCCTGAGATGGACGGCGGCGGTGGCAGCGCCCCATCCGACGGGGCACCTGATCTGCACGGAGATGGTTGAGGCGTCGACTGTTGATCCAACCCCGATCGGATCCGCCGCGGGGTGGCCTTCAGCCGGCCGGCGGCACGTGGAGAGACCGGTGAGGAGACGTTGGATCTTCGCCATTTTACCGATGTCGGCGTTCGTCTTCGTGGCGAGACTCCGCTCGATTCCAGCCAACCGCGAGATCGAGATGACGTGGCTTTCGGTGAAAAACGCGCCTGACTGCGGTCATGGCGGACGATGGCGGCATCTCGGACGCCGTTCCCTTCTCGAGGCATCGTAGTTGCAGGTCACGTCAACCTGATCGGAAGATTCCGTGGGAAACCCTAGATCTGGATATTCCGGATCGGACGATGGTGACTTTTCGATGTCGTTCTCCTTCCTGGGGGCATCGTTTTGGAGCAAGTGTTGGCTAGAGGGGACAAGAGGAGGAGCGGCGTGGAATCTGACACGTCGACAACGGCGAGTCTCAGTGGCATGGAGTAGCGGAGTGTCGCCGGTGGGCGTGTGATGATGGATGAGTGCAGGATGGTGGTGTTGTCTGGCGTCGTGGTGGCGTCGACGGCAACTAGACCGGGCAAGGTTAATGCAACAGTACAACACTAAATATGGATTGGTGGCAGGTGGCTGCGGCGGCCTCATACCCGGTAGGCGTTCTGGTTGAGGAGTGCGCCGGACTGGTGGGTGCCCCATACCCGGCAGGCGTCCTGGTTGGGACCTCAGGTCTTAGATGTTAGGTTTGGCTGCGAGGTCTGTTTGGCATTAGGTCCAGATTTTCAATGCCCCTTCATCAACTGGATAGGAGTATCGACAGATGTTGCCTAGACGGTTGCTTTAGTCTTACTGTTGTATGACTTTGTAAGGTCTTGTGTGAATAATTAATAAAGTGGCCGCATGCATCGCCCAGATGCAGAGGCCAGGGGTCATCCTCCTTTTCTAAAAAAATGACTTTGATTGGGTGGCGCTGCTCGGAGTATCCGGTCTCGAGCTCCGGATGAAAATCCTATGTGTGACATTAGTTTGTTATACCTGGTAATGGCGGTGTTATGTGTGTTGTTACCTTGATGAAGACATTGATCGGAGTTTGCTCGGGCTTGATCTTTCGGATGAAACCCACTATCTGACTTTCGATAGTTGGATCCGGCGATGGCGGTGCTTGCATGTCATTTCCTTTTTGGAGGCATTGCTTTTGGAGAATCTTTTCACGCAGTCCTTGTGCTATCATGATATAGTTGGTGCTGATGGTCACCATTGTCACTTTATTTCATCACTTTGGGAGTGTTTCTCTTTTTTCATTCGTCTGCACAGCTTCGGTTGTGTATGACTTTGCTCCTTGTCCGCGCGATCTTGTGTTGTGGGTTGGTTGTGTGCATCCTAGTTATTCAGAGACCGGATGTGTACTCATTATGATTGTATCCCTCGATGCTACGTTATGATTCAATAAAATATGCTCTTTATCGGAAAAAAAGATTAATCAGCAGTAGTGTTTTTGCCACCAACTACACCAGCCGTTCGCTTGTCCCAATCGAGTGGATTTACTCGCCTAACCTGCACGCGGTCCATGCGGACCCGGTAGCTTTCTTGCCACTGTTACTTCCTCACCAGAGGGAACACGCGCCTTCCCCTCGGAAATGTGTAACAAGTCGCCACTCAATGTCAAGACGATCTGCAATGGAAATCAGCCTATGGACGTGCATGATCCCTGCAAATGTCTCTCCTGCCTTTTCCACGACAATCTTGGAGTTGTTAGGAGGACGAAGTGGTACTAGGGCACGCAATTAAGAACGTGAGCTGCTGGGCATGGTTGCAAGCAACTGGATAGAGCTAGGAAAGCGACGCTCCACCACCTTTTGACCCCGACGGCTCGACGTAGGACCGACCTCGCCCCCGTCCTCCGGGCAGAGCAACTGCAGTAGCCACGGTCAGCTTCCATCCGACTCTCATCCTCGTCACCACCAAGAGCCACATCGCCGGACGTTAACTCCACCACCCCTATAAATACCACCCTCCCCTTCAATGGTAAGTCAAGCAACATACCCACACACCAAATCCAAGCAAGGAGCAGTAGCAGTAAGCTAACTGCCCGCCGATCACTTCTCTCTCCCACCAGCTCCATTCAATTCTTGCGGCTTCGTTGCAATGGCGGCCGTGAACAAGTCCGTCGAGCGGCTGGCGCAGCGCCTGGTGGCCCCGGCCGAGCCCACGCCGGTCGGCCCGCTCCGCCTGTCCTGGCTTGATCGGTACCCCACCCAGATGGCGCTCATCGAGTCGCTGCACGTCTTCAAGCCGGCTCCTGACGGCGGCAACGACGCTGGCCCGGCGAGGACCATCGAGCGGGCTATGGCGCAGGCCCTGGTGCAGTACTACCCGCTCGCGGGACGCCTCGGGTTCACGGACGAAGGTGGGCTGCTGCAGGTCGACTGCGGCGGCGACGGCAGCGGCGTCTGGTTCACGGAGGCCGCGGCCGCCTGCGCGCTCGAGGACGTGGAGTACCTGGAGCACCCTATGATGATCGCCAAGGACGAGCTGCTCCCGCCCACGCCCGCCCAGGAGGAGGATGAGCGCAAGCTTGTCCTGCTCGTCCAGGTTACCACCTTCGCGTGCGGCGGCTTCGTCGTCGGCTTCCGCTTCAGCCACGCCGTCTCCGACGGCCCCGGCGCCGCGCAGTTTATGGCCGCCGTCGGTGAGCTCGCCCGCAGCCGTAGCAGCGTGGAAGGCCTGGCGGTGGAGCCACAATGGGGCCGCGAGGCGATCCCGGACCCGGCCGGCGCCGTTATCGGCAGCCTGCCGAGCCCCGCGGGCGCCAAGAGTCTCGAGTACCTCGCCATGGACATCTCCGCAGACTACATCGGCCACTTCAAGTCGCAGTACAACACGGAGCACGCCGGCTCGTGGTGCTCGGCGTTCGAGGTGCTGGTGGCCAAAGCGTGGCAGAGCCGCACGCGCGCGGCGGCGTTCGAGCCGGAGTCCACCGTGCACCTCTGCTTCGCCATGAACGCTCGGCCCCTTCTGCAGGCCTCGCTCCCGCGCGCCGGCGCCGGGTTCTACGGCAACTGCTACTACATCATGCGCGTCTCGGCTCTCGCGGGCAAGGTGTCCGGCTCCTCGATCCCGGAAGTGGTGAAGATAATCAAGGACGGGAAGAGACGGATGCCATCCGAGTTCACGCGGTGGGCGACAGGAGAGGCCGGCGCCAATGGCGGTGAGGACCCGTACCAGATCACGTCGGACTACCGGACGCTGCTGGTGTCGGACTGGACGCGGCTCGGGTTCGCGGAGGTGGACTACGGCTGGGGGCCGCCGGCGCACGTCGTGCCCCTGACGAACCTGGACTACATCGCGACGTGCATCTTGGTGAAGCCGTGGGCGCACAAGCCAGGGGCGCGGCTCATCACCCAGTGCGTGACGCCCGACCGCGTCGCCGCCTTCCACCAGGGAATGCTTGACATGAACTGACCGGAACCGGAGAAGAAGTGAAGCCGAAGGCAAAAGGATGCGTGATTAGAAATAGATACGGTTGCATTGGATTGGTTGATGGGTGGATTGATGGTGTGTAGCGTGACTGATAATAAGCAACTGGTCCTGAATTTGGGGAGTTGATTGTATGGGTTTGGTGGAAAGCCACCAACTGAAGGGAAATACCCAATGGTTCCTGGGTACATATGTACCCTATATGGGGATTTATTTTTAATATTAAACAAAAAATCAAAATAGTTAAGAAACTATTTTTAGAATAAAGTTGACTTACTTGCGCGCTAGTATACACATTTTCAGAAAAAAGAAAACTATGTTGACTTCACAGTGAAAAAGACAAAATTTATTTGCTACTATAGATCACTATTCACGCTATTTTGATCGGAAATTTATCTTTTTTGAAAAGAAGTCAAAGAGGAATTTTATGTTTTTGTCAGTTTTCTCACTACTACAATGGAAGGTCAAGTTTTTATCAAAAATATTTTTAGAAATTTTTGACTTTTTATTGAATTACTAAAAAAAATTGCATATAGGGTACATATGTACCCAGGAACCAAAAGTTCCCCTCCACCAACGGCGGCGAGGACCCGTACCAGATCATGTCGGACTACCGGACGCTGCTGGTGTCGGACTGGACGCGGCTCGGGTTCGCGAAGGTGGATTACGGTTGGGGCCCGCCGGCGCACGTGGTGCCCCTGACGAACCTGGACTACATCGCGACGTGCATACTTGTGAAGCCATGGGCGCACAAGCCGGGGGCGCGGCTCATCACCCAGTGCGTGACGTCCGACCGCGTCGCCGCCTTCCACCAAGGAATGCTCGACATGAACTGACCCGAGCTGACCGGAGCGGAAGAAATGAAGCCGAAGGCAAAGGGATGCGTACGTAGGTGTAAGCATCACTCATGATTAGAGATAGAGAAAAATTCATCATAGGTCACAAAAGTTGAGCCGGCTGATAGTTAAGTACCACTACTTCAAAATATCCGAACTACAGTCCATATACTTGTGCGGAGGGTTCACTTTGGTCCATATACGAATTGAGCTACGTATTCGTTGACTTGGCCGAGTCAGCCGTTGCCAGCTATGCTTTGACTGCCACATGTGCAACACCTGGTGGGGGGGGGTTTAATACTAGTAGTTCGGGGTTTTTTTGCAAATGCGCCAACACCTGGCGATTAAACGCCCCTCACCAAGTCGGACCGCACCCGGTCGCACCCGGTCGCACCCTCTCTGCTCGTCGTCGCTGCCGAGGTAGTGCGTTTGCTCGTCGGCGTCGACAACGGCTCCATGAGCACGTCGTCGGACGCTGAGCCGCCGCCGTCCGCGCCGTTCGGGAGGGGCCTGCGCGACGTGCCTCTTGCTCCTTCGCGTCGTCGTGATGATTCCTCGCCGCCCCTGTACGGTACGTCGCTGTCACCAGCAGCTCCGTTGATCGATCTGTGCAATTTAGCTCTCGTAAAGAGTTCTTGGCCGCATCAATTGCGCGTACGAGCTAGGGTTTGGCCGTTCGTTCAACTCTCTGACGGATTGGGTGTGGGGTGGTAGGGTTTTAGCAGTTTCTTGAAGATGTTTGTGGCAGGCCAAAAATAGGGCTGCGTCATGGAGGGTTTGCAGTAGATGGCCATGTTTGCGGAGATCTGGAGTGGTTAAGGTTCTTTCTCCCCCCCCCCCAATTTTTCATCGGTCCAGGGGTCTAGGGTTTAAGCAGTAAAGTTTGCTTTTAGTGTCAGAGTGTTAATTGGACCAAAAATTGTTGTAATTTGCAATTACATTGTGTCAGATTTACCAAAGATGGTTGCTTTTCGACCTGTAAGATCATACATTTGTTAATTGGAGCCATGAATCTCTATTTTTCTTTCTGAAAAGGTAAAAAAGTCTGAATGTCTGAACTGTAGTCTGAAATGTCTGAACCTCTCTGTAGTCTGAAATGTCTGAACTTTTTCAACTTGATTGTTTTGCAGGACCCTTAAGCAACCACTTCTCTGTTAAGGTTATACATGGTGGCTACTTTCTGTGTGCTGGCAAGCATATGGATTATCACAAAGGTCACTCCATTTGATATGATTACTGTGACATAGATAATTGGACACCTAATGTTGTTGCCAGTCTAGTGGAGAAAATTGGATATGAGTTTGAGGGCAGGATCGGGGCTTATTGGTGTGTTCCTGGATTGACAGTGTATAAGAATGGATTAAGAGAGATCAAGATAGGGGACAACACTATGACAGAAAACATGAAGGATTGTGTTCTAAATGGCAACCACTTCCAATAGATATTCCTTGATCATGATGTGAGCATGATATCATATGTTTCTATTGTTCAAGTCCACTCTGATGATGAGGATCCTCCAATTGTCAGGTTCAGTGGCATTAGGCCAAAGAAGGAGAATGCACACCAGCAACAAGCAGAGTAGACACAACAGCAGCAAGAGGAGCAGGCTCAGCTCACCCTAGTGGAATAGGAGCAGGCTGAGCTCCCTCAAGTGGAACAGGAGCTGCCTCAGCATGATCAAGAGCATGAGCATGATCATGAGCATGATCAAGAGCATGAGCAAGATGAAGCAGAGTCAGAAAGTGTAGCAGAGTCAGAAGAAGATGACTTCATACCAAGTCCACCCCATCCTGGAACTACTTACCTTTCATCTCAGTTTGGGTTTAGGGCAAGGAAATCCTGTAGGTTTTTGAACATGGATGCAGCAAACACAGTTGGCTGTTCAGTAGTGCAGGATTCAGATGAAGATTACATTCCACAAATTGTTGATTCAGACATTGATCTGCAGGATGATGATGACTTGTTTGACAAACATGTTGATTGTGAGAAGGGCAAAGGACCAGCAGTCCAAGAAGAAGTTGATGATGAAGGAAATATGCCCTAGAGGCAATAATAAAGTTATTATTTATTTCCTTATATCATGATAAATGTTTATTATTCATGCTAGAATTGTATTAACCGGAAACATAATACATGTGTGAATACATAGACAAACAAAGTGTCACTAGTATGCCTCTACTTGACTAGCTCGTTAATCAAAGATGGTTATGTTTCCTAACCATGAACAATGAGTTGTTATTTGATTAACGGGATCACATCATTAAGTGAATGATCTGATTGACATGACCCATTCCATTAGCTTAGCACCCGATCATTTAGTATGTTGCTATTGCTTTCTTCATGACTTATACATGTTCCTATAACTATGAGATTATGCAACTCCCGTTTACCGGAGGAACACTTTGGGTACTACCAAACTTCACAACGTAACTGGGTGATTATAAAGGAGTACTACAGGTGTCTCCAAAGGTACATGTTGGGTTGGCGTATTTCGAGATTAGGATTTGTCACTCCAATTGTCGGAGAGGTATCTCTGGGCCCTCTCGGTAATGCACATCACTTAATCCTTGCAAGCATTGCAACTAATAAGTTAGTTGCGGGATGATGTATTACAGAACGAGTAAAGAGACTTGCCGGTAACGAGATTGAACTAGGTATTTGAAATACCGACGATCGAATCTCGGGCAAGTAACATACCGATGACAAAGGGAACGACGTATGTTGTTATGCGGTCTGACCGATAAAGATCTTCGTAGAATATGTAGGAGCCAATATGGGCATCCAGGTCCCGCTATTGGTTATTGACCGGAGACGTGTCTCGGTCATGTCTACATTGTTCTCGAACCCGTAGGGTCCGCACGCTTAAGGTTACGATGACAGTTATATTATGAGTTTATGCATTTTGATGTACCGAAGGTTGTTCGGAGTCCCGGATGTGATCACGGACATGACGAGGAGTCTCGAAATGGTCGAGACATAAAGATTGATATATTGGAAGCCTATGTTTGGATATCGGAAGTGTTCCGAGTGAAATCGGGATTTTACCGGAGTACCGGGAGGTTACCGGAACCCCCCGGGAGCTAAATGGGCCTTAGTGGGCTTTAGTGGAAAAGAGAAGGGGCAGCCCAAGATGGGCCGCGCGCCTCCCCCCTCCCCTAGTCCTATTAGGACAAGGAGAGGTGGCCGGCCCCTCCTCTCTCTTTTCCCCCTCCGCGAATCCTATTCCAACTAGGATTGGGGGGGGGGGGAATCCTACTCCCAGAGGGAGTAGGACTCTCCTGGCGCGCCCTCCTTGGCCGGCCAGCCTCCCCCCTTAGTCCTTTATATACGGAGTCAGGGGCACCCCAGAGACACACAAGTTGATCCACGTGATCTATTCCTTAGCCGTGTGCGGCGCCCCCAGCCACCATAGTCCTCGATAATATTGTAGCGGTGCTTTGGCGAAGCCCTGCAGCAGTAGCACGTCAAGATCGTCACCACGCCGTCGTGCTGACGGAAATCTTCCCCGACACTTTGCTGGATCGGAGTCCGGGGATCGTCATCGAGCTGAACGTGTGCTAGAACTCGGAGGTGTCGTAGTTTCGGTGCTTGATCGGTCGGATCGTGAAGACGTACGACTACATCAACCAAACGCTTCCGTTGTCGATCTACTAGGTATGTAGATCATACTCTCCCCTCTCGTTGCTATGCATCACATGATCTTGCGTGTGCGTAGGAAATTTTTTGAAATTACTACGAAACCCAACAGTGGTATCAGAGCCTAGGTTTTATATGTTGATGTTATTTGCACGAATAGAACACAAGTGAGTTGTGGGCGATATAAGTCATACTGCCTACCAGCATGTCATACTTTGGTTCGGCGGTATTGTTGGATGAAGCGGCCCAGACCGACATTACGCGTACGCTTACGCGAGACCGGTTCTCCCGACGTGCTTTGCACAGAGGTGGCTTGTGGGTGACAGTTTCTCCAACTTTAGTTAAACCGAGTATAGCTACGCCCGGTCCTTGCGAAGGTTAAAACGGAGTCAAATTGACAAACTATCGTTGTGGTTTTGATGCGTAGGTGAGATTGGTTCTTACTTAAGCCCGTAGCAGCCACGTAAAACTTGCAACAACAAAGTAGAGGACGTCTAACTTGTTTTTGCAGGGCATGTTGTGATGTGATATGGTCAAGGCATGATGCTGAATTTTATTGTATGAGATGATCATGTTTTGTAACCGAGTTATCGGCAACCGGTAGGAGCCATATGGTTGTCGCTTTATTGTATGCAATTCAATCGCGATGTAATGCTTTACTTTATCACTAAACGGTAGCGATAGTCGTGGAAGCATAAGCTTGGCGAGACGACAACGATGCTACGATGGAGATCAAGGTGTCACGCCGATGACGATGGTGATCACGACGGTGCTTCGGAGATGGAGATCACAAGCACAAGATGATGATGGCCATATGATGTTTATCTTTTATGCATCTTATCTTGCTTTGATTGACGGTAGCATTATAAGATGATCTCTCACTAAATTATCAAGTAGTGTTCTCCCTGAGTATGCACCGTTGCGAAAGTTCTTCGTGCTGAGACACCACGTGATGATCGGGTGTGATAGGTTCTACGTTCAAATACAACGGGTGCAAAACAGTTGCACACGTGGAATACTCAGGTTAAACTTGACGTGCCAAGCATATACAGATATGGCCTCGGAACACGGAGACTGAAAGGTCGAGCATGAATCATATAGTAGATATGATCAACATAGTGATGTTCACCAATGAAACTACTCCATCTCACGTGATGATCGGACATGGTTTAGTTGATTTGGATCACGTGATCACTTAGAGGATTAGAGGGATGTCTATCTAAGTGGGAGTTATTAATGAATATGATTAAATTGAACTTAAATTTATCATGAACTTAGTCCTGGTAGTATTTTGCAAATTATGTTATAGATCAATAGCTCGCGTTGTTGCTTCCCTGTGTTTATTTTGATATGTTCCCAGAGAAAATTGTATTGAAAGATGTTAGTAGCAATGATGCGGATTGGATCCGTAATCTAAGGTTTATCTTCATTGCTGCACAGAAGAATTATGTCCTTGCACCGCTAGGTGACGGACCTATTGCAGGAGCAGATGCAGACGTTATGAACGTTTGGCTAGCTCAATATGATGACTACTTGATAGTTTAGTGCACCATGCTTAATGGCTTAGAATCGGGACTTCAAAGACGTTTTGAACGTCATGGAGCATATGAGATGTTCCAGGAGTTGAAGTTAATATTTCAAGCAAATACCTGAGTTGAGAGATATGAAGTCTCCAACAAGTTCTATAGCTAAAAGATGGAGGAGAATCGCTCAACTAGTGAGCATGTGCCCAGATTGTCTGAGTACTATAATCGCTTGAATCAAGTGGGAGTTAATCTTCCAGATAAGATAGTGATTGACAGAATTCTCTAGTCACCATCACCAAGTTAGTAGAACTTCGTGATGAACTATAATATGCAAGGGATGACAAAATAATTCCCAAGCTCTTCGTGATGCTGAAATCGACGAAGGTAGAAATCAAGAAAAACATCAAGTGTTGATGGTTAACAAGACCACTAGTTTCAAGAAAAGGGCAAAGGGAAGAAGGGGAACTTCAAGAAGAACGGCAAGCAAGTTGCTGCTCAAGTGAAGAAGCCCAAGTCTGGTCCTAAGCCTGAGACTAAGTGCTTCTACTGCAAAGGGACTGGTCACTAGAAGCGGAACTACCCCAAGTGATTGGCCGATAAGAAGGATGGCAAAGTGAACATAAGTATATTTGATATACATCTTATTGATGTGTACTTTACTAGTGTTTATAGCAACCCCTCAGTATTTGATACTAGTTCAGTTGCTAGGATTATTAACTAGAAACGGGAGTTGCAGAATAAACAGAGACTAGTTAAGGGTGAAGTTACGATGTGTGTTGGAAGTAGTTCCAAGATTGATATGATCATCATCGCACACTCCCTATAATTTCGGGATTAGTGTTGAACCTAAATAAGTGTTATTTGGTGTTTGCGTTCAGCATGAATATGATTTGATCATGTTTATTGCAATACGGTTATTCATTTAAGTAAGAGAATAAATTGTTGTTCTGTTTACATGAATAAAACCTTATATGGTTACACACCCAATGAAAATAGTTCGTTGGATCTCGATCGTAGTGATACACATAATCATAATATTGAAACCAAAAGATGCAAAGTTAATAATGATAGTGCAACTTATTTGTGGCACTGCCGTTTAGGTCATATTGGTGTAAAGCGCATGAAGAAACTCCATGCTGATGGGTTTTTGGAAACACTTGATTATGAATCAGTTGATGCTTGCGAACCATGCCTCATGGGCAAGATGACTAAGACTCCGTTCTTCGGAACAATGGAGCGAGCAACAGATTTGTTGGAAATCATACATACTGATGTATGTGGTCCGATGAATATTGAGGCTCGCGACAGGTATCATTATTTTCTGATCTTCACAGATGATTTAAGCAGATATGGGTATATCTACTTAATGAAACATAAGTCTGAAACATTTGAAAAGTTCAAATAATTTCAGAGTGAAGTTGAAAATCATCGTAACAAGAAAATAAAGTTTCTACGATCTGATCGTGGAGAAGAGTATTTGAGTTACGAGTTTGGCTTTCAGTTAAAAAACAATGTGAAATAGTTTCACTACTCACGCCACCTGGAACACCACAATGTAATGGTGTGTCCGAACGTCATAACCGTACTTTATTAGATATGGTGCGATCTATGATGTCTCTTATCGATCTACCACTATCGTTTTGGGGTTATGCATTAGAGACAGCCGCATTCACGTTAAATAGGGCTCCATCAAAATCCGTTGAGACGACACAATCTGAACTATGGTTTGGCAAGAAACCAAAGTTGTCGTTTCTTAAAGTTTGGGATTGTGATGCTTATATGAAAAAGTTTCAGCCTGATAAGCTCCAACCCAAATCGGAGAAATTTGTCTTCATAGGATACCCAAAGGAGACTATTGGGTACACCTTCTATCACAGATCCGAAGGCAAGACATTCGTTGCTAAGAATGGATCCTTTCCAGAGAAGGAGTTTCTCTCGAAAGAAGTGAGTGGGAGGAAAGTAGAACTTGATAAGGTAATTGTACCATCTCCCTTATTGGAAAGTAGTTCATCACAGAAATCTGTTCTTGTGACTACTACACCAATTAGTGAGGAAGATAATGATGATGATCATGTAACTTCAGATCAAATTACTACCGAATCTCGTAGGTAAACCAGAGTGAGATCTGCACCAGAGTGGTACGGTAATCCTATTCTGGAAGTCATGTTACTAGACCATGACGAACTTGCGAACTATGAAGAAGCGATGGTGAGCCCAGATTCCGCAAAATGGCTTGAGGCCATGAAATCTGAGATGAGATCCATGTATAAGAACAAAGTATGGACTTTGGTTGACTTGCCAGATGATCGGCAAGCCATAGAAAATAAATGGATTTTCAAGAGGAAGACGGACGCTGATAGTAGTGTTACTATCTACAAAGCTAGAATTGTCGCAAAAGGTTTTCGACAAGTTCAAGGTGTTGACTACGGTGAGAGTTTCTCACTCGTATCTATCCTTAAGTCTGTCCGAATCATGTTAGCAATTGCCGCATTTTATGAAATCTGGCAAATGGATAAACAAAACTGCATTCCTTAATAGATTTATTAAAGAAGAGTTGTATATGATACAACCAGAAGGTTTTGTCAATCCTAAAGGTGCTAACAAAATATGCAAGCTCCAGCGATCCATCTATGGACTGGTGCAAGCATCTCGGAGTTGGAATATACGCTTTGATAAGTTGATCAAAGAACATAGTTTTATACAGACTTGCGATGAAGCCTGTATTGACAAGAAAGTGAGTGGGAGCACTACAACATTTCTGATAAGTATATATGTATGGCATATTGTTGATCAGAAATAATGTAGAATTAATCTGCAAAGCATAAAGGAGTGTTTTTGAAGAAGTTTTTCAAAGAAAGACCTCGGTAAAGCTGCTTACATATTGAGCATCAAGATCTATAGAGATAGATCAAGACGCTTGATAAGTTTTTTCAATGAGTACATACCTTGACAAGATTTTGAAGTAGTTCAAAATGGAACAGTCAAAGAAAGAGTTCTTGCCTGTGTTGCAAGGTGTGAAATTGAGTAAGACTCAAAGCCCGACCATGGCAGAAGATAGAAATAGAATGAAAGTCATTCCCTATGCCTCAGCCATAGGTTCTATAAAGTATGCCATGCTGTGTACCAGATCTATTGTATACCCTACACTGTGTTAAGCAAGGGAGTACAATAGTGATCTAAGAGTAGATCACTGGACAACGGTCAAAATTATCCTTAGTGGAATAAGGAAATATTTCTCAGTTATGGAGGTGACAAAAAGGTTCATCGTAAAAAGTTACGTTGATGCAAGTTTTGACACAGATCTGGATGACTCTAAGTCTCGATCTAGATACATATTGAAAGTGGGAGCAATAAGCTAGAGTTGCTCCATGCAGAGCATTGTTGACATAGAAATTCGCAAAATACTTACGGATCTGAATGTGACAGACCCGTTGACTAAAATTATCTCACAAGCAAAACATGATCACACCTTAGTACTCTTTGGGTGTTAATCACATAGCGATGTGAACTAGATTACTGACTCTAGTAAACCCTTTTGGGTGTTGATCACATATCGATGTGAACTATGGGTGTTAATCACATGGTGATGTGAACTATTGCTGTTAAATCACATGGCGATGTGAACTAGATTATTGACTCTAGTGCAAGTGGGAGACTAAAGGAAATATGCCCTAGAGGCAATAATAAAGTTATTATTTATTTCCTTATATCATGATAAATGTTTTTTATTCATGCTAGAATTGTATTAACCGGAAACATAATACATGTGTGAATACATAGACAAACAAAGTGTCACTAGTATGCCTCTACTTGACTAGCTCGTTAATCAAAGATGGTTATGTTTCCTAACCATGAACAATGAGTTGTTATTTGATTAACGGGATCACATCATTAAGTGAATGATCTGATTGACATGACCCATTCCATTAGCTTAGCACCCGATCGTTTAGTATGTTGCTATTGCTTTCTTCATGACTTATACATGTTCCTATAACTATGAGATTATGCAACTCCCGTTTACCGGAGGAACACTTTGGGTACTACCAAACGTCACAATGTAACTGGGTGATTATAAAGGAGTACTACACGTGTCTCCAAAGGTACATGTTGGGTTGGCGTATTTCGAGATTAGGATTTGTCACTCCGATTGTCGGAGAGGTATCTCTGGGCCCTCTCGGTAATGCACATCACTTAAGCCTTGCAAGCATTGCAACTAATAAGTTAGTTACGGGATGATGTATTACAGAACGAGTAAAGAGACTTGCCGGTAACGAGATTGAACTAGGTACTTGGAATACCGACGATCGAATCTCGGGCAAGTAACATACCGATGACAAAGGGAACGACGTATGTTGTTATGCGGTCTGACCGATAAAGATCTTAGTAGAATATGTAGGAGCCAATATGGGCATCCAGGTCCCGCTATTGGTTATTGACCGGAGACGTGTCTCGGTCATGTCTACATTGTTCTCGAACCCGTAGGGTCCGCACGCTTAAGGTTACGATGACAGTTATATTATGAGTTTATGCATTTTGATGTACCGAAGGTTGTTAGGAGTCCCGGATGTGATCACGGACATGACGAGGAGTCTCGAAATGGCCGAGACATAAAGATTGATATATTGGAAGCCTATGTTTGGATATCGGAAGTGTTCCGGGTGAAATCGGGATTTTACCGGAGTACCGAGAGGTTACCGGAACCCCCCGGGAGCTAAATGGGCCTTAGTGGGGTTTAGTGGAAAAGAGAAGGGGCAGCCCAAGATGGGCCGCACGCCTCCCCCCTCCCCTAGTCCTATAAGGACAAGGAGAGGTGGACGACCCCCCCTCTCTCTTTTCCCCCTCCGCGAATCCTATTCCAACTAGGATTGGGGGGGGGGGATCTTACCCCAGAGGGAGTAGGACTCTCCTGGCGCGCCCTCCTTGGCCGGCCAGCCTCCCCCCTTAGTCCTTTATATACGGAGGCAGGGGCACCCTAGAGACACACAAGTTGATCCACGTGATCTATTCCTTAGCCGTGTGCGGCGCCCCCAGCCACCATAGTCCTCGATAATATTGTAGCGGTGCTTAGGCGAAGCCCTGCAGCAGTAGCACGTCAAGATCGTCACCACGCCGTCGTGCTGACGGAACTCTTCCCCGACACTTTGCTGGATCGGAGTCCGGGGATCGTCATCGAGTTGAACGTGTGCTAGAACTAGGAGGTGCCGTAGTTTCGGTGCTTGATCGGTCGGATCGTGAAGACGTACGACTACATCAACCAAACGCTTCCGTTGTCGATCTACTAGGTATGTAGATCATACTCTCCCCACTCGTTGCTATGCATCACATGATCTTGCGTGTGCGTAGGAAATTTTTTGAAATTACTACGAAACCCAACAGATGATCCTACTGAAGATGTGGATATTTGTCTGCCATCCTCTGATGAATATAAGGTGAAGCTGAATTTCAAAAGTTTTAGAGAGGAAGACCTGACTAAACCATAGTTTCAAGTTGGCCAGACCTTTGGATCTGTTGAGTTCCTGAGGAAAGCTATCAAAGAGTACAGCTGTCAGGAGAGAGTTGACATTAAATGCCCTAGAAATGATAGGAAAAGACTGAATGCCATTTGTGAAGATGGGTGCCCTTGGACCTTGTCTGCATCATTTGATGGGAGAATCAACTACTCCTTTTATGGCTGGAAAATATCTTGATTCTTTCAGAGCAGATGAAAACATGAATATGAATTTTTTTGCAATGGTGGTTCAGAAAGATTGGAACATGACAGCAACAAAAAGCAAGCTTAGAAGGGCTAAGAGGTTAGTGAAGAAAGTTATTGAAGGAGATGAGTTGGAGCAGTACAACAGCATGTGTGATTATGCACAAGAATTCAGAAGATCAAACTCAGGGAGTTCTTTCTATGTGGGTGTCAGTAATGGCATATTTTCAAGTTGTTATTTCTCTCTTGATGCCTGCAAGGGTTTGATGCAAGCTTGTAGGTCTGTCATTTGTTTGAATGGATGCCACCTGAAGACAAAGTATGGAGGTGTTATGATGTGTGTTGTTGGCATGGATCCTAATGACTGCATTTACCCTATAGCTTTTGCAGTTGTTGAGGTCGAGAACACTGACACATGGAAATGGGTTCTATCAAATCTGAAGAGTGACTTGGGAATTGTAAACACAGACCCACGGACTATAATGTCAGACAAGCAAAAGGGCCTGATCAAGGGAGTGAGGCAGCACTTTCCTGATGAAGAGCACAGACATTGTGTTAGGCATATATGGCAGAATTTTCAGTAAACACACAAAGGAGATGTTCTTAAAAACCAGTTATGGATGTGTGCAAGGAGCACAACACCTGAACTGTGGGCTGCAAGCATGGAGAAAATGAAGGTCATAAGCCTAGAAGCATACAAGTGACTTGAGCAGCTACCACCCAACACTTGGGTTAGGGGCTTCCAAAGAGAATTGGTCAAGTGTGATATCCTTCTGAACAACAACTGCGAGGTTTTCAACAAATATATTCTTGAGGCTAGGGAGATGCATCTCAGATCAATGATTGACAAGATCAAAACACAGCTCATGGTCAGGTTCTATAACAAATGAAAATAGGCAGAGGCTCGGCCTGGCTCCATATGCCCAAAAATTAAGAAAAGAATTGAGAAGAACATAGAGCTGTCAGCTACATGCATGGTTTCAGGGGCTGGTGATGGCATCTTTCAGGTTGACAACAGGAACATGGCATACATTGTTGACATGAAGGAAGAAAGCTGTACATGCAAAAGGTGGGATCTTAGTGGAGTTCCATGTCACCATGCAATTGCATGCTGCAGACATCAGAGGATTGATCCTGAGAGTTTGGTGCACTTCTGTTACAGTATAGAAGCATTCAAGCTAGCATACAAACCCATTATCAAGCCTTGAAGAGATAGGAGTGAGTGGCAGAAGATGAATGGCTGTGAGATCAAGCCACCTGTCTATAAAAAAAGTAGCGAGGCCTTCAAACAAGAGTAGGAGAAAGCAGCCTTATGAGGTTGAAAATAAAGATGGAACCAAGGTGATGAGAAGACATGGAATCACAATAACATGTTCATACTGCCATGAAACAGGCCACAACATCAAAGGATGTAATCAAAGAAAGGCTGGCATTTTGCCAAATCTAGCAGAGAGAACAACAAGAAGGGGTCCAAGGGCCATTCCTAATGATGTGTCAGATTATGAAATTGTTTTGGCACAAGAAGATGATGGCCAAGATACACAGGAGGAGGTTGAGGTCACACAGGAGGATGGTCAACTTACACAGGAGGAGGTCCATGTTGATGGACAAGTTACACATGACGAGGCCCATGTTGATGGCCATGATACACATGAGGAGGTCATTGTCACACAAGATGATGAGGTCATTGTCACACAAGATGATGGAGCAGATACACCAGTTGTTTTTTAGGCAAATTCTCCACTTTTGTCCCTTAATTTTGACCTCTTTTGTCCAGTCATTTTTGTTGTACTGATGTTATCATGTGATGTTTGTTTTGTACAGGTACAGGACTTTGGATTTACAATGCTTCATAGGATGCAACAATCCAGACCTGTTCCTAGAGAAGAAACTGAAACCATTTTGCCAGATTCTTCATTCATCTCAAATGCAGCTAGTTCTCACACTATAGCACAGACAACAACAGCTACAAATGAAGGCAACCTGACCATGAAGTTGCTGAAGATGAAGAGAGACAAAGAAAGACAGATGGCAGCCAGGAGAGATGCAGCACTTGAGGCCATGAATGAGATGGCAGAGAAGAAAGTAGAGGAGGCAGAAGCAAAAAGGCAAGAAATTGCCTGCTCATTGCCTGCTCCTTCTCAGCCACCATCTTAGCAAAATCAAGCTTGAAATGCCTCAACTCATTCTCCATCTTCTTCTTCTCTTCAAGAACCTTCAAGTTTTCTTTAGCACTCACAACATTCTGTCTGAGCCTCTGTTTTTCTCCTCTTCATACATGGTCCATATACTAGCTAGGCTCATCTTCAGAGCATCAGGCCACTCAGGGTCAACCCACTCAACATATCTACATTTAGGTACCTCCTAACAATTTAGAACATACAAAAAAGAGATTCAGTTAATTGCCAGTATTCAGTACTGTGCATGATGACAGAACTTAAAACATACTACAAATCACTTCCTGTTTAACAGTGCCAAATGCAAAAAATTACTAACCTTCTGTGCACAAGCTAGAAACCTTCTGCTAGTATCAACAGATTCAAATGCCACATGCTTCTCACACAAAGATCCATGCCCACATCTAAAGCTAGGCAGATCTGTAGCCAAGTCACTCCATTCCTCACAGGATATTGTGGCAGGTGGCTAAACAAAAGAGAGACATTTGGAATCAATTGAGAGAGAAACCCTAGCTGAGAAACCTTAGACTGGATTTGTGTGAGATTAAGGAGCACACTAACCTTGCTGGTCATAGAGTCATCTTCAGAAGAACTGGGAAGATCATCCCAGGACACCATGGTTGCTGCTAGCTGAAGATGGGAAGGGGGTTTGTCGGGAATATACCCCACAACGTAAACCAGCCGGAAGTATAACCCAGCCGGACTTGGCAGTTTATTTGAGATCCCGCTGACACTTGGCGATTTACTGGCGACCCGCCCTGACCTGGCGGTTTACAAGCAACCTGACTAGACATTATAACTCACTGGTGACCCGGCGGGTGTGACAGACGGGTGACAAGGCCCAATACCCAGAGGGCCGGTTTATATTAATGGTGGGCCGGTTTAAGAGGAAAGACGTGAATAATATTACCTTACAGGGAGTTAAAGACCCGGACTTGTATCCGGTTTGTATTAGAAGGTAGACTAGTCCTAATCCTAATAGGACTCCACATGTAACCCGCCCCTTCAACATATATAAGGAGGGGCAGGGCTCCCCAAAGAGGGACAAGTAAGAAGCAATAATCCCTAGGGCTAGACACAACTAGAGGAGAGCCGTCTTACCGGCGACTCTCTCATAAGCATAATGAGATCTAGCCACAAACAACATGTAGGGCTATTACCGGATGATGTTTCCCGGGGCCCGAAGCTGTCTAAATCTTTGTCTTATGTGTTGATCCGCCTCGCGTCTCTCGATTCAGACCAACCCCTTCAAGCTACCGCATAGATGCGTTGGCTTCACGACTAAGTCCTCATACTAGGACATCTGCCGTGACAATTCCACGACAGTTGACGCCCACCATGGGGCCTGCGCACGGTGGTGTTGAGTTCTTGAAGGGATCTGTTCCTAGGGTTTTGAGAAGTTTTGCGAATTAGCCATATGAAGAAGAACCGACGCGGAAGAATCACGCAAGATGATCCGGCATGGGACATTTTTTGGCAGAGTCGGCGTGTTCATTGTTTATGATCAAAGTTGTGATTAATTCTACATGGCCAGGACAAAAGCTAAGGGCTGTGTACGGCCGCCGGAGGCGCCGTAATAATCCACTAGCCAGATCGTTTTCATGGATCGCCGCAAGTTGCCAATCTGAGACGGTGAAGAAAATCCCGCTGCAGTAGTCCGAATACTATTCTGTAGACCAAAGGATATATATTTGATTAAATACCAAGGCAGTGTTCCGGTTTGACCTACGCGTCGACATACGCGTGTTTTGTTGCCGCTAATTATACTACTCCCAAACCATAGCTGCTGGTACTACTCCATGTCATTGTACAAAATAAGAAAGAAAGAGCATGGCCGGAGGGACAGGCGCACAAGTCGCTGATTGCACGTGCGTATGCTGTAGTTGCAGCAAGAAAAAAATTGCGACGGCCGCCGATGGATCATGTGTGTGCACGGCTGCTGCATCGATTGAGAGGATGTTCAAGTGGATCAAGAAAAAGGAAATCAAGCCGGCCATGTACGGATTGCACTACTAGTACAATACAAAATCATACTGGTGTGCCATCATAAAAGCCTAAGTGATTTGCACTGTTGTCGTACTCTTCGAGGACCCGAAGACCAGATCAGAAAAAAATATGTATATACCAAACTCAGGGGCCAAGGCCGCTACTAAAGCTGTGTGTGCAGACTTTCCGTAGCCTGACTGCTGTCCCGTGTCTCCATGGCAGTTGCTCTCCAAAGGCTTACTACTAGTGCTAACTAAAAGGTACAATGGTGCAATCTCCAAGAAGGACCATCATCCATCACGTGAAGGACTGCTGGAGAAAGGCTCGCACGAGGATGATCAAATTGACTACGACCTGGAAAACAGACTAGCAGGCAGTCTTGGCTGTTCGCCACCGAGTCGCCGCGATGACTACAGCCCGGAAAGCAGACTACAGTTGCCTGCCTCTTGAGCTGCCGACCGACAAGTCGTCGCCTGTGCCAGGACAGCCCGCCCTCACCGTGATCTGCCGCGGATTGCTCCTACTACTGCCATAGCCCGCCAAGCACATCGCACGTTGAGCGGTGTCGGCCTCGCTTTGTATTGAGCCCTTCTACTGCTACTGCGCTTCGCCAGCACACATCAACCCGCCGTTGTGGTGTGAGTCGCCTCTGCCATGACCTGTATCACCTCTTTGAGTCGCAGGGACCCTGCGACCCGTATCGCCGGGACTGAAGAAGTTTCGTGAGCCATCCCGCGTTAAACCGTCACATGTTGAACCGCCGCCTGCCCTTGGTACGTCTCCAATGTATCTACTTTTCCAAACATTTTTGCCCTTTTTTTGGACTCTAACTTGCATGATTTGAATGGAACTAACCCGGACTGACGCTGTTTTTAGTAGAATTACCATGGTGTTATTTATGTGCAGGATCAAACGTTCTCGGAATGACCTGAAATTTCATGGAGACACTTTTCAGAAAATAAGAAAAATACCTGTCAAAGATGAAGGCCAGGGGGCCCACCACCTTGCCATGAGGGTGGGGGCGCGCCTGCCCCCTAGGGCGCGCCCCCTACCTCGTGGGCCCCCCTGTTGCGTCTCCGACTCCAACTCCACCTCCATATATTGAGTTTCAAGAGAAAAATATCAGAGACAAGAAATCATCGCGTTTTACGATACGGAGCCGCCGCCAAGCCCTAAAACCTCTCGGGAGGGCTGATTTGGAGTCCGTTCGGGGCTCCGGAGAGGGGAATCCGTCGCCATCGTCATCATAAACATCCTCCATCACCAATTTCATGATGCTCATCGCCGTGTGTGAGTAATTCCATCGTTGGCTTGCTGGACGATGATGGGTTGGATGGGATGTATCATGTAATCGAGTTAGTTTTTTAGGGTTTGATCCCTAGTGTCCACTATGTTTTGAGATTGATGTTGCTATGACTTTTCTATGCTTAATGCTTGTCACTAGGGCCCGAGTGCCATGATTTCAGATCTGAACCTATTATGTTTTCATCAATATATGAGTGTTCTTGATCCTATCTTGCAAGTCTATAGTCACCTATTATGTGTTATGATCCGTTAACCCCGAAGTGACAATAATCGGGATACTTACCGGTGATGACCGTAGTTTGAGGAGTTCATGTATTCACTATGTGTTAATGCTTTGTTCCGGTTCTCCATTAAAAGGAGGCCTTAATATCCCTTAGTTTCCGTAAGGACCCCGCTGCCACAGGAGGGTAGGACAAAAGATGTCATGCAAGTTCTTTTCCATAAGCACGTCTGACTATATTCGGAATACATGCCTACATTATATCAATGAACTGGAGCTAGTTCTGTGTCACCCTAGGTTATGACTGTTACATGATGAACCGCATCCGGCATAATTCTCCATCGCCGATCCATTGCCTACGAGCTTTCCATATATTGTTCTTCGCTTATTTACTTTCCCGTTGCTATTGCTATCATCACTACAAAATACCAAAAACATTGCTTTTACTACTGTTGCCTTTTGCTACCATTATCACTACTATCATATTACTTTGCTACTAAACACTTTGCTGCAGATATTAAGTTTCCAGGTGTGGTTGAATTGACAACACAACTACTAATACTTGAGAATATTCTTTGGCCCCCCTTGTGTCGAATCAATAAATTTAGGTTGAATACTCTACCCTCGAAAACTGTTGCGATCCCCTATACTTGTGGGTTATCAAGACCATTTTATGGCTCCATTGCCGGGGAGCATAGCTCTATTCTTTGAGTCACTTGAGATATATATCTGATTATCATTATGAAGAATTTGAGAGATCCAAAAAACCAAGATCGATCCCTCAACTATGAGGGGAGGTAAGGAACTGCCATCTAGCTCTGCACTTGATTCACCTTCTGTTTTGAGTAAGGTTGCGACACCTACACCTGTTTCTGCTATTCATTCTGATATGTCGCATATTATTGATGATGCCACTTCTGCTATGCATGATACTTATGATGAAACTACCTCTATGCTTGATACTACTATGCCACTTAGTGCTTTTCTTGATGAACAACTTGCTAGGGCTAGAGAAATTGAAAATATTGAATGTGATGATACCGATGAAAGTGATGATGAAGAACCACTTGCTATTCCTAAGGGTTATGTATTTGATCAAGA
The DNA here is from genome assembly GCF_002162155.2 of Triticum dicoccoides. Taxonomy (NCBI): domain Eukaryota; kingdom Viridiplantae; phylum Streptophyta; class Magnoliopsida; order Poales; family Poaceae; genus Triticum; species Triticum dicoccoides. Next base: position 91,174,752 of record NC_041384.1, read on the forward strand.
TGCTTCTTTAGCTATTTTAGCTTGCAGAAATAGAACTGAACTTAAAAAATTATTAGCTAAATGGAGTAAGCAATCCCTAAATGATAGAATGAAACCTGACCCTGCTTTGGCTACTTCACCTATCTTTGTTACTGATAAGGATTATGAATTCTCTGTTGATCCTGATATAATTACTTTGGTTGAATCTGATCCTTTTCACGTTATAAATCTGAAACTGTTGTGGCACATCTTACTAAACTGAATGATATAGCTACCCTGTTCACTAAAGATGAGAGAACTCGCTACTTTTATATCCTTAAAATATTTCCATTCTCATTAAAGGGTGATGCTAAGATATGGTTTAATTCTCTTGATCCTGGTTGTGTGCGTAGTCCCCAGGATATGATTTATTACTTCTCTGCTAAATATTTCCCTGCTCATAAGAAACAAGCTGCTTTAAGGGATATATATAATTTTGTGCAAATTAAAGAAGAGAGTCTCCCACAAGCTTGGGGGAGGCTTCTCCAATTACTTAATGCTTTGCCTGATCATCCTCTTAAGAAAAATGAAATACTTTATATCTTTTATAATGGAGTAACCGATGCCTCCAGAGATTACCTGGATAGTTGTGCTGGTTCTGTTTTTAGGGAAAGAACACCGGATGAAGCTGAAATTCTATTGAATAATATGTTGACAAATGAAAATAATTGGACACCTCCGGAGCCAATTTCTAAGCCTATTCCTAAACCAACTCCGAAGAAGAGGGGTATTCTATTTCTCAGTCCTGAAGATATGCAAGAGGCAAAGAAGTCTATGAAAGAAAAAGGTATTAAAGCTAAAGATGTTAAGAATTTACCTCCTATTGAAGAAATACATGGTCTTAATTTACCGCCTGTTGAAGAAACATATAATCCAAATCCTTTACCTATTGAAGAAACTCATGGTCTTGATAACCCGACATAGGTAGTAAAGGTAAATTCTCTCTATAGATATGATAAAGCTATAATCCCATTTACTAAGTTTGCTAGCCCATGCTTAGATGAGTTTGATAAATTTATGGCTAAGCAAGAAGATTTTAATGCTTATTTTGGTAGACAACTGAAATACAATTCAAATATGCTTGGACACTTGGGTGATTATATGGCTAATGTTAAAACTAAACTTAAACTTATTAGTAAACATGCTTCTATGGTTACCACTCAAGTAGAACAAGTACTTAAAGCTCAAAATGATTTGCTCAATGAATTGAACAGTAAGAATATGATAATTCTGTCAGAGTGGCTACTAGAACTGGTAGAATGACTCGGGAACCTTTGTATCCTGAAGGCCACCCTAAGAGAATTGAGCAATATTCTCAGAGAAATAATATAGATGCACCTAGTTCTTCTAAAAAGAAGAAAAAGAAAAATGATAGGACTTTGCATGCTTCTAGTGATCCTATTGTTGAAACACCTAAGAATCCAAATGATATTTCTATTTATGATGCTGAAACACAATATGGTAATGAACCTGAAACTAGTAATAATGTTAATGATAATGTTCATGATGATGCTCAACCTAGTAATGATAATGACATAGAAATTGAACCCGCTGTTGATCTTGATAACCCACAATCAAAGAATCAACATTATGATAAGAAAGACTTTGTTGCTAGGAAACATGGTAAAGAAAGTGAGCCTTGGGTTCAGAAACCAATGCCTTTTCCTCCCAAACCATCCAAGACAAAGGATGATGAGGATTTTGAGCGCTTTGCTGAAATGATTAGACCTATCTTTTTGCCTATGCGATTAACTGATATGCTTAAAACCAATCCTTATGCTAAGTACATGAAAGATATTATTAAAAATAAAAGAAAGATACCGGAAGCTGAAATTTCCACCATGCTTTCTAATTACACTCTTAAGGGTGGAATACCAAAGAAACTTGGAGATCCAGGAGTACCCACTATACCATGCTCTATTAAAAGAAACTATGTTAAAACTGCTTTATGTGATCTTGGAGCCGGTGTTAGTGTTATGCATCTCTCTTTATATCGTAGACTTGATTTGAATAAGTTGACACCTACTGAAATATCTTTGCAAATGGCTGATAAATCAACTGCTATACCTGTCGGTATTTGTGAGGATGTGCCTGTTGTAGTTGCAAATGTTACTATTCTAACGGACTTTGTTATTCTTGATATTCCCGAGGACGATAGTATGTCTATTATTCTTGGAAGACCCTTTTTGAATACTGTAGGGCTGTTATTGATTGCACTAAAGGCAATGTCACTTTTCATGTTAATGGTAATGAGCATACGGTACACTTTCCGAGGAAAGAACCTCAAGTTCATAGTATCAACTCTATTGGAAAAATTCCATCGATTATATTTGGAGGTTTTGAATTTTCTCTTCCTACTGTCAAGAAGAAATATGATATTCTTATTATTGGGGAGGTGCATATCCCCATTGAGGTAACATAGTGTTATTCGAAATTTCTCCGGTTCCATGTTATTCGGAATGAGTTCGTTAATAAGAGTGGATCAACCTTGTTAGTGGATTCCTTTTGATGATCATGAGATGGATGAAACTAGAAGGCACAACCTTCTGTACCCCACTTTTACTTTCTGTTATTTATATTAAATAAAATAAAAATAAATATTTGTTTGTCTGTTATCTGATTATCCGTGCAATATAAAAATACCTCGAAAATAAAAGTTCTCCAAATGCCCTGAAAATTAAATATGATTTTTTCTAGAATATTTGAGGATTTATGGAACTGATTACACACCAGGGGGGTCAACCACCGTGCCACGAGGATGGAGGGCGCGCCCCCTGCCTCGTGGGCCCACGGTGGCCCTCCTCCACTTATTCCTGCACCGACACACTTCATCTTCCTCCCGCAAACACGAATAACCAGCTCAAGCACGAGTTCTAGCTAATCTTGCTGCCATTTTCGATCTCCTTGCTCAAAGCACCTCTTACAAAACTGCTTGGGGAGATTGTTCCTTGGTATGTGACTCCTCCATTGGTCCAATTAGTTTTTGTTCTAGTGCTTTATTCATTGCAAATTTTTGCTGCTTAGGTGACCCTGTTCTTGAGCTTGTATGTCAAATTTATATGGTCAAAAGTAGTTTTGATGCATGATATAGGCCCTAGGCACTTGTAGGAGTAGTTACTATCAATTATATTGAGTTTGGTTTATGTTTATTTTGAAGTTACTAAAAATTTCAGAATTTTGCAGAAAATGATGAGGAGACTTTTGAGGGGCTCATCGAGCCAAAGCTCGAAGGAAAAGGCACCGAAGCCTAAGTATAATCTGCCTCACACCGCGGAGGTTCGGGCGTGTGAATGGCCTTCCGAGGATTTCTTGAGAGCAACCGAGATTTATGAAGATTTTCATGAATTGGCTCAGACTGCAGGCCTTACCGCTTTCCTCCACGACCAATGCGATCAGTATCTCTTGCTCACAAATACCTTTGTGAAAAACTTTCATTCTCATTCTAGGAACTCACCACCTACGGTGGCATTTCATTGATATGATGAGCATAAGGAGATGTCACTTTATGATTTTTGTCGGATCTGTTTAGTCCCTTTTGGGGGCAAGACAGAAGAACCACATTGTGATGATGTGGAGGGATTTATTGACACTATCACTGTAGGGGAAACAAGGAAGGTTTCCGGTGCCCGAATCACTAGCATACATTTTCCTGTTTTGCGCTACTTTGCATTATTTGCTAGTCGTTGCTTAATTGGTCGCGGAAACTGTGGAAACTTGAGTATCCCTGATATTATTATTTTGCACCACGGTTTATACAGTGATAACTCTTTTAGTATGGGCAGCATTATTGCCAAACGGTTAAGTTTGAACCGTACCAAGGGCCCCATCTTTGGAGGCATCTATGCTACACGCCTAGCTGCACATTTTAACATACCTATTAGGCATGCTGGGAAGGAAGAAAAAGTGCTGCCCCGTGTTTGTCTAGATTATAAAAGTATGGTAGCACATGATTTTATTGTTAAGAATAGGGAATGAGATCTTAAATATCAATTGTTCTTTAATAAACATCATCCTGAGACTATTACCTTGCCTGCTCCTTCTTTGTTTGATTTGACTGCTGGCACGTACCTTGTTCCGTTGACGGCTATCCACGCCTACCGGAACCCTGCACCAGCCGAGGAGCTAGAGCCGGAACCACAACTTGATCCTTCACGACAGTTTAATTACCAGTGGGATCCGGAGATGATTGTCAGCCAGAGGCAATCTGAGCCTTCTTCTTCCTCATCATAGTACGACCCCAACAACTAATATTATGGATATCCGCCAGGCCAGCCGTGGCCATAGACCAACTTAGGCCAAAAGCCTAAGCTTGGGGGAGTACGTATTTCTCACCGACATTACATTTATGCTCACACACTCATTGCTGAATGTCGGTGCTCATACTTTTTCATTGTATCATCCATGCTAGTTTATTTTCCTTTTTTATGCTTTCTTCTTGTGTGTTTAATAAACCTTAAAAAACCCAAAAAATTAGTTGTAGCTTTTAATTAGTTTACTTTCCATGCTTGTAGTAGTAATTAAAAAGAAAACCAAAAAAGATTTCCTGTTCTTCTTTTGCTTGTTGGGTGCTTTCCCGTGTAAATAGTTTTATTTCTTTTCTTTTCTTTGGGGGTCGATAGGAGAAGACCATAATTAAATTGTTGAGGTGGCTCTTATATGCATTATTGTTGATCTGACAAAAGAGCCCATATTGCCTTGTCTTCTCCTGTTTATTGAATGCCTGCAGATTCCAACTTAGTCCAATGCACGTGCACTATTATTATTATTCACATCGTTTGGTCGTGCAAGTGAAGGGCAATTATGATGATATATGATGGACTGGCTGAGATGAGAAAAGCTGGTATGAACTCGACCTCTTTTGTTTTTGTAAATATGATTAGTTCATCGTTCCTGATTCATCCTATTATGAATGAACATGTCTGCAATGACAACTAGAGATCATAGTTTCTTGTGCCATGCTTGATTAGCTATGAGTTATAATGGTTTACCTTGCGTGCCAACATGCTATTGAGATGGTTATGATGTGGTATGATAGGGTGGTATCCTCCTCTGAATGATTTAATTGACTTGACTTGGCACATGTTCACGCATGTAGTTGAAACAAAATCAACATAGCCTTCACGATATTTATGTTCATGGTGGATTATATCCTACTCATGCTTGCATTCAGTGTTGATTAATTTTATTGCATGTTCATGACTGTTGTCGCTCTCTAGCTGGTCGCTTCCCAGTCTTTTGCTAGCCTTCACCTGTACTAAGTGGGAATACTGCTTGTGCATCCAAACTCCTTAAACCCCAAAGTTATTCCACATGAGTCCACTATACCTACCTATATACGGTATCTACCTGTCGTTCCAAGTAAATTTGTATGTGCCAAACTCTAAACCTTCAAATAAATATCATGTTTTGTATGCTCGAATAGCTCATGTATCAACTATGGTTGTCTGTATCTTCCATGTTAGGTGGGTTATTCTCAAGAGGAGTGGACTCCGCTCCTCATTCACGAGATAAATGTGTAACACCCACGATGCGGCTATATCTCCCACGTGTTGGAGCACGACTTAGAGGCATAAACGCATTGTAGGTATGTCGCAAGAGGGGTAATCTTTACACATCCCATGTACTGAATAAGAAAGAGGTATAGAGTTGGCTTACAATCGCCACTTCACACAATCCATAAATATAGCATTACAACATCCAGAATACAATCAAGGTCCGACTACGGAATCAAAATAAAAGAAGACTACCCCTAATGCAAAAGATCCCCGATCGCCCCGACTGGGCTCCACTACTGATCAACTGGAAACGGAACAACACAACGAACACGATCTTCATCGAGCTCCTCCTTGAGCTCGGTTGCGTCACCTGCATGGTTTCATCAGCACCTGCAAACTGGTTTTGGAAGTAATCTGTGACTCACGGGGACTCAGCAATCTCACACCCTCGCGATCAAGACTATTTAAGCTTATGGGTAGGAAAAGGTATGAGGTGGAGCTGCAGCAAGCACTAGCATATATGGTGGCTAACTTACGCAAATGAGAGCGAGAAGACAAGGCAAAGCACGGTCGTGAACTAGGAGTGATCAAGAAGTGATCCTGAAACTACTTACGTTCAAGCATAACTCCAACACCGTGTTCACTTCCCGGACCCCGCCGAGAAGAGACCATCACGGCTACAAACGCAGTTGCATTTTAATTAAGTTAAGTGTCGAGTTCTCTACAACCGGACATTTAACAAATTCCCATCTGCCCATAACCGCGGGCACGGCTTTCGAAAGTTCAGAACCCTGCAGGGGTGTCCCAACTTAGCCCATCACAAGCTCTCACGGTCAACGAAGGATATTCCTTCTCCCAAGAAGACCCGATCAGACTCGGAGTCCCGGTTACAAGACATTTCGACAGTGGTAAAACAAGACCAGCAAGACCACCCACTGTGCCGACAAATCTCGATAGGAGCTGCACATATCTCGTTCTCAGGGCACACCGGATAAGCTAAACATACAGGAGCCAACGTAACCCAAGTTGCCAAGGGACATCCCTGCACGGTGCTCTAGTTTGGACCAACACTCAGAGGAGCACTGGCCCGGGCGTTTAAAATAAAGATGACCCTTGAGTCTGTAGAACCCAAGGGAAAAAGGCTTAGGTGGCAAATGGTAAAACCAAGGTCGGGCCTTGCTGGAGGAGTTTTATTCAAGACGAACTATCAAGGGGTTCCCATTATAACCCAACCGTGTAAGGAACGCAAAATCAGGGAACACAACACCGGTATGACGGAAACTAGGGCGCCAAGAGTGGAACAAAACACCAGGCATAAGGCCGAGCCTTCCACCCTTTACCAAGTATATAGATGCATTAATTAAATAAGAGGTATTGTGATATCCCAACAAAACCATGTTCCAACATGGAACAAACTCCAACTTCACCTGCAACTAGCAACGCTATAAGAGGGGCTAAGCAAAGCGGTAACATAGCCAAACAACGGTTTGCTAGGACAAGGTGGGTTAGAGGCTTGACATGGCAATATGTGAGGCATGATATAGCAAGTGGTAGATATCGCGACATAGGCATAGCAAGAGAGCGAGCAACTAGCAAGAAAAGATAGAAGTGATTTCGAGGGTATGGTCATCTTGCCTGAGATCCCGCAAGGAAGAAGAACGAGTCCATGAAGGAGACAAACGGGCGTAGTCGAACGGATCCTCACAACTCCGGAACAAAACCGAAGCTAACGCGAGAAGTAACCCGGAAAGAAGTAAACAACATAGTAAACAACCATCACATAATCATGGCATGATGCACAACCAAATATGATGCATGTCCGGTTTAAAGAGGCATGGCATTGGCAAAATGCACAAACAATCCTACAAATTAAGTGGAGCTCCATATGTAATGAGTTGCATATTGATGGAACACCACGTGGCTTATTTAGTTCTCTCTCGTTTATGTACCCAACAATATTAAATGTTGGTTAGCATGGCAAGGGTGAAGCAAAATAAAACTACCTATCTAGGCAAGTTTAAATGAGGCCGGAACAACAAACAACAAGTCCGGAAACTCCTCATGTGCATATTTTAGGTTTGGTATCGTTCGGCCCTAAACATAATTTTAGAGTTGTTAAACATGCAAAGTGATGCCACCATGTTAAACTAGGCATTTTCCACCCCATTTACATATAAAGCTTATTAGATTTGGAGCTACGGTTAATTAGTTATGAATTAAATCATTTTAACATGGCATAGGGGCAAATTTAAACAAACAACAATTTAATCATTTTAAACATAGATGAAAGTTGATAATTATGAAACTAGATAAAATTGTAAGCATTTTTCATATATAATTTATTGTAATCCGATGCATGGTTTGTGAGATGTTAAATGCATGAACATGGAGGGTTTTTCCGTAGAAACTAATGTCTCTGGAATGAAAGACAAACTCACAGATCTGAAAAAAAATATACACTGGGCTGAATCTGGCCGGCCCAAAGTGCATAGGAGCGGGGGCTACTCACATTGGGCCTACAGGGGCGCGGCAGATCTGGGCCTCGGCCTGGTTTGGAGGCGCGCTAGGGAGCTGGGCTTGGCGGGGCGCTGGGCCTCGCGCGGCGGAGGGGAGCAGCTGGGCCTGGGCGCGGTCAATGCACGCAGGCGACGCGCGGTCATTCTCCTCACTCGAATGATGATGACGCAGAGGACAGGGGCGATGCAGGGGAAGCAGAGGCGCGGAACTTGGGGACGAGCGCTCCAGCGAGGGACTTGGTGAAGGCAGCGGCGAGGAGAAGGACTCCGGCGAGGACATGTGCGAGCTCGGGCAACAGATCAACGGGACTTGGGTCTCAGAGCAGCAGGGCGGAAGCCATCCATGGCGTCGGGCAGGGAGGCCCACGGGTGGCGAAGACGACGAGTGGACCAGGCGCTGCTGCACTGGCGCGGCGCGCGAGGCTGAGGCCACATGAAGGAACAGATCAGGCGCTGTACGAAGCACCAAGGGGCGGCCATGGCGTGGAGCTCCTGGCTCCTGCGGGGCAGAGAGAAAAACTAAGAAAAGAGAGAGATGCAGGGACAAAAATAAGAGGAAAGGGAGGAGAGGCGATGAGGCCTGCTGGGAGTGGTTGCCGGGGGTAGCGGGGTCGCGAGGAGGTCGGAGGCGACAAGGGCGTGGACGAAGGAGCTCGGGCTGCAGGAGAGTCTTGTTGGTGTTGCTGTTCGTCGCCGACGGGGAGGCATGGCTGGCTGCGCGAGAGCTCGAGGTCGGGGTTCGAATGATGGTTGGTTGGGTTTGCAAAACGGGGAGGTGGATGGAGGGTGGATCAACTGGATGGATGGATCGAGGGGATGGCTGGCTACGAGATGGATCTGGGAAGATCCCGAGGTGGAAGAGGAGTGGGTAGTTGGCTGGTGCCGACGACGGGAGGGATGGGACAACTCTCCTCGAATTTAGGGTTGGGTCACTATTTATAGCAAATGGATTTAGGTTACGGCTACCTCATCCCTCCGGTCGTAATCGGGCGGTCACGAAAAATATGTTAGGAAGTCTAATTAACAAAACGGAGACGTTTTGTAGATGTTTGGGGATGATTCGGACCCAACGGTGACGACTGTCCGGGTTGGGTCCGGGACAGCTCTCGGACGCGCGCGCGAGGAGGGCCGCGGGCTGACGAGAGAGCTTAGGCTAGGCCTGGCGATGGGTAGCGGACTGTGCAGATGGTCTCGATCCTGAGAGAAGAGAAGAGAGAGAGGTCCGGCGACTGTTTTCGGAGACCAAAAACGTCCGACGAAAAGACCGGCTATGTTGCTGCTATAGTTAATCGTTGGGGCGTCAGACGGACTCAGAACGCGATGAAACTTGGCAGGCGACCTACTACTATAACAACACTGCATGCCAACTTTCAACCCAATCCGAGAACATTTTTCGGCCACTTATAAAATACTATTTTGGACGTGCCGCGGGCGCGTCCAAGTGTGTCTGGGCTCAGAACGGACAACGAAAGGAACTGGGAGACCTGAGCTAATGCAAGTTTTGAAAACATGATGATGCAATGCACATGATGACATGGCAAGATGCAACACTCAAGCGAAAGACACGGCAACAAACAACGAATAACTAGAAGACAGCTGGTGCATCGGACTCGGGGCATCACAACACTCCACCTCTACGAGAGGATCTCGTCCCGAGATCTAGAATGGCACCGGAGGGTAAGGCTGGACCAAAAGCTCATAACTCACGAGATTAATGAGCGCTCGATAGTTCAGCTCATTAAGCTCGTAGCTCGCTTCTTAATGAACAGAGCCAATCATTGATTTTAACTCGTTAAGCTTAATGACCTTAACGAGCGAGCTAACGAGTTTCACGAGTAGCTCGTTAAGCTCGTTAGTAACAACACAACACATATTTTCATTTTACGTGACAAACTTTTATAGCACCTTAGCCCATCTATTCAATCTAATCGACCTATGAGACAACAAACTACTGCATTTCTTTTTATAGTCATCATATTTCGTCTTGAAAACCACACCTACACATTCATCCTGTATATCATAAAACATTATAATCTGTTAACAAGCGCTCACGAGCTTAACGAGTTTCAAACGAGCCGAGCCGAGCAGGGTTTTCTGCTCATTAATCTTAACGAGCTTAACGAGCCGAGCCTTAACGAGCACGAGCTTAACGAGTACGAGCTTAACGAGCCGAGCTGCTCGTTAGTCCACCCCTACCGGAGGGTAACGGAAGAGGAAGAGAAGAGGTAAAACTAAGTTGCTTCTTTGACAAACGAGTGAAACCAAAGAACCTTGAAAAGTTGAATAACTTGAAAGGAATAATACCACGGAGGTGATCAAAGTTGAAAAACACTCCGTTAGGAATGAGGAACAAGGAAGAACAAATTCGGACAGCACTCCGTTTGAAAAGTGATATGAAACTTGATAAGATGAAAAGAACTTGAGAAGAGGGCACAACACTTCGGTTAAAAGAATAAGCACGAAAAGAACACGATCCTGACAAAACAAGAAGATGGGTTGAAGAGAGCAACATCATAATGCCTCCGGAAGAAAGAAATAGAAGATAGATAATTGAAAAAAAAGAATGGAGAAGAAAATGCCAGCTTCTGCCACAAAGGAGCTTGAAAAGGCATCCTTAGGAGAAGGGTCGAACGGAGTTGTTGGAAAACCAACAACGAATTGTGGGCTTATGAAAAACATCTCAAAATTTTGAGGTGACAACCTGCCACTCACGGGAAAAGATTGAATTAACATCAACAAGGAGATGAGAAGCTTATTTCACCGGGAGGGTAAATGAAGAACTTTGGTCATTTATGAGCACCAAAATTCGTGACAATCCTTAGGGAAAGCTTTAGGTGAAATATAACTCAAGATAACTCCACATAAGAGATTGATGGGTGGCAAGGATCTCATGACCAAATTGAAAAAGATGGGTTTAAAATATCCCATTCTTTGTGAATGACGAATTATATATTACCACATCAAAAGATAAGGGAGAACAAATGCACTTTGGATTGCAAGATGAAGAATGCTTGAGCTCCTCTGAAAAGAATCTCGATGAACACTTCGAGAAGGAATTAAATCCTTGATGAACCACCATGTAGAACCTCCATGAAGAACTCCGGTAAACAAAAGGATGATCAAACGAAAGGAATGAGGAGTTGAAAACACAAGGTGAAGCCTTGCGATGATTTAGGTGAATCTCCGTGGTGATATAATTGAGAGATCTTGGAACTCCGGGAAAAGAAAAGATGAAACAAATGAAACCGAGAATTTTGATGAACCTCCGGAATAAGGAATTAATCACTTGGATGAAACAATAATAAGAATTACGGTATGCGTATCCTTCACCAATTTAAATTGATGACAAGTAGTGGATTTGGCATACTACTTATTCTCGTGGAAAGGATTAAAGAGAGGTATAGCTTAAGCTTGAGAAGGTCTTCAACGATCCACCAGTAGAATTTGGAAAGCACGAATGCATTGATATGATAAACGAAGGAAGAAGAAACTTGGAAGAACCACCATAAGAATTGAACATGAAAATAGCAAAAGCAAAAATTCACCGGGAAGAATTGGAAAATGAATGACGATACTTGAAGGAATTTAGATACAAGAGAATGAATAGATCACGAGCTGATTAGAGGATATTTGAGCGATGCACCCGTAAGATTAGGAGAACGATACCTGAAAGTTGGGAATGAATAAACCGAAATGATGGCCTTCGGAGAATCAAACTGAAAGACTATTGAAATGCTCCGGTGGGTGAAAAGAATTCTCACAATCGAAAATAATTATGAGAGGATGGCACGAAGCTAGAGCCATGAATCATTGAACGAATGGATAAGATTTGGAGGAAAAACTCTTCTTCAGTCTTCAAATCCGAGAATGTCGACGAGAAACACCACCATGAATTGTTGAGACACTCCAGAATAATGAAGAATAGAAAGGTTGAAACAACAATGAAAAGAATTTAAAAGATCTTGGAGAAAGGCACTTGACTGATGAAAATTCATTCTTACATCACACTTTGAAAGATTTGAGAATAGCTCCGATAAAATAAGAAGAGTCAGGTAAGATCCTGGGAAAAGACCTGTGGGTTAGGGCCCACTCAAAAGAAACACCGTTAAACGATTACTTGAAAGATATTGCACCGATTGATTTAAATGGCTTGAATGAGATACCAATCTCGAAAGAGCTTGAACGAAAGCAGAGTGGAAAACACGAATCTTTGAGATATCTTGAACACTCCGGAACAATAGAATAGCGAGCGTGGAATGATTATGAGGTGCACCTTTCATGGGAAAGCATTTGAAACAAGGAAAAAAATATGATCAACACTAAAAAATTGCATTGAAAACACCGGGAAAGATAAGAGAAACAAAGAATGATAAACTTGAAGCTTCCTTTATCATCTTCATGAGAATCACCGGATAAGAACATGAAGGAAAAGAATGGAGACACTTCCACCAATGAAATGGATACTTGATTAAGAAATTTGAGTCCTTGAAGAAACAAGGGTGGGAGGGAGGGACAACAAAGACAACTTGAGATGGATGAAACGAACACCGTTGAGAAAACTGAGATTGGATCTTGCGGATGTTTAAAATGAACGGATCCACTTGAAGAGAGACACGCCGGTTGAAAAGGATTGACATCACAATCTCGATTATCATGAAGGATCAGTATTCACATAGAAATATGAGAACATCACTTAGGAAAGGTATGGAATCAACATTTGACTTCGAAGCAACTCGAATACCACAACTGAAAATAAGAACAAAGGATTGGCTTGCAAAATAAGCTGGAACAAACATATGATAGAGATTTCGTCCGAAGTTTTCGTGGTGGGGCCCACACGGCTCGATCATACAACACCATCATGTACAAGGCAGTGCACATGACATACGAAGCGTCCCCGAGTCAGCATAGCCAAGGACTCTTTAAGAAACAACAAGACCACTGTAAAACCAACCGTGGATAGGCGGACCACTAGACGTCGAACCCCAATTTCATATCATACATCTATCAGAAAGATATCCTATGATATACTTGAATTCCCACTTATAAACTCCCGAAACTTTCCGGTTATGCAATCAGGTGTTGGGGATACAGGGGAAGCATAATATCTCACCCAAAACTAACAAATCCTACATCCAGCTGTATCCATCCTTCAACAGATAACCAAGAAACCTTCGGAAATCATTTACCTCAACCTTCGAAAAGCATCTGTTATACGAGTTATGGCAATACTCGCGAACTCCCACCCCAGTACTGGGTGGCGTCGAGGTTATCTCACCAACAACTGCATAAAAGAGATTTTCGATGTCGGCAAAACTCAGGTATTCCAGAACTGCAACGATAAAATTGTGACTACAACACCTCAGAGCTCAACTCCCCGGGACACTGCCACAACCCCTAAATGTCAGGGGGCACCAAGAACAATGTTCTCGTCACAAAACCATCAAAACGATTCCAAGATACCCGCGTGATCCTAAATTTTTTTTGTGAAATTTGAGAAGAGAAGAGTCAAAACTCTACGTCAGGATGCCTCACCAGAGTGGCGAAGGGACTGAGGAATAAAAGAATCCTACTCTCCGATATATATAATCCTATAAGACTCGAAACATTTTTATAGACTCAACAATGCCAGTGATTCGATCTAGCAGGGGGCTCCTAAGTCGGGGAAGGCTCTGATTACCAACTTGTAACACCCACGATGCGGCTATATCTCCCACGTGTTGGAGCACGACTTAGAGGCATAACCGCATTGTAGGCATGTCGCAAGAGGGGTAATCTTTACACATCCCATGTACTGAATAAGAAAGAGGTACAGAGTTGGCTTACAATCGCCACTTCACACAATCCATAAATATAGCATTACAACATCCAGAATACAATCAAGGTCCGACTATGGAACCAAAATAAAAGAAGACTACCCCTAATGCAAAAGATCCCCGATCGCCCCGACTGGGCTCCACTACTGATCAACTGGAAACGGAACAACACAACGAACACGATCTTCATCGAGCTCCTCCTTGAGCTCGGTTGCGTCACCTGCACAGTTTCATCGGCACCTGTAAACTGGTTTTGGAAGTAATCTGTGAGTCACGGGGACTCAGCAATCTCACACCCTCGCAATCAAGACTATTTAAGCTAATGGGTAGGAAAAGGTATGAGGTGGAGCTGCAGCAAGCACTAGCATATATGGTGGCTAACTTACGCAAATGAGAGCGAGAAGAGAAGGCAAAGCACGGTCGTGAACTAGAAGTGATCCTGAAACTACTTACGTTCAAGCATAACTCCAACACCGTGTTCACTTCCCGGACCCCGCCGAGAAGAGACCATCACGGCTACACACGTGGTTGATGCATTTTAATTAAGTTAAGTGTCGAGTTCTCTAAAACCAGACATTTAACAAGTTCCCATCTGCCCATAACCGCGGGAACGGCTTTCGAAAGTTCAAAACCCTGCAGGGGTGTCCCAACTTAGCCCATCACAAGCTCTCACGGTCAACGAAGGATATTCCTTCTCCCAGGAAGACCCGATCATACTCGGAATCCCAGTTACAAGACATTTCGATAATGGTAAAAACAAGACCAGCAAGACCACCCGCTGTGCCGACAAATCCCGATAGGAGCTGCACATATCTCGTTCTTAGGGCACACCGGATAAGCTAAGCATACAGGAGCCAACGTAACCCAAGTTGCCAAGGGACGGCCCTGCACGGTGCTCTAGTTTGGACCAATACTTAGAGGAGCACTGGCCCAGGGGTTTAAAATAAAGATGACCCTTGAGTCTGTAGAACCCAAGGGAAAAAGGCTTAGGTGGCAAATGGTAAAACCAAGGTCGGGCCTTGCTGGAGGAGTTTGATTCAAGGCGAACTATCAAGGGGTTCCCATTATAAGCCAACCATGTAAGGAACGCAAAATCAAGGAACATAACACCGGTATGACGGAAACTAGGGCGGCAAGAGTGGAACAAAACACCCGGCATAAGGCCGAGCCTTCCACCCTTTACCAAGTATATAGATGCATTAATTAAATAAGATATATTGTGATATCCCAACAAAACCATGTTCCAACATGGAACAAACTCCAACTTCACCTGCAACTAGCAACGCTATAAGAGGGGCTGAGCAAAGCGGTAACATAGCCAAACAACGGTATGCTAGGAGAAGGTGGGTTAGAGGCTTGACATGGCAATATGGGAGGCATGATATAGCAAGTGGTAGGTATCGCGGCATAGCAAAAGAGCGAACAACTAGCAAGCAAAGATAGAAGTGATTTCGAGGGTATGGTCATCTTGCCTGAGATCCCGCAAGGAATAAGAACTAGTCCATAATGGAGACAAACGGGCGTAGTCGAACGGATCCTCAGAACTCCAGAACGAAACCGAAGCTAACGCGAGAAGTAACCCGGAAAGAAGTAAACAACATAGTAAACAACCATCACATAATCATGGCATGATGCATAACCAAATATGATGCATGTCCGGTTTAAAGAGGCATGGCATGGCAAAATGCACAAACAATCCTACAAATTAAGTGGAGCTCAATATGCAACGAGTTGCATATTGACGGAACACCACGTGGCTTATTTAGTTCTCTCTCGTTTATGTACTCAACAATATTAAATGTTGGTTAGCATGGCAAGGGTGAAGCAAAATAAAACTACCTATCTAGGCAAGTTTGAATGAGGCCGAAACAACAAACAACAAGTCCGGAAACTCCTCATGTGCATATTTTAGGTTTGGTACTGTTCGGCCCTAAACATAATTTTAGAGTTGTTAAACATGCAAAGTGATGCCACCATGTTAAACTAGGCATTTTTCCACCCCATTTACATATAAAGCTTATTAGATTTGGAGCTACGGTTAATTAGTTATGAATTAAATCATTTTAACATGGCATAGGGGCAAATTTAAACAAACAGGAATTTAATCATTTTAAACATAGATGAAAGTTGAAAATTATGAAACTAGATAAAATTCTAAGCATTTTTCATATATAATTTATTTTAATCCGATGCACGGTTTGTGAGATGTTAAATGCATGAACATGGAGGGTTTTTCTATAAAAACTGATGTCTCTGGAATAAAAGACAAACTCGTAGATCTGAAAAAAATATACACTGGGCCGAATCTGGCCGGCCCAAAGTGCATAGGAGCGGGGGCTACTCACATTGGGCCTACAGGGGCGTGGCAGATCTGTGCCTCGGCCTGGTTTGGAGGCGCGCTAGGGAGCTGGGCTTGGTGGGGCGCTGGGCCTCGCGCGACGGAGGGGAGCAGCTGGGCCTGGGCGCGGTCAACACACGCAGGCGACGCGCGGTCGTTCTTCTCGCTCGAACGATGACGACGCATAAGACAAGGGGCGATGCAGGGGAAGCAGATGCGCGGAACTTGGGGACGAGCGCTCCAGCGAGGGACTTGACGAAGGTAGCGGCGAGGAGAAGAACTCCGGCGAGGACATGTGCGAGATCGGGCTACAGATCGATGGGACTTGGGTCTCAGAGCAGCTGCGCGGCAGCCATCCATGGCGTCGGGCAGGGAGGCCCACAGGTGACGAAGACGGCGAGTGGACAAGGCACTGCTGTGCTAGCACGGCGCGCGAGGCTGAGTCCACATGAAGGAACAGGTCAGGCACTGTACGAAGCACCAAGGGGTGGCCATGGCGTGGAGCTCCTGGCTCCTACGGGGCAGAGAGAAAAACTAAGAGAAAGAGAGAGAGAGATGCAGGGACGAAAAAGAGAGGAAAGGGAGGAGAGGCGATGAGGCCTGCTGGGAGTGGTTGCCGGGGGCAGCGGGGTCGCGAGGAGGTCAGAGGCGACAAGGGCGTGGACGAAGGAGCTCGGGCTGCAGGAGAGTCTTGTTGGTGTTGCTGTTCGTCGCCGGCGGGGAGGCATGGCTGGCTGCGCGAGAGCTCGAGGTCTGGGTTCGAACGATGGTTGGCTGGGTTTGCAAAACGAGGAGGTGGATGGAGGGTGGATTGACTGGATGGATGGATTGAGGGGATGGCTGGCTACGAGATGGATCTAGGAAGATCCCGAGGTGGAAGAGGAGTGGGTAGTTGGCTGGTGGCGGCGACGGGAGGGATGGGACAACTCTCCTCAAATTTAGGGTTGGGTCATTATTTATAGTAGATGGATTTAGGTTAGGGTTACCTCGTCCCTCTGATCGTAATCGAGTGGTCGAGAAAAATATGTTAGGAAGTCCAATTAACAAAACGGAGATGTTTTGTAGATGTTTGGGGATGATCCGGACCCAACGGTGACGACTGTCCGGGTCAGGTCCGGGACAGCTCTCGGACGCGCGCGCGAGGAGGGCCTCGGGCTGACGAGAGATCTTAGGCTAGGCCTGGCGGTGGGTAGCGGACTGTGCATATGGTCTCGATCCTGAGAGAAGAGAAGAGAGAGAGGTCTGGTGACTGTTTCCGGAGACCGAAAACGTCCGACGAAAAGACCGGCTATGTTGCCGCTATAGTTAACTGTTGGGGCGTCAAACGGACTCAGAACGTGATGAAACTTGGCAGGCGACCTACTACTATAACAACACCGCATGCCAACTTTCAACCCAATCCGAGAACATTTTTCGGCCACTTATAAAATACTATTTCGGACGTGCCGTAGGCGCGTCCAAGTGTGTCTGGGCTCAGAACGGACAACGGAAGGAACTGGGAGACCCGGGCTAATGCAAGTTTTGAAAACATGATGATGCAATGCACATGATGACATGGCAATATGCAACACTCAAGCGAATGACACGGTAACAAACAACGAATAACTGGAAGACAGCTGGCGCACTGGACTAGGGGCGTCACAAAATGGCTGGTCACCGGGATGCCCAGTCCCATGCTTTATGCAAACTAAATCAAAATAATTGCAGACAAAACTCCCCCTGGGACTCTTGTTAGTTGGAGGAACTCGTTGTTTCGAGCAAGCCATGGATTGATGCTTGTGGTGGAAGGGGGAGCATAAACTTTACCATTCTGTTTAGGAACCGCCTATAATGTGTGTAGCATGGAAGATATCGCCATCTCTTGGTTGTTATGTTGACAATGAAAGTCTACCGCTCAAAATATTATTCACCTTTGTTTCAAAACCGAGCTCTGACACCTCTATAAATCCCTGCTTCCCTCTATTAAGGGCCTATCTATTTACTTTTATGCTGAGTCATCATCCTCTTATTAAAAAGAACCAGTTGGAGAGCACCGCTGTCATTTGCATTCATTATTGTTAGTTTACATTGAGTATGACTTGATTGGATCTCTTTTACCATGAATTACAATGTCTAGTCAGTCCTTGGTCTTTAAAGGTGCTCTACATTTATGTTTTGCTGTCTCAGAAAGGGCTAGCGAAATACCACCTTGTTATATCATATTATGATTGTTTTGAGAAAGTGTTGTCATCCGAGTTTTATTATTATGGCTCGCTAGTCAATTATGCTATTGATATGAGTAACTTGAGACCTATGCGTTATTGCGAATGTGGTTAGTCATAATCTTTGCTGAAAATTTGAATGCTGGCTTTACATATTTACAACAACAAGAGCAAACAGAGTTTGTAAAAGTTTTTCTTTATCACTTTCAGTTTGTCAACTGAAATGCTTGAGGACAAGCAAAGGTTTAAACTTGGGGGAGTTGATACGTCTCCAATGTATCTACTTTTCCAAACAGTTTTCCCCTTGTTTTGGACTCTAACTTGCATGATTGAATGGAACTAACATGGACTGATGCTGTTTTCAGCAGAATTACCATGGTGTTATTTATGTGCAGGATCAAATGATCTCGGAATGGCCTGAAACTTCACGGAGACACTTTTGATAAAATAAGAAAAATACCTGCCAAAGATGAAGGCCAGGGGGCCCACCACCTTGCCACAAGGGTGGGGGCGTGCCTGCCCCCCTAGGGCGCGCCCCCCTACCTCGTGGGCCCCCTGTTGCGTCTCCGACTCCAAGTCCATCTCCATATATTGAGTTTCAATGAGAAAAAAATCAGAGAGAAGAAATCATCGCGTTTTACGATACGGAGCCGCCGCCAAGCCCTAAAACCTCTCAGGAGGGCTGATTTGGAGTCCCTTCGGGGCTCCGGAGAGGGGAATACGTCGCCATCATCATCAACCATCCTCCATCACCAATTTCATGATGCTCACCGCCATGCGTGAGTAATTCCATCGTAGGCTTGCTGGACGGTGATGGGTTGGATGGGATCTATCATGTAATCGAGTTAGTTTTGTTAGGGTTTGATCCGTAGTGTCCACTATGTTCTGAGATTGATGTTGCTATGACTTTGCTATGCTTAATGCTTGTCACTAGGGCCCGAGTGCCATGATTTCAGATATGAACCTATTATGTTTTCATCAATATATGAGTGTTCTTGATCCTATCTTGCAAGTCTATAGTCACCTATTATGTGTTATGATCCGTTAACCCCGAAGTGACAATAATCGGGATACTTAACGGTGATGACCGTAGTTTGAGGAGTTCATGTATTCACTATGTGTTAATGCTTTGTTCCGGTTCTCTATTAAAAGGAGGCCTTAATATCCCTTAGTTTTCGTAAGGACCCTACTGCCACGGGAGGGTAAGACAAAAGATGTCATGCAAGTTCTTTTCCATAAGCACATATGACTATATTCGGAATACATGCCTACATTATATCAATGAACTGGAGCTAGTTCTGTGTCACCCTAGGTTATGACTGTTACATGATGAACCGCATCCGGCATAATTCTCCATCACCGATCCATTGCCTACGAGCTTTCCATATATTGTTCTTCGCTTATTTACTTTCCCATTGCTATTGCTATCATCACTACAAAATACCAAAAACATTGCTTTTACTACTGTTACCTTTTGCTACCATTATCACTACTATCATATTACTTTGCTACTAAACACTTTGCTGCAGATATTAAGTTTCCAGGTCTGGTTGAATTGACAACTCAGCTACTAATACATGAGAATATTCTTTGGCTCCCCTTGTGTCGAATCAATAAATTTGGGTTGAATACTCTACCCTCGAAAACTGTTGCGATCCCCTGTACTTGTGGGTTATCAGCCCTCGGGTCGACTCGCGTGCATTTCAAGCTGTTCAAGTTGCCACCTCCGCCGTGTCAACCACGCTGCCGCTACAGTTTATGAGCCGCCCCCCTAGTGATGCCTCCGTTTCGCTGCTATGTTGAGCCGTCGGGGCCGCGTTGAGCCGCCTCTACCGTGTTGAGCCGCCCGGACAATCAGGTGATATCTATCCGTTTAAGTTTATTTTATTAGCATATATTTCTTTTTATCAAAGAACAATTACTCTGACTTGCGATGTTTTTGATGCAGGACAATTGTTCACTGCAAACCCGCGGCCTCTGCGGCCCAGTTTACATCAACGTGACGAGGCCAAGCCACCCGTCCGCGCGGTTTTTACCACGCCTGTGATTGACTCGTCCATCCGCACTGGCTTACAATGCCACGGCTGGCTCATCTGTCTGTGCCGCCTCTGATGCAACGGTCGTCTTTACCATCCATCTCTCGCGGTTTGGTCTATATCAACACACCGGACCGCACCTGTCTGCATAAGTTGTTTATTGAATATGAGCGAGTCACTACTTGGGAAGCCCAGTTTTCTTCCAACAAATTGGAGGCGAATTATCATGTATTATTAGCCGCCGTCTGCACTACATGGCTCAATGGGCAGGCGCACAAGTCGCCGCCACTACAGTTTGGTTAAACTTCAAACAACCAGTTGGAAGGAACCATTGGCCAAGTTGCTGACACGTCTCATAGGGATCATTTATAAACCCGCCGCAGTCACCTCAACCTTCTGTGAATTCACATCACGCTATCAACGCTAATGCTATACACCTTCTGTTATGGTCAAATATGGAGAATCTCAAGCCAACTCCTTGAGTCATCTTGAGACTCGGGGGCTACAATGATATGACTCGGCAAAATTAGCCGGTTTCAATGAATTCAAGAACTCCGGGTCATTGAAGGGAAAAATAACCCGGCCCCGAAGATTACTGCTAGATCAATGAAAATTTAAAGGCCGTTAGAAGATTTCCGGCTCAAAATAAGGATTCTGGTTCAAAATCTAGTTCAAGGACAATCTGTCTCCCACAAAGTTTTGAAGCTTTCAAATCCGGTTTAAAGTTCCGATTCAAAAAGAATTAATCTCTCGCAAGTTCGAGTTCTCAGAAAAATTAAAGGTTTCCAAAAAGAACTTGCTGGCATGATGCGCGGTTCAAACATGGGTATCCTGCCTTACGGCTTATCTTATTATGGTCACTTGGGGGCTTCCTGCTCATCGAGCATAGCTGTCGGTACCCTCTTGATCGGCGCAATGCCAAAACTTATATGATCACTAGGGGGCTTCCTGTTCAAACATAGGTCGTATTCGAACCAAAGAGAACACAGCTGTCGGTACCCTTTTGATTGGCACACTTCCAAACCCACTAGGGGGCTTCTTGATCGTATCCGAATCATAGCTCAACCCCTTTGGGTCCGACATGGATCGTATTTGAATCAACGTCGTTAAACAACTCTCAAGGTCATTTGGGGGCTTGCTGTTCAAACATAGGTCGTATTCGAACCAAAGAGAACATAGCTGTTGGCACCCTCTTGATCGGCAACGCCAAAGCCATTGGGGGCTATATGATCGTATTCGAATCTTAGCTTAACCCCTTTGGTCCGGTTTACTGATCGTATTCGAATCAGAAGCCTCAAATTTTTCTTTCTATTTGGCTTAAGTTTTTTTTGTTTTTGTCTTAAGGAATTTTGTCCAGATCTAAGTATAAGTATGGTTTAAATTTCACCCGGCTTGACTTTGGATGATAAGTCGCCAGTA
This sequence comes from Triticum dicoccoides, assembly GCF_002162155.2. NCBI lineage: Eukaryota > Viridiplantae > Streptophyta > Magnoliopsida > Poales > Poaceae > Triticum > Triticum dicoccoides. The sequence goes on from NC_041384.1 coordinate 91,196,591, forward strand.
TATGACAATCATAAACATTTGGAAGTTTTGGCTTCTAAAGATTGGGTTATCACCCTTACTGCACAGGTATCATAAGCCAGCGTACGATTCAATATCACAGATATGATATTGTTTATACATGATTATGTTTAAGCCGGCCCTGGCTTTTGATGTTAAATCGCCAGGGCATATGTTGTTTAACCTCTATGTAGGATTTGCAAAACTATGACTTATATAAATGCTTAAGTCCAAGCTCATCATTAAAATTGATGCTTCAAAATGATCATCTGTTCTAGATTTTCTCAAAGGCTATAAGCCACCGGGTTATAAAAATTCCGGCTTACAATGGAGGCGTATTAAATCGCCATCGGTCAAGAGCCACCGGGTATTTAAAACTCCGGATTTACTTGTCAACAGATAAGGTATTTGAATCTTTAAATAGCCAAACTTGGCTGGATTTTCATTATGATATTGAATGATTGAGGTTTTCAAACCGGGTTATTCAAATTTTTAATAGCCAACATGGCTGGATTTTTATTATGGTTATCAGTAACTAATATTATGATTGAGGTTTTCAAAGTCTATTTGGCGCAATGGCTATTATTTTATCAATGGATATGATTTATCCTACAATGAAATAAATAGTCCCGAGTCGTTGCACGCTTACGACCCGGCACTTGGGGGCTACATTATTCAAATTGAGATTACATCGAATATGCAAGTCCCATGTCACTGCCAGCATGCACCATGGTACTTGGGGGCTAATGCAAAGTCATTTTTGCTCAACTTATTGAAGACCCGACTCATCACATTTTAAATGAGCCGGCCCTTGGGGGCTACCAATTACTCATGTCAAAAATTCAAGGTACACAAGCCTTAATCCATTATATTGAAAGATCCACTACTCAGTTGGTAGAGTACAAAGCTCTTAACCTTGTGGACATGGGTTCAAGCCCCATGGTGGAGATTACATCATATGATGTTATTATCAATGAATCATATACAAAGTCCCAGCTCAGTAATATCTTACTGAGCCGGCCCTCAGGGGCTACACGTTGCTGCTCAAGTTTACATGATCATATTTACAAAGTCCCTGCTCATTATTGCATAATCACCTGGCCCTTGGGGGCCACACTGGTTGAATTTTTATGAGCCTAAGGCAATTACAAGTCCCAGGTTGCTGCACGCATGACAACCCGGCACTTGGGGGCTACAGGTGATATGCATATAAGGGAGGAATAACTTCAAATTCTCAATTTTGAGCAAATCAGGTATTATATTATTATCGGAGAAATCTGCAAAGTTTATGACCCGGCGTCATCATAAGATTAACCCGGCATCAGCAACAATCATGACCCGGAATTATCAGTTTTATAACCCGGTGATTTTGGAAATCATAGATCGGCAAGTTCTATATTTTGAAGACCAATATTTTTGTGAAGTGAGAGCATTGAAGGCCGAGTCAAATGGATTCTTTATTTACAATATTTTTTCTACAAGCAAATTGATTATGAAGCTGGTCTACTGACCCGGATTTTCTAGAAGGAGGAAATGACAAGGATTTAAGGATGATTAGGTGTCGGCTTACAAAATATTTAACCCGGAGCACAACCTGTCAAATTTGTTCCTGTGTTTGTTTTACAGGATCAGTTTAACATGGATAAATCCAAATTAAACTGGGGGTAATGTCGGGGATATACCCCACGGTGTAAACCGGCCGGAAGTATAACCCGGTCGGACTTGGCGGTTTATTTGAGATCCCGCTGACACTTGGCGATTCACTGGCGACCCGCCCTGACCTGGCGGTTTACAAGCAACCTGACTGGACATTATAACCCACTGGTGACCCGGCGGCGGGATAGACGAATGACAAGGCCGAAGACCCAGAGGGCCGGTTTATATTAATGGTGGGCCAGTTTAAGAGGAAAGGCGTGAAGAATATTACCTTACAAGGAGTTAAAGACCCGGACTTGTATCCGGTTTGTATTAGAAGGTAGACTAGTCGTAATCCTAATAGGACCCCACATGTAACCCGCCCCTTCAACATATATAAGGAGGGGCAGGGCTCCCCAAAGAGGGACAAGCAAGAAGCAATAATCTCTAGTGCTAGACACAACTAGAGGAGAGCCGGCTTACCGGCGACTCTCTCATGAGCATAATGAGATCTAGCCACAAACAACATGTAGGGCTATTACCGGATGATGTTTCCCGGGGCCCGAAGCTGTCTAAATCCTTGTCTTATGTGTTGATCCACCTCGCGTCTCTCAATTCCGACCAACCCCTTCAAGCTACTGCATAGATGCGTTGGCCTCATGACTAAGTCCTCATACCGGCGACTCTCTCATGAGCTTAATGAGATCTAGCCACAAACAACATGTAGGGCTATTATTGGATGATGTTTCCCGGGGCCCGAAGCTGTCTAAATCCTTGTCTTATGTGTTGATCCGCCTCGCGTCTCTCAATTCCGACCAACCCCTTCAAGCTACAGCATAGATGCGTTGGCCTCACGACTAAGTCCTCATACTAGGACATCTGCCGTGACAATTCCACGACAGATCTGTTGGTGCTATTGGACAGAGGAGAGAAGGGATCTGGTGGTGCAAGAAATTGAAGATGAAAGATGAGGAAGAAGAAGGGGATCTGGTGGTGGTGGTGGACCAAAGCTACATGTAGAGTGCAAGTTGCTGGGTGGGTGTTTGCAGCAGGTGCAAGTACATGCTTGCTTTTGAGTTCAGTTGTGCTGAGAAAGGGGGCCTGGAATAACTTAGTTCATTTAGTACAACAATTAGTTTGCAAAGTTAGTTCAGTTGTGACAGGGTTTCTGTCAGTAATTTGAAAGCAATGAGGTTAAGTACAATCCAGTTAACTTTGCAAACTAAATTCAGTTAACTACAAAAATTCAGTTAATTTTGCAAACTAAATTCAGTTAACTATAAAAATTCAGTGAACTGCAAACTAAATTCAGTTAACTATAAAAATTCTGTGAACTGCAAACTAAATTAAATTTGACGGAATTTGAATTAGGTAACTTTCTATCAGAATTAGTTTAACTACACTTCTAACATGAAATACATCTGTCAAGCATTTCAAAGCAAGTAGGTCAAGTAGGCTTCACATTACTGACATATTATCCAATACAACAAGCATTACAACTAAGACTTCATACCGAGCAAACAAAATCAACCATTTTAGTATGCTCAGTTTACACACCTGCACCTACTCAATTAACAACACTTCACTTCTTCATAATTAAGGTGAAACACATCACATAAAGCACTATAACAAAACCAATCATCAGCTTTAGCAGCATCAAAATCTCTCTGCCTAATCCTAAAAGCATAGCAATTTGCTGCTTGGTAGCATACTTATTCTCACCGGAGCTACCATAATTATCTCTTCCAGCCCTACCTCTCCCAGCCATGACCCTTCCAGCTATGCCTCTGCCTGCCATTGATTCAGTCCTCTGCCTCTCAAGCTCTTCCCTCATGTCCTCAGCTGCACCAATTGCATCTACAGCAGCATCACCAACCAGACGCCTTGTTTCAACCAGATGCTGCACATATTCAAGCTCCCAGTGCCAGAAATCACAAGCGACCTGATTAATCAGTGGCAAAATTAGTTAACCATGTTAACCAACTCCACAAAATTACAGATTGAATGAATCAATGGCAACCTAGTTAACCAACTACTGTATTGCTCTAAACTACTGCATTAGTTAACCAACTAATTTTGCAACCTAAAGACCAATTTAATCAGTGCTCTGCTTCATTATTATAGTGAGTTGACACGGCATGAATCTATTGAAATGGCACCTACATGGTGGTTCACGCACTTGTAGAAGATCCATCCATCGTGCTCATCGGTGCTAGACCGGTAGAACCTCACCTGCTCGCCGCAATCCGGGCACCCGATCAGTGGTACAACAACGAAGCAGCCACGCAACGCTGAGCGGATGGAGCTAGAAGACGACATGAAGGAGGATACAGAGGAGACGAAGGAGGGCGTCGGCAATGGTTGTGGCGGCGGAGGGCGACGATGTCGACAATGGCTGCGGCGGCGCGGACGGGAGTTGTCTAGGGTTCAGAGGAGAGGAAGCGGAGAGCGAGAGGGGATAAGGGAGCGACTAAGTGCGGGAGGGTGCGACCGGGTGCGGTCCGACCAGGTGCGGGGCGTTTAATGGCCAGGTGTTGGCCCATTTGCAAAAAAACCCGAACTACTAGTATTAACCACCCCCCACCCCCCGACCAGGTGCTGCATAGCTGGCAATGGCTGACTCGGCCAAGTCAGCGAATACGTAGCTCAATTCGTATATATGGACCAAAGTGAACCCTCTGCACAAGTACATGGAATGTAGTTCGGGTATTTTGAAGTAGTGGTACTTAAGTGTCAGCCAGCTCAAGTTTTGTGACCTACAGTGAATTTTTCTCTTAGAGATATATTACGTATATTGTTGCATTGGATTGGTTGATGGGATGGATTGATTCATGGTGTGTAGTCTCACTGAAAATGAGCTTTGATCCTGACTTTGGGGAGTTGATCAGGACTTGTACAACCCATGGTGCTCAATAAAATGAACCAATTTTTTTAAGTATCATGTGCCACTAGTAGAAAAGGGGCTTTCGTTCGGGCTTGGCCAGCCCATTAGTCCCGGTTCTGCCACGAACCGGGACCAATGGATGCATTTCTCCCGGTTCGTGAGCCTAGGGGGCCGGTCGGGGCCTCGTGGGCATTGGTCCCAGTTCGTATGGACCCATTTGTCCCTGTTCCAGGCATGAACCGGGACCAATGGGCCTCGCTCCCGGCCCACAAACATAGGTCCCGGTTCTTGGCTCGAACCGGGACAGAAGGCTGGGCTTTAGTCCCGGTTCCAGCCACGAACCAGGACAAATGATCTTCCTATATATACCCCATCGCCGGCGAGCAGAGCACTCCACAGTGCTCTATTTTTTGCTGGCCGACGAGGAAGAGCATTTGGGTGCTCTAGCTCACCTCTTATGCATGTGAGGTGTTTGATGAAATGCCCGAGCCACATTAGTTAAGCTTTCTCCTCTCGAAGCTCGACCTCGGAGCTCCATTTTTTCCGAGATTTGTCTAGGTTTAGCGGTCCGTCACGCCCCGTCCTCGTCTTCACCATCGTTGATCGCCCTCGCCGATCTCGTCGCCGGCACCACCGTGGTGAGCCTCTTGTTCTTATCTTCTTTCTGAAAGAAAAAAAAATCTTACATTAGATAGATACTTGTCTAATTTTCTTACTTTTGACACACATAATTATATGTAATGCACACAGATGAACCGGCAATGGATGTACAGTGACAGACACACCTCCGAGTACACTAAGGGCGTGCGTAAATTTCTTGAAGTGGCTGAGGCAAACAAGCAGAATGGTTTTATGTGTTGTCCATGCCCTGATTGTGGGAATACGAGGTCTTACTCTGACAAGAAAATCCTTCACACCCACCTGCTTTATAAAGGTTTCATGCCACACTATAATGTTTGGACGATGCATGAAGAAATAGGGGTTATGATGGAAGACAGCGAAGAAGAAGAGGACGATGACAACTATGTGCCCCTGAATACAGTGATGCTGCAAGGGGGAAGCTGAAGATCAAGAGGAAGATGAAGATCAAGAGGAACCAGACGATGTGCCCGATGATGATCTCCGTCGGGTCATTGTTGATGCAAGGGAAAAGTGCGAAAGTGAAAAGGAGAAGCTGAAGTTCGATCACATGTTAGAGGATCAAAAAAAGGGTTGTATCCCAATTGCGAAGATGGCAACACAAAGCTCGGTACCGTACTGGAATTGTTGCAGTGGAAGGCGGAGAATGTTGTGCCTGATAAAGGATTTGAGAAGCTACTGAAAATATTGAAGAAGAAGCTTCCAAAGGATAACGAATTGCCCGACAGTACGTACGCAACAAAGAAGGTCATATGCCCTCTAGGATTGGAGGTGGAGAAGATACATGCATGCCCTAATGACTACATCCTCTACCGCGGTGCGTACAAGGATTTGAACGCATGCCCGGTATGCGGTGCATTGCGGTATAAGATCAGACGAGATGACCCTGGTGATGTTGAGGGCGAGCCCCGCAGGAAGAGGGTTCCTACGAAGGTGCTGTGGTATGCTCCTATAATACCACGGTTGAAACGACTATTCAGAAAGAAAGAGCATGCCAAGTTTATGCGATGGCACAGTGAGGACCGTAAGAAAGACGGGAAGTTGAGAGCACCCGCTGAAAGGTCGCAGTGGAGAAAAATCGAGAGAAAGTACTGGGCTCAGTTTGCAGGTGACCCAAGGAACGTATGGTTTGGTTTAAGCATGGATGGCATTAATCCTTTCGGGGAGCAGAGCAGCAATCACAACACTTGGCCCATGACTCTATGTATGTATAACTTTCCTCCTTGGATGTGCATGAAGCGAAAGTTCATTATGATGCCAATTCTCATCCAAGGCCCTAAGCAACCCGGCAACGGCATTGATGTGTACCTAAGGCCATTAGTTGAAGAACTTTTACAGCTGTGGAATGGAAACGGCGTACGTGCGTGGGATGAGCACAAACAGGTGGAATTTAACCTGCATGTGTTGCTGTTTGTAACCATCAATGATTGGCCCGCTCTCAGTAACCTTTCAGGACAGACAAACAAGGGATACCATGCATGCACGCACTGTTTAGCTGACACCGAAAGTATATACCTGGACAGATGCATGAAGAATGTGTATCTGAGCCATCATTGATTTCTCCCGACCAACCATCAATGTCGAAAGAAAGGCAAGCATTTCAAAGGCGAGGCAGATCACCGGAAGAAGCCCGCCATGCGTACCGGTGATCACGTACTTGATATGGTCTCTGAATTACACGTAATATTTGAAAAGGGTCCCGACGGACTAGCTGTTCTGAATGACGTTGAGGGACGCGCACCCATGTGGAAGAAGAAATCTATATTTTGGGACCTACCCTACTGGAAAGAGCTAGAGGTACGCTCTTCAATCGACGTGATGCACGTGACGAAGAACCTTTGCGTGAACCTGTTAGGATTCTTGGGCGTGTATGGGAAGACAAAAGATACACCTGAGGCACGGGACGACCTGCAACGTTTGCACGAAAAAGACGGCATGCCTCCAAAGCAGTATGAAGGTCCTGCTAGCTACGCTCTTACCAAAGAAGAGAAGGAAATCTTTTTTGAATGCCTGCTCAGTATGAAGGTCCCGACTGGCTTCTCGTCGAATATAAAGGGAATAACAAATATTCCAGAAAAAAGTTCCAGAACCTAAAGTCTCATGACTGCCACGTGATTATGACGCAACTGCTTCCGGTTGCATTAAGGGGGCTTCTACTGGAAAACGTCCGATTAGCCATTGTGAAGCTATGTGCATTTCTCAATGCAATCTCTCAGAAGGTGATCGATCCAGAAGTCATACCAAGGATAAGGAGTGATGTGGCGCAATGTCTTGTCAGTTTGGAGTTGGTGTTCCCACCATCCTTCTTCAATATCATGACACACGTCCTAGTTCATCTAGTCGACGAGATTGTCATTTTGGGCCCCGTATTTCTACACAATATGTTCCCCTTTGAGAGGTTCATGGGAGTCCTAAAGAAATATGTCCGTAACCGTGCTAGGCCAGAAGGAAGCATCTCCATGGGCCATCAAACAGAGGATGTCATTGGGTTTTGTGTTGACTTCATTCCTGTACTGAAGAAGATAGGTCTCCCTAAATCGCGATATTATGGGAGACTGACTGGAAAAGGCACACTAGGAGCGAACACAATAATATGCAGGGACGGGCATTCTTGGTCTCAAGCACACTACACAGTTCTACAGAACTCTACCTTGGTGACCCCGTATGTCGATGAACACAAGAACAGTCTGCGCTCCAAACACCCAGAGCAGTGTGACGACTGGATTACATGTGAACACATCATGACTTTCTGCAGTTGGTTGGAAACACGTCGCAGAGGTGACAATACTGTTTGTGATGAGCTGTACTCATTGTCCAGGGGTCCATCTTCGACTGTATTGACTTACAAAGGATACGAGATAAATGGGAATACATTTTACACGATCACCCAAGATCAAAAGAGCACCAACCAAAACAGCGGTGTCCGCTTTGATGCAGCAACCGAGAGGGGAAAGGACACATATTATGGTTACATAGTGGATATATGGGAACTTGACTACGGACATGATTTTAAGGTTCCTTTGTTTAAGTGCAAATGGGTCAATCTGTCAGGAGGTGCGGTACAGGTAGACCCACAGTACGGAATGACAACAGTGGATCTGAACAATCTTGGGTACATTGAGGAACCGTTCGTCCTAGCCAATGATGTGGCACAGGTTATCTATGTGAAGGACATGTCTACCAAACCGAGAAAAATAAAAGATAAGGAAGTGAATACATCATACGATGAGCCAAAGCGCCACATAGTTCTTTCAGGAAAAAGGGACATCGTGGGAGTGGAGGGCAAGACAGACATGTCCGAAGATTATGAAAAGTTTCATGAAATTCCTCCCTTCAAAGTCAAGGCTGACCCAAGCATCCTGATAAACGATGAAGATTATCCATGGTTACGGCGCAATAAGCAAAGCACACAAGCGAAGAAAAAGTGAAGACTTTCTGTCCACAACTATTATGATGATACCATGCCAACTTTCAACCTTTTCCTAGTTCATTTGAAATGCATGTTGTAACACACGAGTTTCCGTACGAAACCCTGATATCTCGAAACAGATTGTCCATTTTGTTGAAATGCTTTGAATGTTTTGTTGAAATGCTTTGAATGTTGCATTTTATAAACCTCTAGTATTATTGAGACTAAAATTATATAGAATTTATGCAACTAAAATTATATAGAATTTTCATAAAGAACTTTTTTGTTACAAATTTTAATAGCAGAAAGAATTATCATAATATAAATTAAATAAGTAATTAGAAACAAAATAATATAAAGTTTAATAAAATATATAAGTAGAAACAAAATAAAATAAAATAAAATAAACTTTAATAACATAAATAAAATTTATGAAACTAAAATTATCAAAGTATTTTCTGTTCAAAACATTATAAGCAATCTCTAGTATTATTGAAACTAAAATTACATATAAAATTGATGCAACTAAAATTATCAAAGTATTTTCTGTTCAAAATCATTAAAAGCAAAAGGAATTTTCATAAAGAACTTTTTTTGTTAGAAACTTTAATAGCAAAATAAAATAAAATAAGTTTTTTGTTGTAAGTAGAAACAAAACAAAATAAATAAAGCAAAAAAGAAAACAAAAAAATTGGGAAAAAATAAAAAATATGCCACCTACTGGGCCTCCACGGCCTGAATACGACTAGAAACCCATCCATGGGCCAGGATTCAGGCCCGCAGAAGGCCCAGTAGGCCCATCGGGCATACCAATGACAATTAGGTCCGAAAGCCTACAATGAAGAGGAGCTCGAGAGGGGTGCGGCAGTGGGGCTTATAAACCACTATGCGCCCCTCTCAACTAGCGAGGTGGGACTAAACATTTGGGCACGGGAAGAACGAGACCTTTGGTCTCGGTTGGTGCCACCAACCGGGACTAAAGGGGTGCATTGGAACCGGTTCGTGGCCCCAACCGGTACGAATGCCCCCCTTTGGTACCGGTTGGTGCCACGAACCGGGACCAAAGGTAGCCGCTTCCCGCCTTTTGGCTGCCGAAAACTGAACTTTGGTCCCGGCTGGTGACACCAACCGGGACTAAAGGGGGCATTGGTCCCGGTTTGTGCCATGAATCGGGACCAATGCCTAGTCTATACAAGCAGGACTTGTAAATTTTTCGTTCAGTTGCTCATTCCCCCGCAGCGACGCCGCCAGGCTGCCCCCCTGTCTCGCCGTCGCCATTGTCGCCCCTGCCTTCGACGCGCCGCCCCGACGCCGTGCCGCCCCGGACCCATGTCGTCGTCGCCCCGCGCCACCCCTGCCCCGACACCGCCGGCCCTGCCTCCTCGTCGCCGTCGCCATGCACCCTGTGAGCGCTGCCCGCCGATCCCCTCCTCCTCCCTGTAATGGCCGCCGCTGCCGCTGTGCCCCCTATATATAGATGTGGTAATTTAGTTGTATTAATTTGGATGTGTAGTTTAGATGTGTAGTTAATTTAGTTGTTGTAATTTAGTTGTATTAATTTAGATGTGTAGTTTAGATTTTGTTCATAGAATTTTTATGTTTTTTTTCTATTGTATTTTTGTTCATAGAATTTTCTTTGTCAATTTATGTATATGTTCATATTGTGTATGTATAGGAAAATTGTGTATGATCAAAGTCATTTATGTATATGAAATAGTTAGAACAAAAAGGAGAGATAAAAGGAAAATAAGAAGAGGAAGAATGAGAAGAAGAAGAAGAAGAAGAAGAATAAGAAGAAGAGGAGAGGAAGAAGAGGAGAAATTAATAAGAAGGAGTTCTACTTCTTCTTCTTCTCCTATATTCCTTCTTCGTCTCCTCTTTTTTTTCCTTTTTTTCTTCGATCTCCTTCTCTATTCCTTTCTTCTTCTCCTCTTTTTTTTCTTCTTCTTCCTCTTCTTATTTTTTTATCGGGTATGTCGTTGTCGATATACCCCCCCCTAGCCGATAACTTTTAGTAAGTACTAGTTAGAAAGTGCTTAATTAATTAGTAGTTGAACTAGTTGATTTAATAAAACTACTTTATTTTACTATATATAGAAGTAGTTTATTTTTAGCAAGTACTACTTTATTTTATTTATAGTAAGTGCTTAGTAGTTGAACTACTTGATTTAATAAAACTAGTTTATTTTACTATAGTGGTAGTTTATTTTTAGCAAGACAATTAATAAAACTAGTTTATTTTTTAGTTAAAGCAATTATTCCCGCATCGACATCGGTGATGCCTATCCCGCATCCTTGTCGTCGACTTGGCGGAGGAGGCCGGCTTGATCAGAGGGGGCATGTCCGGGACTGGGCTCCGTCGGGATGGTTTTGGGATGTGCTACCTTCTGGGGGCCGTAGGTTGGTGAGGAGCCAGCCCGTCGTTGACCCGATCCTTGTTTGGTGGCGGTCGTGTGGGCCAGTGACGGTGCCGAGGCTTCCGGACACCTCGGAGGTGGTACGTCACCGTGTCAGCGAGGAGGACGAGCACGTCCGTTGCTACATGGTTGCGTTGGACGGCAGGTTCGACAATACCTGGCAGGTTCTTCATGGATCTCACTGGAGCGATCCCGTGATGGTTCCTTCTCTTCGGGTGTCCACCACCCGTGCCGATACCCGTCGGGCGCTATGGTTCAGCTGTACTAGCGATGTTATATGTATGATAGTATTCGAGGTGTATTAGTGATAATATTCGACGATGTACGGACGCAAGAGATGATGTAGTTTTGCTTATAATTGAATGCATCCTAATTTGAATACTACTTTATTTGGCGATTTGATTTTGCTTATTGAATGCTCAAATTGGAAAACTACTCCTACTTTGAATGCTAAAATTGGAGAGCACTATGCAAGGCGTATGCATATGATTAGTTGATAGCTTATAGGGTTTTTGTTTTCGCAGAAATCTAGGAGCCCCCCTCCATCATCCCTGCCGTCGTCCCCGTCACCGACCCCCTCCGACCTCGAGGTGAGAAAAGCCAAATCCTTTTTTTAGAAAGATAATTAAACAATATTTCGGGTTGACTTTAAGTTTGTCAAGTCTCCACCATATATGAGAGGACGAAGAATCCCAACTGTTGTCGTGGGGGTTGTTTCTCCTTCTTCTCCGGGTGCTAGACCTTTGTTATGCACTAGGGGAAGAAGGAGTAACGACCATCACCGACGATCGCAAATGTCAGAGAGGAATCAGTGAGGGAGAGTTCCACCATATATATATATATATATATATATATATATATATATATATGAGAGGACGAAGAATTCCAACTATTGTCGTGGGGGTCGCTTCTCCTTCGTTCCTGTGTGCTAGACATTTTGGTGTAATGCACTCGGGGACAAAGTGAGGAGCGACCATCACCGAGAGTCGAATATATACACCACATGAGCTGAGAGTTTTCAAGAAAAGACTCGACAGACCGATAGTCAACCCATGATGAATAATAATGATATAATTTAGTTTTTGTAGTACATATATTAATTGTACAAGTTTAATCTTTGAATTATGAATGTAGGAAATGTCGTCATCAGACGACGAAAGTCTCCCGGGGGAGTGCATCTGGTGCCACGACGATCGAGGTCTGTGTGACATGCCTCACCTGGACGATGATCAGCGCTTCAACATTAAGCTCGAGGAGACCTTCGATGTTGAAACGGTACGCAACGACGACAAGTGTTTTTTCGTAATTAAGCATTACTACAAATATTTCAACGTGTAATTTTCATCTTTTACAATTCGAGTAGCTTATCCCATGCCATGCAAGGTGCTATGTCTTGGAGAGGATGGGTTTTGAAGACGATGAAAGTTTCAAAACAAAGAAAATTCATCTAAGGACTCATCATGATGTGGATTTTGAAGTAAAGCTTTACAATTCTGAGAGAGTAACTCATTTTGGTTACAAAAACTGGGAAGCACTTTGCAAGATGTATGGTTTTGATGAGGGTATGCTTGTCACCATGGATCTTGGTGATCCTGAAATCGAGCAAGACAATATGGACATTTGGGTCCTTGTTGATACGCCTCCAATTCTATCGCTATGTGAGTTTAGTTTCTCAAACATAGTTATTAGCTAATTTATATTGTTTATTTCAAAATAGTTGACAACTTATTTCCATTGACAGCTTATTTTCATTGTTCAAAGAATGTGCAGGAGATGGTAGACAAAACCCACTACACCGATGGCTCCAAATTAACTTACAAGGAGAAAAATCATCTGGTCGGATTTTGTACTGACATTGAGAATCACAATATCTACAATCAAACTCCTCAACATTATGGTCAATACGTGCCACTAGTGCATGTGTTCAACTACGGTAACTACCATGGAGATACCCTGGTAAGATTTTTTACTATTACGACATTTGTGCATCTTTGGCATACTTCTAAAACTAGTACATCATTGCTAACTATGAAGTTATTACTATGTTTTTCAATAGATAATCCCAGAGAATTGTGTGCCTCATTTGATGTATCAGAAAGGTAGCCTTAATGTTTTGAACATACAGTCAGGTCATCCTACGAATCTCAACTCTCCATACCAGATTTCTAAAAGAAGTGGAGACATGCAAATCAAAGGATGGAAAAAATGTATGGACAGTTGTAAGGAGGTTCTTGGAAGCAAAAGGAAGCGAAGCGCAAGAATTGGAGACAGGATGATCTCCATTCTCCATAATGGAGAGTCAGCGTCTATTTTGTTTTATGCCATTTTACCTTAAAGAGAGTATTTAGGTCCTACCTAATACTGATGATCATGTGCTAAGAACAATTAAGTAGGGTTGGTTCGATGACTATGAGGATGATGATCGTATGACTTGTTATTAATAACGAGTAGAAGTTGTATGATGATGATTAGTAGGACTTGTTATTATGATGATGCATGATGCGAGCATGAAGAGTTATTATATATCTGTGGGTGAAATGAACATGGATTGGATTGAAGTGAAGGCAACATGCATGTGGTGCATGTCGAAAGTAGTACAATCCAAACTTGATCAAGTTAGGATTAGAATTACTTTCGACATGCACCACATGTTGCCTCACTTCAATCTAAGTCATGTTTAGGCATAACAGTAGCAGTAGCATGGAGATAAGAGAGGACACATCTCTCTATTAGCTACCTATACAAACCTAAATTAACCCCCAAAACCCCAAAACCACCTCCTTTCAAAAAAAACCAGCCGCTGAAATACCGACGCGTGGAAGCCTATTGGTCCAGGTTGGTGCCACCAACCAGGACTAAAGGCCCACCTGCCTGGGCTCGCCACAGCGGCCACGTGGAGGCCCATCTGTCCCGGTTCGTATAAGAACCGGGACTAAAGGCCTAGGGCATTAGTAACGACCCTTTAGTTCAGGTTCCCCAACCGGGATAGATGGGCCTTATGAACCGGGACAAATGGGCCTTTTTCTACTAGTGTGCTTATTTCCATATCGAGGTGTCTAATTAAGCATTTATTCTTTATAAATAAGCACCAGTACTTAGGCAAAAATCAGCATCCCCTCTAAGCGCCACTTACGGAACTCAAAATATTTTCAAAGATATTCATTTTCCTCAAGAGGCGGACAAGGCGGTTCATCAAATGTCCCCTAGATGTCTTGATCGGAAAGTTCGGACATTTTTGGACATACAACACGCGGGCATCAATTTTGTCCGGATCAACGAAATCCACAAACCGGAACCAAATGTAGGGAAGGTTTGTGGGCATTTGGACCTTCATCACATAGGCCTCAGAAAACATGGGCCCACATACAAAACCCTCACTACCGGAATAAGCTTATATGCCTACGGCCTTATCTATGCCTACGGCTGCCGTAGGCATAGATGGAGCTATGTCGACGGCCTAGGGAAAACTGTCGACATAGAAAAGTCGTCGGCATAGCTCCATCTAT
>NC_041384.1:91211267-91229903 GCF_002162155.2 Triticum dicoccoides
GCCGTAGGCATAGTAAGGCCATCGGCATACATCGATCTATGCCTACAGCAGCCATAGGCATAGTTAGGCCGTCGGCATAGAGGTGGCTCTAGTGGCCCGGGGACAGACGGCGGGCCGACGCTGTCAAATCTATGCCGACGGCTCTGATGGCGGCCGTCGGCATAGATATCATCTGTAAAGCTGTAGGCATAGTTTTCCATCTATGCCTACGGCAAGGCCGTAGGCATAGCCCCGCCACGTGGCGCCTCTTGGTAGCTCCTGGCCGAGAACTATGCCTACGGCTGTGCCGTAGGCATATATATCATCTGTTTTTTATTTTAAATTATTTTTATTTTTGAAAGTTAAAATTTGATTAATTTAAATTTAACTTATCTAAAATTAAACATACACAAATTATACATCGATTTGGGGTAGAATTTTCCGTAGATTATGAATATCCAGTTTGTTTTGTTTTTGAGTATGTTAGAAATGTGACCTCATGTACTTTTGCATATAGGTCCTTATACTTTGTTAAAATCATAAGTAATTGACATGTGGATCGATTTTGACAAATTTAATATGGTTTTTATCAAAATCTTGAAAGGATTATGTTGCTATACTATGTTTCAAATTTGAACAAACCAAAATCATGTTTGCTTCAGATTTACAGAAAATACCCTTTTATTTTGACTTATTTGTTTATTTTTCATTCCTTGTCCAAAGAGACAAAATTTATATCTACATCCATTAGATTCTTTCTAGGATTATGATGGAAGGCGTAAACACTGAGCACGCGGCTCCAGAGTGTAACCCCCTTCATGGACGGTGCTGCTGCTAGCACTGGGAGGGTGGAAATGACCACGTTGAGTCAAACCGGAGGGAATCTTGTGGTGGGTTGGGCCCCAACCTTGGTCTGAAATGTTTCTATGGGCTGGCCTATCACAACCAGGTGGAAAAGTCCGTCGGGCAAAGGCCATCCGGTGAAAGTTAAAGGCCTGGATCTTAGGGTCAACGGGTAAGGGTTAGGCCGGTCGGGGGCCTTCAGGGGTAGTAATGCCAATAAACTTGCATTGTGTCTTAATATATGTATACAAGTGTGATGGAGGGTTGAAATAGCCAACAGAGCAACATGCAGCACACTTCCTTCACAAAACCGGACATGTTCTCTCTCAATAGCTAGATACTACGTCGGAGATGTTGCAATTTACAAGCCGCCTCCGGTCAGGCTCCTACAAAATTCGCTCAAACTTTTACCACAACCTACAAGGGCCATATGACGACACCGTGCGAGGTCCCGAGAATTTCCGTCATCGTATGATTTTCCGTGGAGTTTAACGGCTAGGTCTGGCATGCCGCTGAGGTATATTGGCCCTCCGATGGCGGGGGATGCCCCTCCTTTGGTTGCACAAGGCCTACACATACTGCAAAGACATCATATATGATTTAATAAAACACTTCTAGACATCATTTCAGGTGATCACCATGCAGATCTGCAACTTGCCGCATTGAAATCCTACGGATGCAATAAATGTCTCAAATATTACAGGCAACCCAGAAAAATGTCATGTCCGGGCACGTGTCATGGAATGGCCCATTTGAGCACACGAAATTTCGAGGTCAACGGAGCAACGAGCAACACTTCCTTCACAAACCGAAGAAGTTCTCTCTCGATAGCCGCATACTACCTCGGAGATGGTGTAGTTTACAAGCGGTCTTCGGTCAGGCTTCTGCGAAACGAGCTCAAACTTTTACCACACTCTACAAGGGCCATACGACGACACCGTGACAGGTCTCGAGGATTTTCGGCATCGTATGATTTTTCGTGGATTTTAATGGCTAGATCCCGCATGTCGTTGAGGTACATTCACCCTCCGGTGGCGGGGCTTGTCCCTCCTGTGGTTGCACTAGACCTACACATACCGCAAAGACATCATATATGATTTGACAAACCACTTCTGGGTATCATTTCAGGTGATCTCCATGCAGATCTATAACTTCCCGCATTAAAACCCTACAGATGCAATAAATGTCTCAAATATTGCAGGGCCCCAGAAAAATGCCATGTTCTGGCACGTGTCATGCAATGGTCCCCTTTGAGAGCATGAGAAGTTTTGAGGTCAACGGAGCAACGGGAAACACACTTCCTTCACAAACCGGACAAGTTCACTCTCGATAGCCACATACTACCTCGGAGATGGTGTAGTTTACAAGCGGCCTTCGATCAAGCCTCTGTGAAACGAGCTCAAACTTTTACCACACTCTACAAGGGCCATACGACGACACTGTGCCAGGTCCTGAGGATTTCCGGCATCGTATGATTTTTCGTGGATTTTAATGGCTAGATCCGGCATGCCATTGAGGTACATTCGCCCTCCGGTGGTGGGGCATGTCCCTCCTGTGGTTGCACTAGACCTACACATACCGCAAAGACATCATATATGATTTGACAAACCACTTCTGGGTATCGTTTCAGGTGGTCTCCATGCAGATCTGTAACTTCCCGCACTGAAACCCTACAGATGCAATAAATGTCTCAAATATTGCAGGCGGCCTAGAAAAATGCCATGTTCTGGCACGTGTCATGCAATGGTCCCCTTTGAGAGCACGAGAAGTTTCGAGGTCAATTAAGCAACGAGCAACACACTTCCTTCACAAAACCGGACAAGTTCTCTCTCGATAGCCACATACTACCTTGGGGTTGGTGTAGTTTACAAGCGGCCTCCGGTCAAGCTTCTGCGAAACGCGCTCAAACTTTTACCACACCCTACAAGGGCCATATGACGACACCGCGCCAGGTCCCGAGGATTTCCGGCATCGTATGATTTTTGTGGATTTCAATGGCTAGATCCGGCATGCCGCCGAGGTACATTCGCCCTTCGGTGGTGGGGCATGTCCCTCCTTTGGTTGCACTACACCTACACATGCCGTAAAGACATCATATTTGATTTGACAAAACACTTATGGACATCATTTTAGGTTACAAGCGGCCTCCGGTTAGGCTTCTCCGAAACACGCTGAAACTTTACCACGCCCTACCGTGGTCGTCTCGGCCCAGTCGGAAAGCATGGGAAGGAGCGAGCCGTTTAGGCCGATGCCCTTCTCCAAAGTTGTCAAGTGTTTACCCGGAATAAGAGGAGAAAATACAATTGCAAGAGCTTAATTCTCATTGGTGGAACCAACTATGCCATGGATTGATGACATGGCTCACATCCATCCATCCATCTCTCCACCCCACATACATCCATCTAAAGAAAAGGAGGAGGAAAAGAAAAAAAACAAGACAGAAATCCACCGCACACCTCTCCCTCTCGCTCGTCTCTCCCTCCCCCCCACGAAACCTCACCGCCGCCACCTACGCCGCTCGATTCCGGCTTGTACCGGCGGCCCTCGCCGGCGCGCAGCACAGATCCGAGCTCCCTTGCCACCGCTCTTCCCTTCCCTCCGGCCAGATCCGCCTCTCGTGTCCCCGAGAGCTCACCCACGACCCCTCCCCATTGCTAGGGTTTCGAGGGTGGCGTCCCCTCCAACTCCGGCGTGTCGCTGGCGGCTCTGCTCCGCCCTCTCTGACGCCCACCGCAAGTCCCACGGGCATCTCCCCCTCGTGGTCGGCTCTTCTGCACCTGGTGGCTGCGGGGCGGACGCACGCGGCGGGTAAACTCTGGTGAGACGGTGGCTCCATCCACGGCGTGACGGAGGCTCCATCCACGGCGTGATGGCGGTGCACTACATCGGCTAAAGCACCCCCATGGTGAGACCCTCTGCACTCCTCTGTTCCCCCCTTTTCCTTGTATAATGATGCTTCACATTGCTTGATATGATTTTGGTCAATCTTCACTTCTGCCTAGCTAGCTGCTGGAGTTCTTCTAGTTGTGAAAATTTTGATAAAGAAAGTGTGTTCAGTTTATGTATGCTATAACAAATCACGTACGTGTATGCTAGCTAAAAGAAGCAAACAAGCTAGTAGCTTAATTGATCTACAAAAACTAGCTATATGTGCGTCTCTAACAATGTGTTCATCAGGCCGCTCTCTTGTATCGTTTGAGTGCGCCAATTAGTTCGGCCAGCCTCTATGATTTATTCTGATAGCTTCTGGAGTGCTTCTATCTATATTTGTGAAAAATTCGACCCAACAAAAAAATGTTAATCAGTCCGCTCTCTCAAAGTTCAGTTTGGGCTGCTGCATATGAATGTTTTTTTTCTTAGTTTGGGTGCTAGGTACTTGATGGAGTTGGTGTATCCATAGATAGCATACACTTGCACATTTTTTCGAGTTCTTCTGTTGCGAATGAAAACAACCATCATGGATCTCCTCTGTTTTCAAGCAGCTTGCTTCTCCATGTATGTTTTATGCAGCATATACATCTTGCTCCTCTTTTATTAAGTAGCAATGGAAGTTGATGAAATTTAAGTGCTGTGTTGTTCTAGAGATGCAGGGAGGGGGGATGCCCATGGATTGGACTGCAAGGATTGGATGCAAACCAATGCACATGAGGAGGAGAGATGCAAGCCACGCCATGACCTAAAGGTCCCTGCCGTGAACCCCTTCCCCTTCCTGTGTATAATCATGCTCAACAAATACTTGATATGATTTTGGTTGATCTTCAATTCAGCCTAGCTAGCTGTTGTAGTACTTGCTTGTCTCCTTCCAAATGTTGCCCCAGTCCGTTGAGTTTCTTATTGCTCCAGGTAGTACTGCTATTTTTCTGCTCTGTGATTTGGTGTGCATGGTTACAGGCTCCCAGTCTACCGCTTTTGTTGCTGTGATGTCGAGCTCTGTTTTCTTTATTATGACAAGTGCAAAATTAGTAGTGGGAAGTAAACTTTTGTTAACTACTTAACTTGTGCATATGACACTAGAGAATTTTTTGTTGCATATATGCATCCGTGTCAGATTTCCCACATCTACATGAGAAGAAACCACGCTTATATATAGGAGAAGTTGCGCAAGATTTGAAGCGTGGCTTAAATTAGTAGGTTTGGTCTCCTGATAGATATTAGTACTTTTACGATAACCATGTTATCTCAAGGATTGTGCTTGACTATTAATTTTCGATGTCATTCCTGGCAGATTTCTTAACTCAGCGTCAGTGCATCAAAGATGGTTAGGAGGTTGAAGATATGTCGTGTGAAAGGCGCGGGGAGGCAAGGACGGGACACACAGGACGCTGGAGTGGAGGACGAACACCGCAGCAAGGTATGTGCAGAGAACAACCACGGTCGCCAAGTCACGACTCCTCTCTTGCCTGTCCACTTCTCCTTGGCTGCCTGGTCATCATCATATCACAAATCAAAGTTTTCTTGTTGCGAATTAGAGCAGATAAATTTGATGGCTGTAACTTGCCATAATTGCAAGGTCTAATTCTATTATGTGTTGAGTTTATTAGCAAGATTTGGTCTGTTTTGATACAATTTCATTCTGGTTGCCATCTACGAGTTACTGTTGCATCACAGTAATTTATTTGGAAGCAATGATACTTGAGATTGAGACTTTCTAGGTAGGTTGTCACAAGTATTTAACTTATGATTTCAATTTGAGATACAACCGACAATCTGGAATCAGTACTGTTGCTCAAACAATCTAGAGGGGTTATAAAATTTCTTTGCAAAGCTTGTACAGAAGCTTAAGAATATGCCTGCTACTTCTTTTTTAGGAAAATAAAATGCCTGCTACTTTGGGATATTGTGATGTTACTAAATGACCGCTTCATAAATCATAATATGACATGGTGTTTGGTCAACCAAACATGAAGAATATTGGAACAAAAAGACGAAGAATATTGGTCAACCAAAGGCAAATTCACTTCAGCCCAAATTCACTTGATGTTGCAATTTTTTATTTGTTATTTAAGATTATTTTAGATGGAGAGCTGGGCCAGTTTGGATGCCAATGTTGGTTTTTAGATCAGTCAATGGTTCATTGCAGCATATGTTCTCCATATAATTTGATATGCAAGGTTTTGTTTCTAAATACTACACCCTTACAATGCGAAGGGAAGCAAGAGCAGCTAGCAGTAGCAGTTATAACTAAAGTGATAATGGGCACTTCTCTTTTCTGAACAACACTTAATTTTCTCATAGTAATAGTCCTTTACTGAATTTAGTTGATACATAAATGGTTATTTACTGAACAACACTTATATGTGTGTAGGTACGATGGTGATGAAGTTTTAAAATGGTCCATTGCCCAACAAGGGTATTCATTATACTGTAACAATATGACACCGAAATTTCAAATGGTTCACATACTATAGTTCATTTACACGAGATTGTAATGTTTAGGCACCATGTGTTGAGAAATTGTGCATTGAGATAAAAGATTATATAATTTATGCAAAGGCGTGTGATATATATTTGTTTCATCAAGTATGTTGATTCCGGAGAATGATATTATAAATTATTAGTATGATTGATGAACTAGGTGTTGTCACTGCTTGAAATTTCATTTTTTTTGAGAAATCTATCCACATCTGGTCTTGTTTCAAATCATGTGTTTTTGTCCAAACGCTTACTAGTGTCTGTATAAGCATTTGTAAATAGCTAGCCTTTTTGGCTAAATTTTTTTTGGTTCTAGTCAGCAAGTATGCCGACGGCAATGCCGTAGGCATAGATGGCTATTGTGATACCAGGAGCTGCCATGTGGCGTGTATGCCTACGGCAAAGCCGTCGGCATAGTTTTGCATCTATGCCTACGGCTTTGCTGTAGGCATAGTCCACGACCAGGAGCAATCAGGAGCTGCCACGTGGAAGGCTATGCCGACGGCAAAGCCGTAGGCATAGGTTTGCCACGTGGCAACTCCTAGTTGGTCGAACTTCGCAACGGCGCCGTTAGCCGCCGTCTCATCCATTTTTTTGCCGACGGCTATACGGAAGCCGTAGGCATAGGCTGCTATGCCGACGGCTTTAGTACGCCGACGGTCTGACAAGACTACGCTGACGTGATCTACGCCGACGGGCCTATGCCGACGGCAGCCGTAGGCATAGATCTATGCCGACGGCAAAGGACCTATGCCGACAGCCCTGGGCCGTAGGCATAGGCCGCGAGTCCGGTAGTGCCTTGCTCCAGTCTCTACGCCGCATTCATGCCGGTCAAAGCAGATGTGGCCGAGCCGAACGAGACAACATGATGTTTCCCTACATGCATTCATTCAGAGCTGACCCGCCTACCCCAGGCCCCGGCTATTATTTAAGTCGTCTAGCCGCGGATGCAAACCCTACACCATCGCCTATCTTCTCTTTTCCTCTCCCAAAATCCGCTCCGATGGGCAAGGCAGCGTCTCGAAGTTGTTATTCACGACCTCCACGGGCTCCGCGCGCAGGGGGGTTGGGGTCGGGTGCTTCATCTCATGGCGGCGCCAACCGCGTTTTCTGGGACCATTTGCATACGACTGCTCCCTCACAGGTGAAACTAGATCCCATATCATGTATCCTCGAACTACTAGGAGCAGCAGTTGTTGCCCATCCTCATGGAGGCCGCTGCGACGAATGAGCAATTTCCGTGGCAGATGGAGCTTCTGCTGGAGTGGTCACGCTACCACTACGGTCCTACGCCGCCATCCCTGCCGTTCCCGCATGTGAAAGAGGAGCTACCATCCCCACCACACTGTCGTCTTTGCCACAACAAGGCGACAACTGTTTTTCTCACCTCTTCAGCAGCTCGAGAGCCAGTGGCGCCTGATTGCCTTCAGGACAGAGGAGCCGCCCTCCCTGAGTCTAGGAGCCAGTCTCACCCCATCGTTGTGAAGCAGGAATCTCCCTTCCTGGCGGTCTCCAAGGAGCGCAGCCGCCTCGCCTACTACCTCGATGTGGCGGCGGCAACTCCTCCACAATGACAGTGGCCTCACAGGTAGGTAGCCTCTGAAGCGGCCCAATGTGTAGTGCCGTGCATCGTTCATGGGGTCGAAAGTCGCGCCGCTCTGGTCCTTGGGAACCCATCACTCTTGAAGGTCTAGACCATTCATCGGTCTGGGACCACCATGGAGATCTCCACCAACTATCGCAGTCGAATCAGCGGCCAGCTCCTCAAAGAGGGGCTGGAGAGTCCAAGTGTTGTGCCAGCCCAAAGACAACAACGGGTGGCGCGAGGTGAACTATGTAACTAACCGTCCCCTCCAGCCAGAGGTGGCCAAGCGGTTGCGCCATGAGCACGCAACAACGACTAATCACGGTTATGTAATGGCTGGCGGACCTTCCACCACTAGAAGGACGATGACAACTCAGGCGGTAGCGGCGGCGTGTACGATGATGGAGTTGCCGACGGCCTCGGGAGCCATGCCTATGAGGTCAACCCCCCCCCCCCCCAATACCTTGCGTAGTTTTTTACTCCCTTTGTTCCTAAATATAAGTCTTTTTATACATCTGTATGTAGTCCATATTAAAATCTTTAAGTCTTTTTATACATCCGTATGTAGTTCATATTGAAATCTCTAAAAAGACTTATATTTAAGAATGGAGAGAGTATAATTTTCAGTTTAAATTTTGTTGTTAGTGAAAACTTTGTTAAATATCAGCCCTTTTGATTGTACTAATATAAAAAATTAACATATATCATCCGTTAGCATGAATTTCGTCCCTTGTTTTTAAAAACCCATTTGAAATGAAACAGACATTTGGTGCCTAGGATTTGATTGGCCTCCGTCGTGTCCACCAACATTTGGTGAGGTCTATTTTGTGATCCGCATTGGAGTTGCTCTAAGTACCTTCCATTGTATATGAGGCTTTAAGTGTTTGGTGGAAAGCCACCAACTAAACTTGAATTTTCATGGAGTAATAAGAAAGGGTTACATCTAAAAGTTCTCCTGTCACTCACTGGTTACTGGTAGACAAAGATGGCATCTGAAAGGAACGTGTCATCCGCCGCAGTTCATGGCCTGCCGATTGCATTTTTGCATATACATTGCCCTACAGTTTACCAGACCTGGATTATCTTCTAGCCATGTGTGTTGTTTACTTGCTAGTAGCATGCATCTCGTTGCAACTTGCATATAGCTTGCTAGTAACATGCATCTCGCTTCTAGTAGCGTGATCTGCATCTTTGCCCGTAGCTTAATAGCGTTCAGCTCAGATCGTCAGAACCTCTCCTCAGAAGTAGTTGACTCGATCACTATTGGATGCTGATTCGAACCTAATTGACTCTCTTCCTCATGAACGGATAGTTTTTCTACACTGACCTCTCTTCTTACTGTCTTCCAAATGGAACAGTATTAAACTACACACTTGCTTATCGAAACAAATTCTTCAGCACAGGCTCCAGGCTGTGACACCGGAGGGAGTTAATTGCAGGGAACTACGGCACTTCGGCACGTCGTAACGAATCAGTACCATTAGTCATTTTTTTGCCATGCAGTACCAACTCTAAGCTTAAGTGTTGCAAAACGGTCTGATAGTCACACGCGCACGACCGACCACTACACCACCCTCGGTGGCTTGTTCAAAGTACAATAATGTACTTATATTGTTATACATTTGAACAAATAAAATAAAACGAAAAAATGATGCTGCATCGGGATGCGATCCTGCCCGAAATTCTTACCGCGCGCGCACCCTAACCAACAAGCCACGCACATGCTCGAGGCATATCTTTCCCTCAATAAAAAAAAGCTCGAGGCATATCTAGTTCGGACACATCCTGACCTTTCCCTTTATTTTGTAAGTTTTTTTATTTCTTTTATCTTTTTACAGATCTTCGTCATTACTCGGGTTTTCATTTTTTTACGTTTCTTTTGTATATATTACAGGTTTAATATGCAATATTTTTTGCAAATATACACTGAACATTATTGTATAAATACACAATGTACATTTTTTAGGATCACAATTAACATTATTGTATAATATATGATGAACAATTTTATTAAATACATTGAACATTTTTAAATATATGATGAACTTTCTAAAATATATAAATTCTATATTTCTGTTTTGGATTTCTTTTATCCTTTTTCAGATCTTCATTATTCTTCGGGTTTTCATTTTTTTTCAATTGCTTTTTATATAGGTTTAGTGTGCAACATTTTTTGGTAAATACACACTGAGCATTGTTGTATAAATACACAATGAAATATATTGTTTAGTGTATGATGAACAATTTTGGTATATACATTGAGGATTTTCTAAATATAGGATGACCTTTTTATAAAATATATAAATTCAAATTATTTATGTGTTTTCTGTTTCAGATTTCTTTTATACTTTTTCAGATCTTCGGATTTTAATTTTTTTGCAAAAGGGCCCTGCCACGCGTTTAGTAATGTAATATTGTGAAGGTATTTTATCTAAAATGTACAACAATTTCGAGCCGGTGGCTGTAGACGCGTGCACCTATTTAATTAATTAGTATTTGCATTCGTCTAAAAAAACCTGGCTATGCAAATGGTTCTGCAGCCCGTTTAATGCAGACATTATAAAACATGCATGCCCTACCTAGATGTGAGTATGTCTGTGTTGTAGTGGATAGAGTGCGCTCTCGGTCCGGCTCGAGCTCATGTTCGAATCATGGCGGCCGCATCATTTTTGGTTCCATTTTATTTGTTTAAAGATGAAAGAATATAAGTCTTTAGTATCCCTTTTTAACAACTGAATGAGACTAGTGTAGTGCCTGGGAGGTGCGTCCGTAACGCGGCCGGTCGCCGGTTCGAAACCCGCCCGCGCGGCATTACATTTTAGTTTTCCGCAAAGGGCATGTGCGTGATTAATAATAGTGCAAGGGGCTTTTCTGCAAAAAACATATGTCACCTGACAGGTGGGGCCACTCAGTCAGATACGTGGTTAGTATGTGCTTATACAGCTGTCAGACCGTTTTACAACATTAGAGTTGGTAATGTATGGCAAAAAAATAACTAATGACACTGATTTGTTACGACGTGCCGAAGTATGGTACTGCCTTGCAATTAACTCCACCGAAGACCTCGATCTGCACTGCACGCTCCTCAGACCCCCACTTAGAAAAATCGGAAGGCCAAGCACATAATAATAGTGCAAGGGGCTTTTCTGCAAAAAACATATGTCACCTGACAGGTGGGGCCACTCAGTCAGATACGTGGTTAGTATGTGCTTATACAGCTATCAGACCGTTTTGCAACATTAGAGTTGGTAATGTATGGCAAAAAAAATAACTAATGATACTGATTCGTTACGACGTGCCGAAGTATGGTACTGCCTTGCAATTAACTCCACCGAAGACCTCGATCTGCACTGCACGCTCCTCAAACCCCCACTTAGAAAAATCGGAAGGCCAAGCACATAATAATAGTGCAAGGGGCTTTTCTGCAAAAAACATATGAATGAGACTAGTGTAGTGCCTGGGAGGTGCGTCCGTAACGCGGCCGGTCGCCGGTTCGAAACCCGCCCGCGCGGCATTACTTTTTAGTTTTCCGCAAAGGGCATGTGCGTGATTAATAATAGTGCAAGGGGCTTTTCTGCAAAAAACATATGTCACCTGACAGGTGGGGCCACTCAGTCAGATACGTGGTTAGTATGTGCTTATACAACTGTCAGACCGTTTTGCAACATTAGAGTTGGTAATGTATGGCAAAAAAATAACTAATGACACTGATTCGTTACGACGTGCCGAAGTATGGTACTGCCTTGCAATTAACTCCACCGAAGACCTCGATCTGCACTGCACGCTCCTCAGACCCCCACTTAGAAAAATCGGAAGGCCAAGCACATAATAATAGTGCAAGGGGCTTTTCTGCAAAAAACATATCTCACCTGACAGGTGGGGCCACTCAGTCAGATACGTGGTTAGTATGTGCTTATACAGCTGTCAGACCGTTTTGCAACATTAGAGTTGGTAATGTATGGCAAAAAAAATAACTAATGATACTGATTCGTTAAGACGTGCCGAAGTATGGTACTGCCTTGCAATTAACTCCACCGAAGACCTCGATCTGCACTGCACGCTCCTCAGACCCCCACTTAGAAAAATCGGAAGGCCAAGCACATAAAATCCCCATTTGTTACCTAATTGGCAACTAATAACATGAGCCGCTTAAAAGAAGACCAGATCATAAACTAACCACATGGGTGAGCTGATTATAAAATTCCATTTGATTAAGCTCACTCGTCCATTACCGTTACGGTAGCACTGCTCGCGCGATGATCTAGACAAATGAAATGATCTACTCCACCATATATAAACTATGCTGTAGCGGGCATAGTTTAATGGTGATGATGGTCGCGCAGCCACTGGTTGGTTCATCCTTTTGTCTGACACTGTGGGTTATGGTTGGTTAATCCTTTTCATTTGTCTGACACTGTGCAGTGTGGTGAGTTCTGAATTGACTATCCGGAGAATCAATGAACGGGTACCATCTGATCCGCCCTGAGAAACGGATCAAAAGATAACATAAGCCAAACTAACTGTTGGCCTGTAGTGTAACTGAAAATAAGCAACCACATCGGCTCCTCAATACTTGTGACATCTTACCAAAAAAAATCTCTTCTTCTGTGTTCTTGTTCAGTTGAGACGGTGCCAGTGTGCTGAAATCCGCATTCAATCACGTTCATCATTTTCTCGGTTCTCATTCCTGGTTCCTATAGAAAGAAGACTATTCGATTGTTCAACAGCACACTATTCAAGTGGGGCAAAAATAGGCCAAAGAGGCAAAGAATTCTTGTGTCAGTCAAGCAGCTGTGACTGACAGGCAGAAGATGGCAGCTTGCAATGTTCTTCAGTGACATGGCGCACGTTCTGTTTAACTAACTATCCTCTAGGCGTGGAGAAGTCGAGTGGTGCAGCTAAGCTGGTGTCAAATTAACAAACTGCTTCATTAGCTAATCAAAATTTTCTTTTGAAAAGGAGGATTACCTCCGGCTACTGCATCAGTCGATGCATGTGGCCTAATTAGCTAATCGATATTATGATGGGGCTTTCATCCAAAAAAGTAACGGTGATGGATGGTAATGGTGATGTTGATGGACAAGCTGCGTGTGTGCAAGTTTAACACCAAAACGGAACACACGTGAGAGAGTGTGTCGCCAAGTCGCCAACCAAAACGGAACAAAACTGTTATTGCGAGCATATATAACAGGCCACATTTTCCTCGAGTTCTCACATCGTTGCACTCTGTATGAAAAGGCATTTGAATCGAAAGCGTTAAAGAAGCAGCCGCGCGTATAGGATGCTACTACGACCAAACACTATATACACATGCAATCACTTTCCCACAGAACTAAATTAAGAGGGGTAAAGCTGCAGATTTGTGCTAGTAGATGTTTACGTGTGTGCGCTAGCCAAATGGATGATTACCATTACATTAATCAAAGGGAAAGTATATATATGGGTGATTGCATTTGCCACTTCGCCATTTACGCATATGCTTCATGTGTTGATGGAAATATATATATTGAGCATGCATAATGTCACGCCTGTTGCGATCTTGTAAGTACCCATTGAACAAGTTGCTTGGACATATGTTTGTATGGGTCATCTTTTTTATGGAGAAGTCTCTCGTAGCTTGTTTATATCTGGCTGCGAGCTTACCACTCGGAAGCACACCAAACCAAGCCACTCCAGCAGTGCATGCATTTCAACCACAATAATGCTACTTTAGCTTTCTTTTTTCTTTTTGCGGGTGAAAATTGTATTGCTCAGGTCTCGAGTACCATCCGGGCTAGAACCAACCCAAGCCATGGTTCTACCTTCAATTGTAGCAAACTTTGCTAAGCTATCGCTAAGAGCAACTCCAACGGGCCGATCCAAACGGACGGCGTTTTTGTCCGCTTTTTGTCCGTTTGGGTCGGCTGCCCGTCCGCCGTCCGTCCTCTTTTAAATTTGGGTCGGCAGTGCGCCCAATGGGCCGACCCGCACGCACAACGCGGCGGCATGGCGCCTCCTGAGACCTCGTCGGGATATGAATTTTCTCGACGTGTCGAGCCAGCAGGCGCAGGATCTCGCGCCTCTCCCGCGGCTTTTCACCGACAAGGATCGTCGTGTCCACCGGAGGCGGCAGCGTCGCCTCGCCATCGCCCAGATGGACGTGGAAGCCATGGTGGTGTGGCGCAAACGCTTCCCGCAGGACATCGTCAATGAGCGTCAGTTCTACAATCAAAGGAGGACGGAGAGGGCGCGAGGAGGATGGAGCGAGCCGCCTATCGGGAGGACAAGCGTGCGGAAGCAGGCCGCTCAATTGAAATTGAAGCTACGAGAAACGTCGGGTTTGGACTTCGAAGACGAGCAGCATGCTGATGCCTACATTCAGACGTCGGAGGAGGACATTACCAAGTCGGAGTCGAAAAGCGAAGAGTAGTTGATCTTTTCTTTTATCTATGTACGCTAGAACTATCTATGTATCATTTTTTATCGGAAAAAATTACCGGCGGTGTCGGCGATGAAGCAGGCGGGCGAGGGTGTGCTGTTTGATGTGAAGAGGCCAATGTAGCACCGACCAGCGGGTCCGGGGAGGAAAGAGGGCGAGCACGCGCGCATCCGTCTTGTGTCCGCGCTGATGCAAATCCGGCTCAAAAATAGGCCGGGAATTGATCGGCAGGCGGACGAAAGCGGACACGCGTCCGTTTGGGTCGGCGCGTTGGGCCGACTTTTCTATCCGCGCCGATCCAAGCGGACGGCGACGGATGAAATGGGTCGTTTCATTGGAGTTGCTCTAACTTTTTTTAGTATGGTTAACATGCGTACTACAAGAATCACGAAGAGACATAAGGTGCTTGATCTTCTTAACTATAAAAGAATAAATCGATCTGTCCAATTCCCTCTCATGGATCAATTTGGCTGCAATGATAGAATTTATCTCAACAATGATTGTAGGTCACTTCTTTGATAGAAAAAGATATACCTTTCATGCATGTACACAATTTGGCTTCCAACGCTTCCCGATAAGAAAAAAGTTATCTGCAAGATGAGAAAATAATGCTCCCTTTATTGTCATGTAGCACCATATCAGCTCCTGCTTTGCCATCCTCAGCATAAGAGCCATCGAATGTTCAACTAGTTTAACCCAACCAGCACTAGGTGGGCACCACTTTGTTGGCGCTCCTTCCACTATTATCACATGTGGGCGGACAGCAGCTAAGTCGTAAACTAAAAAGCTTTACCTTTACTAGGATCAGGAGATAACTCAACTGTTATGCCGATGAATGAATCGAGGTAACTTACCAAGAACCTTCTGGACACTTCCATAGGGGGTGATGGTTTGTGGTGAACTGCCTCATTACGAATATGCTACTTTAGCTTGTGAGAGTCTTAGTGTCCCGCACGTATCCTTTTCCATGTTTAACTAATATTTGGGTGACCTTCATTTTCCATTCTATTTGATATTTGACATGACATGGTAGACCGACATAATTCTCGTAAAAGAATATGATCTAGACAATGCTTGAAAATTAAAGATGTTATTTTATACTCCTTTCATCCCAAAATTCTTGTCTTAAATTTGTCTAGATATGAATGTATCTAATACTAAAACGTGACTTGATACATTCGTATTTAGACAAATCTAAGACAAGAATTTTGGGACGGAGGGAGTATATTTGAATGATTATTCTGGTTGAAACTAACTTTAAGTTGTCAATGGCAGCATTTGGCCAGATAGTTGTTCCCAAGAGAGGCACCAAGGCGACCGACCATGTGGAACCCTAAACGCCTCTCGTCGCCTACCCCTCTCATTGCCGCTAAGGCGCTGCATCAGCGGCACCAAGGAGGTCCAGATCGGGGGCGGCCTACTGCGAAGGCGCTGGTGGGTTGCTGTGTGACAACTTAGGAAATGGGTGCTCGAGCGATGGTCTTCGTCAGGCGGTGCGTGACGAAGGCGTTGATGCAGTCGGCACTGGAGGGTTGTTGTGTGTCGGGGAAGAAGATTAGGGTGGAAATTTTTCGGAGGTCAAAGTTACACCATTAGAAGAGTCATGAAAAACTTTGGCCCTTTATGGGGTTGACTTGCTATTTTTAGGACATTAAATGAATTTCTAGGTATTAAATTGAGGTAAATGACTTTTAATTTTAAATACGGTGAATGACATCGGAAAATGAAACTTGGCCACGGTGTCATGGTACGATAAATAAAGGGTGTTATAAAACTTTGAGATAGTTACAGAAAAGGTGTGATGCACTTCGCTTGGATACTAAAGAGTCTCCGGTGAAGTATCGAAGTTTCAAAGGGAAAGTGTCGAATTTGAACGGAAAATCAATTTTATTTTCATAATTTTCCCTTCAAATTTTTGTTTGTTGATCAAACACCATTTCTAGTTCCATGTTCAATTTTCGGGCACCATACACGTCGTACCCCTGACGAACCTGGACTACATCGCGACGTGCATCCTGGTGAAGCCGTGGGCGCACAAGACAGGGACGCGGCTCATCACCCAGTGTGTGATGCCTGACCGCGTCGCCGCCTTCCACCAGGGAATGCTCGACATGAACTGGCCGGAGCTGACTGGCGCGGAAGAAGTGTAGTCCGGGTGCTATCTTTGGTGGTGGTTTGCTGTTGTTGTGAGTGTTAACCACTGTGGTAGGACTTTTTATTTATTTATTTTTCTTCTTCTTTTTCTTTTTTTAGAAGGTTGTGTGCATCCTCAATGTCTCATTTTGTTGGTGCGGAAGCCGGGTGTTATTAGTATCTTTGCGATAGTAATATATTATTTTGGTTGAAAAATGAGTCGATTAATTAAAAACGCCCTTTATTTCCATCAGCACTAGTGTTTTTGCCACCAACAACACCGGCCGATCTCTTGTCCAAATCGAGTGGATTTATTCGCCTAACTTGCACGCGGTCCATGCGGACCCGGTAGCTTTCGTGCATCTGTTCCTCTGTAACCAGTGGGAACACGCGCCTTCCCCTCGGAAATGTGTGACAAGTCGCCACTCAAAGTCAAGACGATCTGCAATGGAAATAAGCGGATGGACGTATATGATCCCTTCAAATGTCTCTCTCCCGCCTTTTCCTCGACAATCTTGGAGTTGTTAGGAGGACGAAGTGGTACTAGGGCACGCAATTAAGAATGTGAGCTGCTGGGTATGGTTGCAAGCAACTGGATAGAGCTAGGAAAAGCGACGCTCCACCATCTTTTGAACCCGACGGCTCGACGTAGGACCGACCTCGCCCCCGTTCTCCGAGCAGAGCAACTGCAGTAGCCATCCGACTCTCATCCTCGTCACTACCAAGAGCCACATCGCCGGACGTTAACTCCACCACCCCTATAAATACCACCCTCCCCTTCAATGGCAAGTCAAGCAACCCGCCCACACACCAAATCCAAGCAAGGAGCAGTAGCAGTCAGCTAACTGCCCGCCGATCACTTCTCTCTCCCGCCAGCTCCATTCAATTCTTGCG
Source organism: Triticum dicoccoides (assembly GCF_002162155.2). NCBI lineage: Eukaryota > Viridiplantae > Streptophyta > Magnoliopsida > Poales > Poaceae > Triticum > Triticum dicoccoides. Next base: position 91,228,532 of record NC_041384.1, read on the forward strand.
GCTTCGTTGCAATGGCGGCCGTGAACAAGTCCGTCGAGCGGCTGGCGCAGCGCCTGGTGGCCCCGGCCGAGCCCACGCCGGTCGGCCCGCTCCGCCTGTCCTGGCTTGATCGGTACCCCACCCAGATGGCGCTCATCGAGTCGCTGCACGTCTTCAAGCCGGCTCCTGACGGCGGCAACGACGCTGGCCCGGCAAGGACCATCGAGCGGGCTATGGCGCAGGCCCTGGTGCAGTACTACCCGCTCGCGGGACGCCTGGGGTTCACGGAGGAAGGTGGGCTGCTGCAGGTCGACTGCGGCGGCGACGGCAGCGGCGTCTGGTTCACGGAGGCCGCGGCCGCCTGCGCGCTCGAGGACGTGGAGTACCTGGAGCACCCCATGATGATCGCCAAGGACGAGTTGCTCCCGCCCACGCCCGCCGAAGAGGAGGATGGGCGCACGCTCGTCTTGCTCGTCCAGGTCACCACCTTCGCGTGCGGCGGCTTCGTCGTCGGCTTCCGCTTTAGCCACGCCGTCTCCGACGGCCCCGGCGCCGCGCAGTTCATGGCTGCCGTCGGCGAGCTCGCCCGCAGCAGCACAGTAGAAAGCCTGGCGGTGGAGCCGCAGTGGGGCCGTGAGGCCATCCCGGACCCGGCCGGCGCCGTCGTCGGCAGCCTGCCGAGCCCCGCGGGCGCCAAGAGTCTCGAGTACCTCGCCATGGACATCTAGGCGGACTACATTGGACACTTCAAGTCCCAGTACAACACGGAGCACGCCGGCTCCTGGTGCTCGGCGTTCGAGGTGCTGGTAGCCAAGGCCTGGCAGAGCCGAACCCGCGCCGCGGGTTTCGAGCCGGACTCCACCGTCCACCTCTGCTTCGCCATGAACGCCCGGCCGCTCCTGCACGCCTCGCTTCCGCGCGCCGGCGCCGGGTTCTACGGCAACTGCTACTACATCATGCGCGTCTCGGTGCCCGCGGGCAAGGTGTCCGGCTCCTCCATCCCGTACGTGGTGAAGATCATCAAGGACGGGAAGAGGCGGATGCCGTCGGAGTTCGCGCGGTGGGCGACCGGGGAGGCCGGGACGGACGGCGGCGAGGACCCTTACCAGATCACGTCGGACTACCGGACGCTGCTTGTGTCGGACTGGACGCGGCTCGGGTTCGCCGAGGTGGACTACAGCTGGGGCCCGCCGGCACACGTCGTGCCCCTGACGAACCTGGACTACATCGCGACGTGCATCCTGGTGAAGCCGTGGGCGCACAAGCCAGGGGCACGGCTCATCACCCAGTGCGTGACGCCCGACCGTGTCGCCGCCTTCCATCAGGGAATGCTCGACATGAACTGACCGGAGCTGACTGGAGCGGAAGAAGTGGCATTACTCGTCATTATATA
>NC_041384.1:91230009-91230686 GCF_002162155.2 Triticum dicoccoides
TATGCTTGCATTGGATTGGTTGATGGGATGGATTGATTCATGGTGTGTAGTCTCACTGAAAATGAGCTTTGATCCTGACTTTGAGGAGTTGTTCAGGACTTGTACAACGCAAGGTGCTCAATAAAATGAACCAATTTTTCTTAAGTATCATGTGCTTATCTTCATATCAAGGTGTCTAATTAAGCATTTATTCTCTACAAATAAGCATTGGTACTTAAGGCAAAAATCAGCATCCCCTCTAAACATGAGTATAAGGCGGTTCACCAAATGTCCCCTGGATGCCTGGATCGGACAGTTCGGACATTTTTGCCATACATACAATGCCGAGACATCAGTTTGTCCGGATGAACGTAATCAACGAACCGGAACCAAATGTAGGAGAGGTTTGTAGGCGTTCAGACCCGCGCCCTGTATGCCTCCAAAAACGTGGCTCACATACAAAACACTTGCTCTGGTCTCCGCGCTAAATTCACGTTGGTCAAAGCAAACGTGGTCGATCCTAAAGAGGCGATATGATGTTTCCCTACGCGCATTGATACAGAGCCGACCTGCCTCCCTCGGCCCCCAACTATTTAAGTCGGCTAGCCGCGGACGCAAACCCTACACCATCGCCTTTGTTCTCTTCTCCTGTCCTAAAATCCACTTCGAGGGGCAAGGCAGCGTCTCGAAGTGGTTCC
>NC_041384.1:91230960-91238922 GCF_002162155.2 Triticum dicoccoides
GGAAGAGGAGCCACCTTCCCCACCACGCCATCGTCTCTGCCACAACAAGGAGGTTGCGTTGTCGTTCTCGCCCCTTCGGCAATTCGGGAGCAAGTGGCGCCCGATTGCCTTCAAGGAGGAGCCGCCCTCCCCGCCCATTGCTAGTCTGGGAGCCAGTCTTGCCCCATCGCCGTGCAGAAGGAGGAATTTCCCTCCCTGGTGATCTCCAAGGTGCGCAGCCGCCTAGCCTACTACCTCGATGTGGCGTCAGCGACTCCTCCACAGTGACAATAGCCTCCCACGTGGCCTCTAAGGTGGCCCAACGTGCATCGCCGTGCATCATTCATGGCGTCAAAAGTCACGCCGCTCTGTGTCCCAACGAAGCCCTCACTCGTGGAGGTCCGGGCCATTGATTGGTCCAGGACCACCGTGGAGATCTCTGCCATCTACCATCGTCGAATCAGCGACTAGCTCCTCAGAGTGGGGCTGGAGGAGTCCAAGTGCTTTGCCCATCCCAAAGGCAACAACGGGTGGCGCAAGGTGGACTCTACAACCAACCATCGTGCTGCTAGGCGGAGGTGGCCAAGCGGCTGCGCCATGAGCACGTAACAACGACTAATCAGGATTGTGTGATGGCTGGTTTGTTGGGGAAGGCGGTTGACGGTGTCCTGGACTAGGGGGTACTTACCACGTCATCTCCCGATCTGTTAGATTGGGCCGAGGACCCCCATGGCCGTATACTCATGGGCCAGTTCGGACAGCTGCTACATACAAGGAAGATTCCACAAGACTTGGCGATCGAGACAAGGACTTCTCCCCACCGGCATATTCGGCTAGGACTCTTGTTATCCTAGGCCTCTGGTGCATTATATAAACTGAGGCCAGACTAGTCGATAGATCATATACAACATACAATCATATCATAGGCTACCTTCTAGGGTTTAGCCTCTCTGATCTCGTGGTAGATCTACTCTTGTACAACCCATATCATCAATATTAATCAAGCAGGACATAGGGTTTTACCTCCATCAAGAGGGCCCGAACCTGGGTAAAATATGGTGTCCCCTGCCTCCTGTTACCATCCGCCTTAGACGCACAGTTCGGGACCCCCTACCCGAGATCCGCCGGTTTTGACACCGACATTGATGCTTTTATTGAGAGTTCTATTGTGTGTTCGGCAAAGGTTGATGGCTCGCGTGCAGATCAACTGTGACTTCGCCATCTTCATCACCAGCTCGACTGGTCACCTTGGTTTGACCAAGGACTGCGCCCTACCTCCGATCGTCATGTTCGGATGAGGGCCTTTATAAACATCAACTCCGATCTCTATCAAGATCATGGAGGAATCATCCAGGGAGCCCGGGGGCTCAACGTCAACATTGCCCTCGGGCAACCGTGCTATTTTTCTGGACAGCAAACTTGTGTCTGCCGCCACCGCCTCCTCAAGTGTCTTTTTAACGATCGCTTTGGTGGAATTGTGTGGAATTGAGTCTACAACAACCCTAGAAAATTTCGTCGAGTTCCGATAGAGGAATCTCTAGAAATCCATGATATACTGGAGCCCTGTCAAATCTGGATGGGAATCTAGATGAGTTTAGGGCGTGGTGTCCAGCTTCTAGCTCGAACGTCCTTTGGAAGATCCAACCGTTGATTGGCTGCGGAATTCCTATATCTACCACCTCCCAAAATTTCAGCTCGATCCGACCGTCCAAACTCCAGGAACCTTCCGATTAGTGCATCACTTTTCAGATCTGTTTTCTGCGCGAAAACGAATCCGACCCGAGTTCGTCTTTTTTATGAACAAGATTTCGGACATCCCTTTTGAAGGAATTTTTGTATGGGGTATTGTGTTTTGTTCCCGAACACATCCCACTAACTTTAAGATCTTTTAAACATGATCTTCAACATCATGCTGGTGTCAAACCAGTCCGGCAATATTGCTCCACGGCTGCCGACCTGCGCTAGACACGTTGGCACATTGTTGAGCCGAGCTCAACTTCTTTGAATCATCATCTCGGCAAGCCGAACCAGAGTCCGGCATTGCGAAGGATAAATCATCACCAACATCGCCGCCCCACGGATTACACGGAGCGGGCATACCGGCATCACCGCATGGTCGCTTCATCAAGCCGGCATCGACCACGTCATGACCTGCATCGGCAGGGCCGCACTATTGCTTCTTCAAGCTAGTGTCCATCACGCCGACCTACTTCGACTCATCGGCTGACATCAAGGCTTCGACATCTCGGCTGGACCGGGGGCTTCGCCATCTCTTCATCAACCTACTCCGAACATTTCGGCGTCACTAGCCGACCAGCTCCGTCACGTTAGCTGGACCGAGGGCTTTGCCTCGGCGAGCCAACCTTTGCCAGCATTGCCATGCCGTCGTTTTATCGCCCATCAGGCAATGGGTGTGCGGATCGAGTCCCAATTTTGGGAATCACCTTCCTTCGAATTGCTACAACAAATAAACCAGGTGCTATTAATCCCAGTATTTTTTGCTTGTTTGGGTTCATTTTTCCCAAGGAATTATTACTCTGGTTTGTCCATCATATGTACACAGGTCTATCAAATGGTGGCCGCATTAACGACAGTCGCATGGTGGTTCGGTCAGTTTCCGTACATAGTCCGGCGAACGCCGCATCCGGAGCTTGGACCGACCTGTGAATTCAGACTTTGCCACGCCTTTACCGCATCACGCCGACGCCCTGCATCGACATTGACTTCGGCGCCAGGCCATATTTCTTTTATTACTCATGTTGCATAAATTATTTATTATGCAACGGTTTTTTTAATTATCATTATTACTATTATCTCCAGTTTGCACTATTTTTTGTGCACAAGAAAATGATCCGGGGACTTTGGCGTCACTCTATCGGTCTGCATTGACCGTGCTATGTCACCACTTCGGTGTGTCGAGCTCTCCGCTCCGCCACCTCGGGACCGGCTTGTGGGATGGAACCTTTTCCCGCATCAAGTCCGGACCGCGTTATCAATACCGAACACATTAACCAGCTTATTCGGTTCGACCAAGCATTATACTTTTTTGGAGAAAAGTTGCTTGTAAAAAAATTTCCTTGTCTAAACTTTGTTTGTGACGCATAAATTCAAATACCCAATTCATTTGGGGGCTTCCTTCATGAAGCTTTTCCTCTTGCATATGATTATACTTGTACGACTTCGTTCCTTATTCGTGTATTACGCCACAATATGCACCATATTGACTTAAGCGATTTGCAAGCTGGATTGCCTCGCTCCTGCGTTTACCCCTACGTTCCCGATTGTTCAGCTAGGGAGTAAAGGGAGCACCTCTGCGATTGTCACGATCGGGTCATCCGAGCCAGACCTCAGACTGGGTGAAGCCGAAAGCTAGCGCTCTTATAGTTTTCAATGATGGTCGGCACACAACGGAACTCATGAGTACAAAAAGTCTATTGCACAAGTCTCATAATAACAATGAGCACCTGAAGAAAGGTATCGGTGGGGGTACTATTTTCTTCGAAGATGCTTCTTACACTTCGCAGTAATATAGCATAAGTTCTTTGAGCGCGCTTTGTCTGTTACAGCCTTATGGCCTGATTGCCTGGTTATTGGAAACACCGTCGATATTCTCGACAGATGGAGTACATAACACTTTTCGGTCCTTGACCGAAGAGAGAGAAGCCGACGGTCGGTTAAGACGTGTTTAAAGTTCGGTTGAACATAGATATGATATAAGTACTTCGGTACATGCAATCATTCTTTTACCCAAGTCACTTGGGGGCTCTTAAATTTATATGAGCCGTTCTTCTTCTTAGTCGTTGCAAAGTTTTATTATTATTATTATTATCTATCACTCCTTCTTTCGACACGAGCGTGTGGTCACTAGCTGGGGAGCCTAATTTCTCTCTCAAAGCCGTTAGAGTTTAGTTTGCTAAACTAGCCTAATGGTAAGTACTCCGCCCTCGGGATAGGAGGTTGAAGCCGTAGGCTGACCCGCTTGAAGTTTTGAGATAGGATGTATCATGTTAAAGCACGACAGAAGCACTTCTTTTGCTAAGGCCAATTTTCAGATTGGCACCGAACACTTGATCTTGTTCGGACGTCAAGTTTTTACTGACGTTTTTTTGGTTTTCCAAGCTTATGGCACTTTTAAACTATTTGTGTGTTTCCACACAAGTCTCGTAGTACAACGCCGGACACCTTTAGAGATTCGGCAAAAACATTCTCGGATATTGCTATACATGCATCGGATTCGAATTGTGTCTTCGGTCAATAGTTGGGTTGCCCGTCTCCTGCGCTTGCCTCCTACATTCCACTTTGTTCGGCTAGGTGTGCAAAGGGAGAACCACTGCGATTGTGCTTCCAGCTCACATGGTTAAGCACCTCAGTGGAGAAAGCTGAAAACTAACTGTCACAATAAGTGTAAACTGGTCAGCGATCCGATGACGGTGTTAAATGACGGGCCATTCATAACAATGGCCGAAGTGTTTACGGCTTGACCTCGACTGTCGCCGAACACTACCGGGGGCTATTAGCTGGCCTCCCAAACTAAATCCTCGATATGTTGCTCTTACATTGGAGCCGAGGTTTCATGATCATGCTTAGCATGACAACCCAAAGAAAGGAACCGATAGCGGGACTATTTTCTTTGGAAGACATTTCTTCTGTTAAACAGTAATATAACATATCTCTCTGCGTACCTTTGTTTATAAAACCGTATGGCCAGATTGCCTTGTTTGTCGTAAATCTTTGCCCTCATAAAGGCTTTATAAAGTAAGACAAATGCTGCTCGGCTACTGGCCGAGGAGGTGGAAGCCGATGGTCGGTCAACAAAGTTTTGTACAATGCGGATCCGAGCATTAAATGACGTAAAGTACTTGGATACATAGAGTCATTACACATAATTTGTGATTTTACTATGGATATCAATCCTTAATTCGGCCAACCGTGCCCGCATTAAGGCTCGGGGGCTATTGGCCTTCGGGCTTATTATTTACAAATATTAAAGGGGCACATCGATCCCCTGATCTGGTGTTGCCACCCAATCTGTGTCTCGGGGGCTACTGCTTTTCCTGTCTAATGCAGAAAATTTTATGTGCAATATAGTTTCCGAGGAGATTTTGATCCTCTGGTTGGTCGGCCGCACCCAACCTGAGTCTCAAGGACTGAGCACGCCGCTTCTAGTGTCCCGAAGTATTCTGCCGAGCTAGGACTTGATCCTCAGGCCGATATTGCAAATCAACCTGAGTCTCAGCGGCTACTGGGATCAGCGGTCTTACGTCATCCTTCAGGTGCATCTTGGGTTTTAGATTGATACCCACCTTGAGGGCTACTGGCTATATATCTCGGCAGAGAATAAATTGCACCAATCAAAAATATTGACAAAAATCGGCCCATATTCGGGGTGGTGCACCACCTCGGAAGCAGTCCGGCATAAAGCTCGGGCACTAGTGGCTGGCTCCATATAGGGCATTTCCGGCATTAAGCTCGCTAAACTCCTTCAAACTTCTTTGAACCAAGGTGATTTACGACACCTCGGATACAGTCCGGCGTTGGAGCTCGGATACAGTCTGGCATTGGAGCTCGGATACAGTCCGGCGTTGGAGCTCGGATACATAGTCCGGCGTTGGAGCTCGGATACATTCTGGCGTTAGAGCTCGGAAGCGGTCTGGGTTGGTGCTCGGCTGCAAAAGATACCTCGAATGCAGTCCGGCGTTGGAGCTCGGACGCAAGAGGACGCTGCCGCCCGGGAACAATTTCAAACCCGAGGTGTGGCATAAAAATAACAAGGCATTGATAAAGGCCGGAAACTTATAGGGGCTCCTTGGATACCCGACGTGTAAACTCGTCGAATGCATTTCGGCGATCCTCAAGATCGAAGATGAGGAGATTTGTTAAACCAGTTTTCAAGATCGACAACCGAAGATGAAGAACAGTTCGCAAGAATCGAAGAGCGTCCCTAACTTGAAGACCGGTTCAGGGGGCTACTGACGGTGTCCTGGACTAGGGGGTACTCACCACGTCATCTCCCGATCTGTTATATTGGGCCGAGGACCCCCATGGCCGTATACTCATGGGCCAGTTCGGATAGCTGCCGCATATAAGGAAGATTCCACAAGACTTGGCGATCAAGACAAGGACTTCTCCCCACCGACGTATTTGGCTAGGACTCTTGTTATCCTAGGCCTCTGGTGCATTATATAAACCGAGGTCAGGCTAGTCGATAGATCATATACAACATACAATCCTACCATAGGCTAGCTTCTAGGGTTTAGCCTCTCTGATCTCGTGGTAGATCTACTCTTGTACTACCCATATCATCAATATTAATCAAGCAGGACGTAGGGTTTTACCTCCATCAAGAGGGCCCGAACCTGGGTAAAACATGGTGTCCCCTGCCTCCTGTTACCATCCGCCTTAGACACACAGTTCGGGACCCCTACCCGAGATCCGCCAATTTTTACACCGACAGCGGTATTTAAAATTTTTTCCTATGATCACGCAAGATCTATCTAGGAGATGCATAGCAACGAGAGGGGAGAGTGTGTCCGCGTACCCCTAGACTGAAAGCGGAAGTGTTTAGTAATGTGGTTGATGTAGTCGAACGTCTTCGCGATCCAACCGATCCAAGCACCGAACGTACGGCACCTCCGTGTTCAGCACACGTTCAGCTCGATGACGTCCATCGATCTCTTGATCTAGTTGAGGACGAGGGAGAGTTCCGTCAGCACGACGGTGTGGCGACGATGATGATGAAGTTACCGGCGCAGGGCTTCGCCTAAGCACTACAACGATATGACCGAGGTGTGTAACTGTGAAGGGGGGCACCACACACGGTTAAGAGAAACTTGTGTGTTCTAGGAGGGGAGGGGGAGGTGATACGTCTCCAATGTATCTATAATTTTTGATTGCTCCATGCTATATTATCTACTGTTTTGGACATTATTGGGCTTTATTATCCACTTTTATATTATTTTTGGGACTAACCTATTAACCGGAGGCCCAACCCAGAATTGTTGTTTTTTTTGCCTATTTTAGGGTTTCGAAGAAAAGGAATATCAAACGGAGTCCAAACGGAATGAAACCTTCGAGAACGTGATTTTCTCACCGAACATGATCTAGTAGACTTGGACCCTACATCAAGAAATAAAGGAGGAGGCCACGAGGTAGGGGGCGTGCTACCCCCCAGGCGTGCCCTCCACCCTTGTGGGCCCCTGTTACTCCACCGACGTACTCCTTCCTCCTATATATATACCTACGTACCCCCAAACGATCAGATACGGAGCCAAAACCCTAATTCCACCGCCGCAACTTTCTGTATCCACGAGATCCCATCTTGGGGCCTGTTGCGGAGCTCCGCCGGAGGGGGTATCCTTCCCGGAGGGCTTCTACATCAACACCATAGCCCCTCCGATGAAGTGTGAGTAGTTCACCTCAGACCTACAGGTCCATAGTTATTAGCTAGCACTAAAAAAAAGACACATCCATGACATTTTGGGCCGAACGAATTTTTTTGTCATACATATGACACTTCTATGACGATAATTGTGACAAAACCCGGTATCATCATAGATGTGGTGGGCTCCTACTTCTATGACAAAAAATCATGACAGAAAATGGGATTTTCGTCTTGGGCAGGCCGGAGACGCAGCTGCATGACATTCTTTGGGCCGTCCATGATGGAAAAAACCATGGTAGAAGCGAGGGGGAGGAAAATTTCGGGGAGTTCCCGGTTACGGTGGGAGGTCGGGGGCCGAGCGATGCGCGTTTCTCTCATACACGTACGCGCGTGTGTGTGAGGCGTTGGCTCTAACTGAACCCGAGCGAGGCGTTGGGCTCTAACTGAATCGGAGTGATTGCACTACAGGCTACGCGTTACTGAACCCGAGCGATCGATCGATGGCTGTTAACTGAACCCGAACGATCGATCGATGGCTATTAACTGAACCAGATCGAGCGATTCCTTCGCTACTGCTGCTAACTGAAGCCGATCGATGGGAT
>NC_041384.1:91239173-91264215 GCF_002162155.2 Triticum dicoccoides
CAGTAGACAATGGAGGGGTGCCCGTGGAGGGGTGGTTGAACAGGACCCCGTGGTGTGGAGGGCTGGATGAACAGTAGACGGTGGAGGGGTGCCCGTGGAGGGGTGGTTGAACAGGACCCCGTGGTGTGGAGGGCTGGATGAACAGTAGATGGTGGAGGGGTGGTTGAACAGTAGCCGCTGGAGTAGCGCGCGGTGGAGGCTGGATGAACAGGAGCCCGTGGAGGCTGGATGAACAGGAGCCCGTGGAGGCTGGAGGAGGTCGACGGTGGAGATGAACAGTATCCCGTGGAGTCCCATTTTGCGGTACGCCACACCCCTCCCGATGAACAGGACCCCCATTTCGACCGTAGCGCTCCAACACAAGTCCGTTTCCTCCGTTTTGCGGTACGCCACACCCCTCCCGATCAACAGGACCCCCGTTTCGACCGTAGGAGGTCTGTTTCCTCTGTTTTGCGGTACGCTAGACCCCTCCCGATGAACATGATCCCGTTTCGAACGTGGCCGGTTGAACACACTGCTGTTTCCTCCATTCTACGGTACGCCAGGCCTCGTTTCCATCACCTATTCCGTCCAAGCCCTCCCGATGAACACGACGCATCCGTTGCCTCCCCATGAACACGACGCATTCCGTTGCCTCCCCATGAACACGACGACGATGCTGTTTCTCCGTTCAGACCCAGCCATGTACACGAGCCCTTGCTGTAAGTATGCGCGAGTAGGCGTTCGAGACCCCACCCGTATGTACACATACGTGGCCGTATTTTCTTTCTTGCACCCTGGCAGCTGTACATACGTGTACATGCTACGTGTGCGCCTCTACTACGACACGTGCGGGCCTCTACTACGACACGTGCGCGCCTCTACATCGACCAGTATGTACGTACACGTTCGCGACCAGAATGACAACGCTACGTACGCTTCGACTAGGTGGGTCCCGACTGTCAGGCACTTCCTTGCCTGCGAAGATGTAGCTGCTCTGTCCCAGGAGTCAGGGGGCGAATTGTTTTGTTTTTTTTGCCCGGACGCACTTCCTTGCGTGCGAAGATGTAGCTGGTGGGTCCCAGCAATCAGGGGGAAACGTTTTTTTCGCGAAATATGGTGGCCCGTCCGGTGGGTCCCGCTGTCAGGTGGAGGAATAATTATTTTGCACGTAATAAGGAGGCACGTCCTTGCTGCGGCCGTGGACCCAGCTGTCAGCCTCTCCACGTACAGTCCACGTCCGATGGAAGCCGTTCCTTGACCACGTTGACCATGCCGCGTCGAGAGCACCAGGGCGGTGGACGATGGCGAGGCCTAGGAAGGGGACGACGCAGAGCCGGGGAAGATGCGGCAGTGGATGCCCACGCGCAGAGGAGTACGAGGGTTCACAGGTTCACTGCAGTGTGAGGCTGCCGTCGCCGCAGAATAACAGGGGGTGTGGGCGAGTAGAGGGATGGCCTGTCCAGCGGTGGGAGTAGTAGGGGGCGGTGAGGCCTCCACCGCATCGCAGCTGGCCACGGGAGGCAGGAGCACGAGGCACGACCGGCGCTGGTTTGGGCGGCTGGAGCAAGAAGACCAGAGGTTGAAGAAGCACTACGGCCGTTGGATGGACATCGTACGGTCACTGGAGCTAGAATCGTGCAGATTGACTAAGTTGACAAAGCCCTCCATCCCCGTCAACTTAGTAGGCCCACAAGTCAGCCTGCCACTGTACTAGGTCCCAGCTAACATGGGAGTATTCATTTTTTTGTGCGTAATAAGAAGGCACTTCCTTGCGTGCGAAGATATAGCTGGTGGGTCCGAGCTGTCAGGGGCGGTAACGTTTTTTTCACGAAATACAGAGGCCCTTTCGGTGGGTCCCTGATGTCAGGTGGAGGAGTCATTATTTTGCGCGTAATAAGGAGGCATTTCCTTGCGCGCGGCCGTGGACCCAGCTGTCGGCCTCTCCACGTAAAGTCCACTTCAGATGCAGTCATTGACCACGTTGACCAGGGCGCGCCGAGAGCACCAGGACGGTGGACGACAGTGAGGCCTAGGAAGGGAACGACACGGAGGCAGGGAAGACTCGGCAGTTGTTTCCCACGCGGAGGGGAGTACGACTGTATGAGGGTTTATTGGTTCGTCTGTCGTCGCCGGATAATAACAAAAGGTGTGGGTGAGTAGAGGGATGGCTTGGCCAGCGATGGGAGTACGGTGGGGCGGTGAGGCCCGCGCGGCAGCAGAGCCGACCGCGCGGAGGAGGGAGCAGGCAGTCCCGCCGGCGCCTGTTTGAGCGACTGGAGCAGGAAGAGCAGAGAATGAAGAAGCACGACGGCCGTTGGATGGCCATCCAACAGTCACTGCTTGTGCGTCAACCTTTTTTTTAGGAAAGCCTCAAATATGTGGAAAACAACATAAATCCCATCTGCCATTATTTCTAATAATTTACAGCCCATTTGCTAATTATTAAGTTTTTTTTGGAGCCCATATTCTTTTTGTTAGCATTACAGCCCATATTGTGGCCACGATTAAAAAATTACACGAAATTTTGCATATTTCGGTGCGGTCCGAACTGTTTTTAATTCCGAAATTTCGACTCACATTCGAACTGATTTTAAAAATAAATGTATATCAATATAAAATCCAACAAATTCTCCACGCATAAAAATTAATGTAATTTCAAATCTCGAAATGAAGAAAAGATATTTGAAAGTAATTGCCGGTTTGATGTGTTTTAAAAATGTACAACCCATTTCTCATTACTGATGGGCCATTTTCTCGGCCAGCCGAATGAAAGCTCTCCTCGTCTTGAAAGATTTGCAGCCCAACAGGCCTGACAAAGCGACTTACTTGGCAAATCACAAAAAACCGGGCTGTGGCCGTGGACCCAGCTGTCAGCCTCTCCACGTACAGTACTTTTCCGATGGAATGTCCTTGACCATGTTGACCACGCCGCGCCGAGAGCACCAAGGTGGTGGACGACGGCGAGGCCTAGGAAGGGGACGACGCGGAGCCGGGGAAGACGCGGCAGTGGATTCCCATGTGGAGAGGAGTACGAGGGTTCACTGGTTCGATTGCGGTGTGAGGCTGCCGTCACCGCAGGGCCTGGCTAGCGGTGGGAGTAGTAGGGGGCGATGAGGCCTCGTCGGCAGCACAGCCGGCCACTGGAGGCAGGAGCAGGCGGTCTCCCCGATGCTGGTTTGGGCGGCTGGTGCAAGAAGAGCAGTGATTGAAGAAGCAACATGACCGTTCGATTCAAATCCAATGGTTACTGCTGCTAGAATCGTTTGTTGACTAAGTTGACAAGCCCTGCGTACGCGTCAACTTAGTAGGCCCACAGGTCAGCCTTCCAACCGGTGCGCCCCAGATGTCAATGGGACGAATCATTTTTTGCGTAATAAGGAGGCAGTTGATTGCGTGCGGCCAGGCCAGCGGAGGGAGTAGGGTGGGCCGAGGAAGCCTGCGCGGCATCACAGCGGTCTACAAGAGGAGGGAGCAGGCAGTCCCGCTGGTGCTAGTTTAGGCGGCTGGAGCAGGAAGATCAGAGATTGAAGAAGCACGTCGGCCGTTGTATGGACATCCAACACTAGCTGCTGCTAGAATCGTGCGTTCACTTACAAAGCCTTGCGTAAACAAGTCAACCTTGAAATCTGTGGCGTGTACAGCCCATTTGCTATTATTTTTATAATTTTTACTCATTTTCTAATTCATATGGAATTTATTGCAGCCCATTTTCCATTTTTAGAATTGCTGGCCATTTTCTGGTCAGTACCAGGGTCAAAAAATTAACTAAATATGTGGGAAAATTTTGAAAATTCGCAAATTTTTGCTGGGGAACAAAATATTCTCAATACAAAAATTAATAGCCATACTAAAACAAATTTAAAAATAAATTAGTACTATGTCATGTTAAATCCCATGAAATACGTATAAGATATCAGTGAAGAACAAAAACAAAAAAAAACTTATATCCCATTTGCTATAATTTTTTTGGAATTTTCAACTCCTTTTGATATTACTTTTAACAGACATTGACCATACTCTTAAGCCAGGCAGGAATGCATCCCTCCTCGTCTTGAAAGATTTGCAGCCCAGTAATTCGGAGAAAACAAATAGGCCTAGCTTGGGTATTCTTCAAAAAGAAATACTGGGCTACCTATTTTCCCAAAGAACTGGAGCATGAGCATTTAGCTTTATTTATTTATTTATTTACTTATTTATATTTAGGTGACCATGAGCATGTACCTGGGCCGGATTCATGTGAGAGCCTCCCTTCCAGTTAATTATGAGATTATCTATTGGGCCTTCATCAGTGGGCTGCATGTTATCAACAAGTGGAAAATGTGTTCCAAGTTTCAAAAAAAATGTGTTCCGTACGATAAATAGTATGCTCTATGTACGGTACGGGGCACTAAAGGATCGAACCGTGCAACGACTTCCAAAACATTGTGTTTCTCGTTCTAACAACACATTTATTTAACCAACAGACGAAATATACTACTGATTGTACATTGAAAACAGAAGCAACAACTGTTGGGCTTCGTAGTAATTTCAAAATTTTCCTACGCACACGCAAGATCATGGTGATGCATAGCAACGAGAGGGGAGAGTGTGATCTACGTACCCTTGTAGATCGACAACGGAAGCATTTGGTTGATGTAGTCGTACGTCTCCACGGCCCGACCGATCAAGCACCGAAACTACGGCACCTCCGAGTTCTAGCACACATTCAGCTCGATGACGATCCCCGGGCTTCGATCCAGCAAAGCGTCGGGGAGGAGTTCCGTCAGCACGACGGCGTGGTGACGATCTTGATGTTCTCTTGTCGCAGGGCTTCGCCTAAGCACCGCTACAATATGACCGAGGTGGAATATGGTGGAAGGGGGCACCGCACACGGCTAAGGAACAATCACGAAGATCAACTTGTGTGTCTATGAGGTGCCCCCTACCCCTGTATATAAAGGATGGAGGAGGAGGAGGCCGGCCAAGGCTTGGTGCGGCCAGGATGTGGAGTCCTACTAGGACTCCAAGTCCTAGTAGGAGTCCACCAAGAGGGGAGGAAGGGAGAAGGAAGTGGAGGAGAAGGAGAGGTGGCCGGCCCCCTTTTCCCTAGTCCAATTCGGACTAGAGGGGAGGGGGGGCGCAGCAGCCCCTTGCCCTTTCTCCTCTTCCCACTAAAGCCCATCAAGGCCCATTGCTTCTCCCGTAACTACCCGGTACTCCGAAAAATACCCGAATCACTCGGAACCTTCCCGATGTCTAAATATAGTCGTCCAATATATCGATCTTTACGTCTCAACCATTTCGAGACTCCTCGTCATGTCCCCGATCTCATCCGGGACTCCGAACTCCTTCGGTACATCAAAACTCATAAACTCATAATATAACTGTCATCGAAACCTTAAGCGTGCGGACCCTACGGGTTCGAGAACGATGTAGACATGACCGAGACATGTCTCCGGTCAATAACCAGTAGCGGGACCTGGATGCCCATATTGGCTCCTACATATTCTACGAAGATCTTTATCGGTCAGACCGCATAACAACATACCTTGTTCCCTTTGTCATCGGTATGTTACTTGCCCGAGATTCGATCGTCGGTATCCAATACCTAGTTCAATCTCGTTACCGGCAAGTCTCTTTACTCGTTCTGTAATACATCATCCCACAACTAACTCATTAGTTGCATTGCTTGCAAGGCTTAAATGATGTGCATTACTGAGAGGGCCTAGAGATACCTCTCCGACAATCGGAGTGACAAATCCTAATCTCGAAATACGCCAACCCAACATGTACCTTTGGAGACACCTGTAGAGCTCCTTTATAATCACCCAGTTACGTTGTGATGTTTGGTAGCACACAAAGTGTTCCTCCGACAAACGGGAGTTGCATAATCTCATAGTCATAGGAACATGTATAAGTCATGAAGAAAGCAATAGCAACATACTAAACGATCGGGTGCTAAGCTAATGGAATGGGTCATGTCAATCAGATCATTCACTTAATGATGTGATCCCGTTAATCAAATAACAATTCTTTGTTCATGGTTAGGAAACATAACCATCTTTGATTAACGAGCTAGTCAAGTAAAGGCATACTAGTGACACTTTGTTTGTCTATGTATTCGCACATGTATTATGTTTCCGGTTAATACAATTCTAGCATGAATAATAAACATTTATCATGATATAAGGAAATAAATAATAACTTTATTATTACCTCTAGGGCATATTTCCTTCAGTCTCCCACTTGCACTAGAGTCAATAATCTAGATCACATCACCATGTGATTAACATTGATAGTTCACATCATCATGTGATTAACACCCATAGTTCACATCGCCATGTGACCAACACCCAAAGGGTTTACTAGATTCAGTAATCTAGTTCACATCGCTATGTGATTAACACCCAAAGAGTACTAAGGTGTGATCATGTTTTGCTTGTGAGAGAATCTTAGTCAACGGGTCTGCCACATTCAGATCCGCATGTATTTTGCAAATTTCTATGTCAACAATGCTCTGCATGGAGCTACTCTAGCTAATTGCTCCCACTTTCAATATGTATCTAGACCGAGACTTAGAGTCATCTAGATTAGTGTCAAAACTTGCATCGGTGTAACCCTTTACGACGAACCTTTTTTTTCACTTCCATAATCGAGAAACATATCCTTATTTCACTAAGGATAATTTTGACCGATGTCCAGTGATCTACTCCTAGATCACTATCGTACTCCCTTGCCAAACTCAGTGGTAGGGCATACAATAGATCTGGTATACAACATGGCATACTTTATAGAACCTATGACAAAAGCATAGGGAATGACATTCATTCTCTTTCTATCTTCTGCCGTGGTCGGGCTTTGAGTCTTACTCAATTTCACACCTTGTAACATAGGCAAGAAACTCTTTCTTTGACTGTTCCATTTTGAACTACTTCAAAATCTTGTCAAGGTATGTATTTATTGAAAAAACTTATCAAGCGTCTTGATCTATCTCTATAGATCTTGATACTCAATATGTAAGCAGCTTTACCGAGGTCTTTCTTTGAAAAACTCCTTTATGCTTTGCATAATAATTGTACATTATTTCCGATCAACAATATGTCAAACACATATACTTATTAGAAATGATGTAGTGCTCCCACTCACTTTCTTGTAAATACAGGCTTCACCGCAAGTCTGTATAAAACTATATGCTTTGATCAACTTATCAAAGCGTATATTCCAACTCCGAGATTCTTGCACCAGTCCATAGATGGATCGCTGGAGCTTGCATATTTAGTTAACACCTTTAGGATCGACAAAACCTTCTTGTTGCATCGTATACAACTCTTCTTTAGTAAATCCATTAAGAAATGCAGTTTTGTTTATCCATTTACCAGATTTCATAAAATGCGGCAATTGCTAACATGATTCGGACAGACTTAAGCATAGATACGAGTGAGAAAATCTCATTGTAGTCAACACCTTGAACTTGTCGAAAACCTTTTGCGACAATTCTAGCTTTGTAGATAGTAACACTACTATCAGCGTCCGTCTTCCTCTTGAAGATCCATTTATTTTCTATGGCTTGCCGATCATCGGGCAAATCCATCAAAGTCCATACTTTGTTCTCATACATGGATCATAGCTCAGATTTCATGGCCTCAAACCATTTCGCAGAATCTGGGCTCATCATCACTTCCTCATAGTTCGCAAGTTCGTCATGGTCTAGTAACATGACTTCTAGAACAGGATTACCGCACCACTCTGGTGCGGATCTCACTCTAGTTTTCCTATGAGATTTGGTAGTAACTTGATCTGAAGTTACATGATCATCATCATTAGCTTCCTCACTAATTGGTGTAGTAGTCACAGGAACAGATTTCTGTGATGAACTACTTTCCAATAAGGGAGTAGGTACAGTTACCTCATCAAGTTCTACTTTCCTCCCACTCACTTCTTTCGAGAGAAACTCCTTCTCTAGAAAAACTCCGAATTTAGCAACAAAAGTCTTGCCTTCGGATTTGTGATAGAGGGTGTACCCAACAGTCTCCTTTGGGTATCCTATGAAGACATATTTCTCCGATTTGGGTTTGAGCTTATTAGGATGAAACCTTTTCATATAAGCATCACAACCCCAAACTTTAAGAAACGACAACTTTGGTTTCTTGCCAAACCACAGTTCAGATAGTGTCGTCTCAACGGACTTAGATGGTGCCCTATTTAACGTGAATGCAGCTGTCTCTAATGCATAACCCCAAAACGATAGTGGTAGATCGGTAAGAGACATCATAGATCGCACCATATCTAATAAAGTATGGTTATGACATTCGGACACACCATTGTGCTGTGGTGTTCCAGGTGGCATGAGTTTGTGAAACTATTCCACATTGTTTTAATTGAAGACCAAACTTCGTAACTCAAATATTTTAGTTCTGCGATCATATCGTAGAAACTTTCATTTTTGTTACGATGATTCTCCACTTCACTCTGAAATTCTTTGAACTTTTCAAATGTTTCAGACCTTTGTTTCATCAAGTAGATATACCCATATCTGCTCAAATCATGTGTGAAGTTCGGAAAATAATGATACTTGCCGTGAGTCTTAACACTCATCGGACCGCATACATCAGTATGTATTATTTCCAATAAGTCAGTTGCTCGCTCCGGAGAACGGAGTCTTAGTCATCTTGCCCATGAGGCATGGTTCGCAATCATCAAGTGATTCCAAAATCCCATCAGCATGGAGTTTGTTCATGCGCTTTACACCAATATGACCTAAACGGCAGTGCCACAAATAAGCTGCACTATCATTATTAACTTTGCATCTTTTGGTTTCAATATTATGATTATGTGTATCACTACGATCGAGATCCAACGTACTATTTTCATTGGGTGTGTAACCATATAAGGTTTTATTCATGTAAACAGAACAACAATTTATTCTCTTACTTAAATGAATAACCGTATTACAATAAACATGATCAAATCATATTCATGCTCAACGCAAACACCAAATAACACTTATTCAGGTTCAACACTAATCCCGAAAGTATAGGGGAGTGTGCGATGATGATCATATCAATCTTGGAACTACTTCCAACACGCATCGTCACTTCACCCTTAACTAGTCTCTGATTATTCTGCAACTCCTGTTTCGAGTTACTACTCTTAGCAACTGATCCAGTATCAAATACTGAGGGGTTGCTATAAACACTAGTAAAGTACACATCAATAACATGTATATCAAATATACTTTTGTTCACTTTGCCATCCTTCTTATCCGCCAAATACTTGGGGCAGTTCCGCTTCCAGTGACCAGTCCCTTTGCAGTAGAAGCACTTAGTCTCAGGCTTAGGACCAGACTTGGGCTTCTTCACTGGAGCAGCAACTTGCTTGTCGTTCTTCTTGAAGTTCCCCTTCTTCCCTTTGCCCTTTTCTTGAAACTAGTGATCTTGTCAACCATCAACACTTGATGCTCTTTCTTGATTTCTACCTTCATCGATTTCATCATCATGAAAAGCTCGGGATTCATTTTCGTCATCCCTTGCATACTATAGTTCATCACGAAGTTCTACTAACTTGGTGATGGTGACTAGAGAATTCTGTCAATCACTATCTTATCTGGAAGATTAACTCCCACTTGATTCGAGTGATTGTAGTACCCAGACAATCTGAGCACATGCTCACTAGTTGAGCAATTCTCCTCCATCTTTTGGCTATAGAACTTGTTGGAGACTTCTTATCTCTCAACTCAGGTATTTGCTTGAAATATTAACTTCAACTCCTGGAACATCTCATATGGTCCATGACGTTCAAAACATCTTTGAAGTCCCGATTCTAAGCCGTTAAGAATGGTGCACTAAACTATCAAGTAGTCATCATATTGAGCTAGCCAAACGTTCATAACGTCTGCATCTGCTCCTGTAATAGGTCTGTCACCTAGCGGTGCATCAAGGACATAATTCTTCTGTGCAGCAATGAGGATAAACCTCAGATCACGGATCCAATCCGTATCATTGCTACTAACATCTTTCAACACAATTTTTCTCTAGGAACATATCAAAATAAACATATGAAAACAATAACGCGAGCTATTGATCTACAACATAATTTGCAAAAAACTACCAGGACTAAGTTCATGATAAATTTAAGTTCAATTAATCATATTACTTAAGAACTCCCACTTAGATAGACATCCCTCTAGTCCTCTAAGTGATCACGTGATCCAAATCAACTAAACCATGTCCGATCATCACGTGAGATGGAGCAGTTTCATTGGTGAACATCACTATGTTGATCATATCTACTATATGATTCACGCTCGACCTTTCGGTCTCCGTGTTCCGAGGCCATATCTGTATATGCTTGGCTCGTCAAGTATAACCTGAGTATTCCGCGTGTGCAACTATTTTGCACCAGTTGTATTTGAACGTAGAGCCTATCACACCCGATCATCACATGGTGTCTCAGCACGAAGAACTTTCGCAACGGTGCATACTCAGGGAGAACACTTCTTGATAATTTAGTGAGAGATCAACTTATAATGCTACCGTCAATCAAAGCAAGATAAGATGCATAAAAGATAAACATCACATGCAATCAATATAAGTGATATGATATGGCCATCATCATCTTGTGCTTGTGATCTCCATCTTCGAAGCACCATCATGATCACCATCGTCACCGGCGCGACACCTTGATCTCCATCGTAGCATCATTGTCGTCTTGCCAATCTTATGCTTCCACGACTATCGCTACCGCTTAGTGATAAAGTAAAGCATTACAGCGCGATTGCATTGCATACAATAAAGCGACAACCATATGGCTCCAGCCAGTTGCCGATAACTCGGTTACAAAACATGATCATCTCATACAATAAAATTTAGCATCATGTCTTGACCATATCACATCACAACATGCCCTGCAAAAACAAGTTAGACGTCCTCTACTTTGTTGTTGCAAGTTTTACGTTGCTGCTACGGGCTTAAGCAAGAACCAATCTTACCTACGCATCAAAACCACAACGATAGTTTGTCAAGTTGGTGCTGTTTTAACCTTCGCAAGGACCGGGCGTAGCCACACTCGGTTCAACTAAAGTTGGAGAAACTGTCACCCGCTAGCCACCTTTGTGAAAGCATGTCGGGAGAACCGGTCTCGAGTAAGCGTACGCGTAATGTCGGTCCGGGCCGCTTCGTCCAACAATACCGCCAAACCAAAGTATGACATGCTGGTAAGCAGTATGACTTATATCGCCCACAACTCACTTGTGTTCTACTCGTGCATATAACATCAACATATAAAACCTAGGCTCGGATGCCACTGTTGGGTTTCGTAGTAATTTGAAAATTTTCCTACGCACACGCAAGATCATGGTGATGCATAGCAATGAGAGGGGAGAGTGTGATCTATGTACCCTTGTAGATCGACAACAGAAGCATTTGGTTGATGTAGTCGTACGTCTCCACGGCCCGACCGATCAAGCACCGAAACTACGGCACCTCCGAGTTCTAGCACACGTTCAGCTCGATGACGATCCCCGGGCTCCGATCCAGCAAAGCGTCGGGGAGGAGTTCCGTCAGCACGACGGCGTGGTGACGATCTTGATGTTCTCTTGTCGCAGGGCTTCGCCTAAGCACTGCTACAATATGACCGAGGTGGAATATGGTGGAAGGGGGCACCGCACACGGCTAAGGAACGATCACGAAGATCAACTTGTGTGTCTATGGGGTGCCCCCTGCCCCTGTATATAAAGTATGGAGGAGGAGGAGGCCGGCCAAGGCTTGGTGCGGCCAGGATGTGGAGTCCTACTAGGACAGTCCTAGTAGGAGTCCACCAAGAGGGGAGGAAGGGAGAAGGAAGTGGAGGAGAAGGAGAGGTGGCCGGCCCCCTTTTCCCTAGTCCAATTCGGACTAGAGGGGAGGGGGGCGCAGCAGCCCCTTGGCCCTTTCTCCTCTTCCCACTAAAGCCCATCAAGGCCCATTGCTTCTCCCGTAACTACCCGGTACTCCGAAAAATACCCGAATCACTCGGAACCTTCCCGATGTCTAAATATAGTCGTCCAATATATCGATCTTTACGTCTCGACCATTTCGAGACTCCTCGTCATGTCCCCGATCTCATCCGGGACTCCGAACTCCTTCAGTACATCAAAACTCATAAACTCATAATATAACTGTCATCGAAACCTTAAGCGTGCGGACCCTACGGGTTCGAGAACGATGTAGACATGACCGAGACATGTCTCCGGTCAATAACCAGTAGTGGGACCTGGATGCCCATATTGGCTCCTACATATTCTACGAAGATCTTTATCGGTCAGACCGCATAACAACATACCTTGTTCCCTTTGTCATCGGTATGTTACTTGCCCGAGATTCGATCGTCGGTATCCAATACCTAGTTCAATCTCGTTACCGGCAAGTCTCTTTACTCGTTCTGTAATACATCATCCCGCAACTAACTCATTAGTTGCATTGCTTGCTAGGCTTAAATGATGTGCATTACCGAGAGGGCCTAGAGATACCTCTCCGACAATCGGAGTGACAAATCCTAATCTCGAAATACGCCAACCCAACATGTACCTTTGGAGACACCTGTAGAGCTCCTTTATAATCACCCAGTTACGTTGTGATGTTTGGTAGCACACAAAGTGTTCCTCCGGCAAATGGGAGTTGCATAATCTCATAGTCATAGGAACATGTATAAGTCATGAAGAAAGCAATAGCAACATACTAAACGATCGGGTGCTAAGCTAATGGAATGGGTCATGTCAATCAGATCATTCACTTAATGATGTGATCCCGTTAATCAAATAACAGTTCTTTGTTCATGGTAGGAAACATAACCATCTTTGATTAACGAGCTAGTCAAGTAAAGGCATACTAGTGACACTTTGTTTGTCTATGTATTCACACATGTATTATGTTTCCGGTTAATACAATTCTAGCATGAATAATAAACATTTATCATGATATAAGGAAATAAATAATAACTTTATTATTGCCTCTAGGGCATATTTCCTTTAGCAACAACCAGGGCTGGGGGTGCAACAGAAGCAGTAAGCAGGCCAGAAGAGTGAAGACGCAGCTCTCTCTTCCAAACCAAACATCAGGCATCATTATGAAAGAGCTACCAAAAAAGAACAAGTGTATGCATCAAACTAAATAAAGATCCTACTACACCAAGTGTACGCATCTAACTAACTGGCTCAGTTAGACGTTACTATTTTTTTCGAAACGGAGGCAAAAGAATTGCCTCGTCGATTAATTAAGAAGAAGAGAATTGCCTGGTTAATCTACGGAAAACCGGGCTAAAACCGAAGACGTTACTATTTATTAAGGTGTAGTGGAGTCGCAGATGGAGAGGAGTGGGAAACTTCACTGGTTCGGGTGCGCGGCAGCACAGCCGCGGTGGTTAGAAGGGAAAACATAAATTGGACATGGCATTACTTTTATAAGAGACCTGCGTTTTATACCCCACAGTAGGCATACTAACAAGTTCACACACAAATACAACAGAAAAGGTAAACATTCATATCAAAGTCAGGTTCACAGGAAACGTTCATATCCATAGCCAACATTCACAATCAACAACTCAAAAGATTCATATATACACAAGCTCAGCATATCTATACATCCAAATGATTGATAGATCACACGACAATATTCATACATAATTTACAGAAAGATTCAGATATACGCATGTTCAGTATGTTTATGCATCCAAATGATTGAGATCACAGCCAATATGATCCATGGACGAACTTTAATTACCTAGGGTACAGACTGGTAAATGGTGTTCAATCGGAGGTACTTCTTGCTAAAATTAGTTCTTGTATGAGTAAACTTTCGAGTACATAAGAGGCAGCACAGACAATCTGAACTTTGCTTGTAGGTTTATCCTCAAATAGTGGCCTTGTGCCTAGGGAGGTTTGAGCAACTTGGCCACTACTTTCATCCAACCAGTTTACTGGGTCATCTTGGTCCTGTATCTCGCCAAAATTCTACATTGAAGACGAGAAAGGAAGCGGTTGAGAAAATGAACCACCCAAATTTTTTATGCAGTTCAACTGAAATGGAGCATCCTTAGCGTGCAGACTGATTAAGTGCCAGATGAATATACGCGTCAACCAACTTGTCTGGAATCTTTAGACTCCATGCCATATAGTTCGCTACCATATGTGCCGATAACCAAAAGGCACAAGTTGGGACCAAAGACTGGACTGCGGTTTTCTAGGCTATGCACCAAGCAATATTTTTGGCGTTCACTCTCCTATGGAGTTTGACAATTGGTTGACGCCGGTTGATACTCAAATGAATATAGGCACTTCTTGTCAACATCGATGCTTGTCTGAGTGAACTTTGGAGTAGATAGCAGCAGCATAAGTACCTATCCATCTGATCATTTTGTGCAGTTCTACTGAAATCACCCGATGTAATGATTTGCCTGCGAGTTCAGGCTCCAAATTACTCCTTTATGAAATCAGCAAACAATAGCACAATACCAAATTACCAATACATATGTCAGGCACAATAATCAGGATAAAGACCAGTACCAACCTAGGTGAGGTAGCATATCAATTACTATTTCCTTTGACTGGAAGCCGAGATAAGCCAAGCGACTGACAGCAAAGGAAGAAAGCATGCAGAGTTTAGCGAGTGACAGGAAAGGACGGAAGCTGTCGAGGCAATGAAGCACCCAAAGTTTTTGTGCAGTTCCACCAAAATTGAGCATCCCCGTTGGCACATATATTGAGAGAGTGAGATTACTGTAATAGTGGGACTAGTTTATGAAACATACACTAACAAATAGAAGCACCCTCATTATCTTAATGGGTAAAGTTAGCAACATAGTAGTCTTGCTTAAAGAGAGGTATTAGTTTATTTAATTAGTGCCAATTAGCTCAACTCAACACTCAAAGCATTGCCCTTTATCATAGGTTGCAAAACTTTAACGTGCAAAGATAAAGGAGTTTCTCATGACAGTAGCATGATACAAATAGAGATGACAGCAAACTAATATGGATGAAGGCCTTAGGCCTGTACCAACCTAAGAAAAAAAGCTTATTCATGTAGTCCCATAAGAGATGATAAAGCACTCACTGGAACACACAATAGTATATATTTTTGTGCACTTCAAATGTATGGTTGAACTCACTCTTGTTTACCAGTGCTGAGATTATATCGAAAGATTATCAAGAACTTCCAACAGAGTTAAAGCACTGGCTGGGATACAGTTCATTGTATTGTCTTGTGTAGTTCCATTTAATGTATGATTGGCACAACATGATCCCTGTTTGCACAAGTAGGAACAAGGTGAAACCTTCATTAGCTTAGCGAGAAAGGATATGAAGACATTAGCATATTACTCAACCAGTAGCATCAAATTCATGATGGACAATACGCAAAACATTGCCTCATTGAACCACTGGCAATAAATTGACATGCAAAACAATAGCACTATTATGTCATGACACTAATAATATTCCCTCCCTGCTCCACCACATGATTCACCTCCATAGACAAACATACACACGTACATGCTTCAGCATAGGGTCCTACTAAAGATTTGTTTAACTCCAACAAGAAAATTAGGCAGTAATAAATTAGTGGTACTTAAGTACTCCTAATTAATTAAGTGAGACAACAGAAGTGGAAGGGCTCCCTGGAGGATCATCTCACATGTAAGGTAGTCATTGCTAGAGCCCTTGAATGGCCTCGACTGAGGCCTCTGGCTTCAGCAAGATCGCCTTGGCACTGTTTATTCTTCTTCTTCTTCCTCTTCATGCTCTGTTTCTCTTTCTCCTCACAAGTTGGTGAAACCAAGTACATGATTGGCCTTCTAATTCAGAATTGGTTTTGTCAGTGAGGGAGTACAAGTGTACTAGTAAAAAACAACATTATTTTCTCATGGCAGTCGGAAAATAGAGATGAACACATGCATTAAATATCATTCTTACCTAAAGGAAGGTTATGGCGCCAATATGGATGATGAGGATTGGAACACAGATCTCCCTTTGTGCATTTCCACCAAAATGAACCAACTGTTCCATTCTGACATTCCAGTTAAACAGCACAAAAGTCACTTCTTTTAAGAAGAGTTTTGTGCAGTGCACCAAAAGGTCACAACAGCAACCAGGTGAATTGGATATCCCTGTTTGCACAAAAAGGCACAGAGGAAACAGTCAGAGTCTCAAACAATTATAGGCAAAAACATTTGGCTAAACTTGTCATGGCTTATAACTGTGGGTGCACCAGCAGTCCAGCACCATGTACGTAAACAGGGGCATAAAGTGGTGATTCATAGTTTGTTGCCCCGAGAAACAAACATCCAAGAAACATATCTGGGTTGGTCCCATTTTTGTTCACTCTAGCCACCTACTCCTATGTGTGGATAGCAAATCTAGTCCTGGTCATACCACTGTGTACAGCGTTACCCCTATATTTCCCTTTTCGACCAAGAGACCGGTTGGATGACCAGTCTGTACTACTTTCACCCTTTCCTTCCTATTTGTACCAAGTCCGATGTACATACAAAATTCCCCCACCCCCACTTTATTTCTTGTTTGAACCAAGTACTCTCTCCGTCCGGAATTAATTGTCATCAAAATGGATGTGTCTAGAACTAAAATACATCTAGATACATCCATTTCAATGACAAGTATTTTCGGACGGAGGGAGTACAAAATTCGACTCCATGAAGTAGCTTTACCTCTAACAATAGAAGAAAAAAAATGTGACATTGGACCATCCGATCGAGAGGGGTTGAGAGGTAGAAAATGATGCACATGCAGCAATGTAGCGAGCTGGGGAAGTAGAGCTAAGGCGGTTTCGAACGAAGATATACCTGAAGGTCATCGGGATGTGGATAGGTGGGCGGCGGGAGGCCAGATCGGAGGACCCCCCGCGCCGGCGCTCGGCCAGAGATAACGGTGCGGCCGACAGTGGGTCTCCTCCCTCGCTGTCGACGACGGCCTAAATGCTGCCCCTCCTCCCCTTCACCGGCGGAGGGGGATACGTCCGGATCTGTAACCAGCGGTGAGGATAGAAAGCCAATGTTTTTTGAAGGGAGATAGACAGTGTTACTACCCCTATGTTGTTTAAATCTGGAGAGGATGAGAGTGTGTGAATAGAGCAACCGTAGCAAGCAAGCGCGGAGGCTCCGGCCTATATATACGTAGGGATCAACCCTAGCAAGCAAGCAACCCCTATCTTCGTCAACTCGTACAAGACCGAGAAATTTCATTACTACAACGCCCTCTCCCTCGCGGACTGAGCTCCGGTGCCTTAACTGCACTTGCCTTTGGCTGCATGACAGGAGGGCCAACCACCTGTTGGTCCCACCTGTCATGGACGCAAAGGCAGGAGGAGTAAGTTGAAGCTTTCTCTATCCCTCCCGCACGAGGAGGACGGACATGCAGCAGTGGATTCGATACTGTAGAAGTAGGAGTAATCATTATTGTTCGTCTTCTCGAAGAGGCAAAGAGCCAAGCGCAACCCGAACATGGCAGTTGCGAACGCTCGCGTGGTGCGGTTCCTTGGAGTACTAGCCAGGCTCTTGCATGAGAATAAATTGCTATTGTTTAACAATTAAACTCCATTATCCATTGGTTGATACTCATTCTGCATAGGTCCACACGCTTAGCACCATTTCCTCCTGGGGTCACCAATGTTTATTTGCTAATTAATAGCATTGCATGCAATGAACTAGCCATTGCAAGTCATTAAAAGCATGCACACCTCTCATCTCTTATTGGTTGATATGTCAAGAAACAAGAAACAAGGTAGAAGTTAATGCACCGCGCCTAAGTGTTTTGGGACTATTTGGATTTCGTAAGGCTGGTCATAGTGGGGAGTAACTTAGACTAGTGTCATGCATATGACACTAGCCTAAATTACTACCTTCATAATGCAAAGTAACATAATAGTAGTATTTTAGATGGCTTCATTTATTAGCTTGTAGACTCATATTATCTTGAAAAGTGCTATGTTATAGTAACATATTATGTTACCACCTCTCATTAATTACTTGCCACATAAGCAAAAAATTCTTGGAGTGCGCTATGTTACTAGCTAAGTTACTCCCACTATGGCTAGCCTAAGATGACTTACACACCTAGATGGGGGGAGTAGTATAGCCCCGTAAACCGGAAAGGAGTATTTGCCTTTCTAGAGATTTCAACAAGTGACTAGACTACACCTTGTGCAGTACTCCCTCCCTTCCGGTTTATAGGGCTCAAATCTCAAATCTCATGAACCAAGGCATTTTGCGATTGGAGGAATGTATCTCGTACTTTACAAAACTACCCTAATTAAACTCATGCATTAATTACGTATTCTCTCGTTTTCCTCTTCGCCTTGGTCGCGGTGCACAATATTGAGCACTCCTATATGACTAGCCGCTCTATCTACATGCGGGACATTTCAAAGCATCCGGGCCCCCGTGCCATCCACCAAATCACAGTGAGGTGCTACAGTCGAGACTCACCTGTAACACCGGTGTGGCCGTCATGACCCGTCATATCACAAAACCCACACCTTTACCAGCAGTGGTAAGGTGGCCTCCAAGTTGGACTGGACGAAGCAACCATCATTTCACTAGAACGCTCGTTCAAGCCCTTTCTTCCCTTTCTTCAAGAAAACCTCACTCCATGCTACTCACTTCTGCCATTTTTCTTCTGTACCGACAAAGGAAAGGTGGACGAATCAGTTATGCTGCTATATTTTCATTCCAAGAATCTTCTTTTTGCGAAGCACCAACCGATTCTCACATCCTATTCTTTTCCTGTTTTCATTGCGATTGTGGTTTCCTTTCGATTGCTTTTTGTTTGTCATTTCATTGATGGATCCTAGAGCACTAAACAAAGATTTGCCGGCGGACAACCCACTGGAGACAGCGATCTCCAGGAAGCGAGCACCGACCAACGAGTTGACCATGTTGGCGGGCCAACCCATGGAGACGAAGAACTCCAAGAAACAAGCATTGGCCAAAGAGTTGAGGACGTTGGCGGATGAACTCCTCAAAGGAAGTTGGAAGAACGGCAAGGGCCCCACCGTGCCTACCCCAGGAACTCTGATTGCCACCTATGTGAGGCTCAAGACCGAGTTTGAGGAGATAGTCGCCGTTGAGAAGCAGTATTCCCCTGGCAAGGTGATGGCCCCCATCGAGGACGAGGAGATGGCCCCCGGAGGGATGAGATCCCCCGGTGAGCTGCACAAGGTAAAAAATAATGGCTTATTACCATAGTTGTGGTTTTTGATTATTTGCAATGTGCTTGCTAATATGTTAGGGTTGTGCAGGTGCCGGTGGACGTCCTTGATGATTCCGATGTCGTGGCCTGTCCTGTTGGCATCGCCCCGGAGATCGATTCCGATGCCGCTGTCCATCCAGTGGACATCGCCCCAGAGATCGTTTCCGATGTCGCGGTCAGTCCTGCGGACATAGCCCCAGAAATCGATTCCCATGCCGATGTCCGTGCTATAGTCATTGCCCGAGAGATCGATGACAAGAAATAGTTGGTCGGGCTAATCCTTCAGGGTAGTTTGCATTGCCCTGTGTTTAATTACCAGAACGATACGTGTTATCAAACCATCTTAGGGATAGTGCACTGTCTTGTGTGGGCGGATCTTGCTACTTTTGTTTGATAGTGAATCATGCGATGAATCATGCGAACCCTCTCCGAGTTATGGAAACAGATGTATCCTCACCAGCTTTTGATGTAATATATGGCATGATTAGATGTAAGTTTGAACTGTTTATCATATCAGCAGGGCTTGTTTGATGATTCTTGGTGTTAGTAGGCTAGCTACAATGCGAGCTATAGTACATGCAAAACACTCACTGAAGAAAAATGTTGGGGCTGATGAGCTCGTGGTACGCTTATACTTATCCCTCGTCGATCGACCAATAGCCCTAGCTCCTAAAATTGTAGGCTTAGCGATCGATGACCTAGGCGGGCTAGTTTGGCCTAGCGGGTTTCAGTGATATGACGTGCAACACAAAATCATAGTGGTGCAGTGACATACTCCCTCCGTTCCAAAATAGATGACCTAGGCGGGCTAGTTTGCCCTAGTGGGTTTCAGTGATATGACGTGGTACAGTGTCGTCCAGTCTTCGCGTGTGGAAGCAGTATTGCGGGTACAGTAAGTTTTCTTGAAGAAGCGGAATTCAACGAAGTCATGATGGTTCCTTCGTCCGAACAACTTACAGTGGGAAAGGTTGGGCCTGCGATACGACCGGGGTAGACCAGGATAATTTTGTGCATGGCAGGTGGACCAGGATGGTCGACGTCCCACATGTCGGCGAATGAAAGTATTCTTTCCGATATAGAGGACGAGCAATGAGTATTCATTGTTTATTTTTGATGAAAGCTATTGTGTCCACTGTTACGACGGAGGAGTGTGAAACACGGCAGCCCAGTGAACTTGGCATGTGCACCACTCCCTCCTTCCTCATGTAATGCCCAGGTTACAACTCTTTCTCACTTTCTCTCTATCTATTTCCTCTCAAATGTTTTTACCTAGGAGCACGTGTAGAGACGGGCTCTTGCAGAGCCCACTCCTTGACTTTGTCAATGCCTCTCTCTCCTCCACATAAGGAGTACTACTTGCTATGCAAGCATGCGGCGGACAGCTGGCGTCTTGAGGGGCCAGGGCGGTGAGAGCGGGCTCCGGAAGCGGTCCGGACTCTAGCATAATTTTGGTTTTTACAGTATTTCTTTCTCCATTGACAGGTAGGCCTGCATAGATAGATAAAGAACACGAGCTGATGAGGCGCATGCGGACTGTTTGACTGGTCAACCAGACAAATACGGAGCTATACGCTGAGCCAGTGACCGTATAATCACCATATCTTGTACACAATGATCAAAGTGAGCTATCAAGACAAGTTCGATGACCGCCAATGCATTTTACTCGGTAGTAAATGACCATGATTGAAGGGGAATCCAAATTTTCTTTGTCTTCTATCCTTGAGCTCTTGACAAACCAATGCATTATACGGTTGTCCGGCCACTCCACCCCAGAGCTCTCACCAAGCATCGTTCATGCCACCGCGCCGGACACTAATCGGTAAGGCAGCGATGGCATCCCGCCGTGCCGAGTTCCTCGCCGCCCACGACCACACACAAAATGGTAGTGAAGCGATGGCATCCCATCGTGCCGAGTTCATCACCGCTCGCGACCTCACAACTATGTGGGAGGAATTTGAAGATGCCAAGGCCGAATGGGCGGTAGAGCAAGAGGTGGCCAAAGCCGCACAGAGGGAGCAGAAAAGTCAGAAAGCACTCAAGAAAAGAGAGGCCCGCCGCCGCAAGAAAGAAAAGGACGCACGCGCTGCTGCGGAGAGGTCGGCGGAGATCCAAGTACGGTGGGGTGTCGCCGACAAAGCCGGGAAGGAGAACGACGGCGTCTGGCCAGCATGTGAGAAGTAGTAGTACTAGTAGTTAGTGTGTGTGTGTGTGTGTGTGTGTGTCTGAGTATGAGCATATACCAGTACTACTAGTTACTACTGTAGTTTTTAGAGCAAATTACCAGTACATTAGCCTATACTAAATGGAAAAATTCCTATCCTAAGCATCAAATGACATCTCTTTCTCTATAGGAATTGAGATGCATGTCATCTCACTTCCTATGATTTTTCATATTCCTATCCTATGAACGAAAGGAGGCCTCTGTTGGAGTAACTACTATAGCTAGCAGTACTGCTGGTATAGTAGTTTTCTTCAAGAAGCGGAATTCAACGAAGTCATGATGGTTCCTTCGTCCAAGCAACTTCAAAGTGGGAAGTGGGCCTGTGATTTGACGGCTCATTAGTCATTGTTACTGCGGCGCGACGACCTGGGTGACTCCCTTGGAGTGCTGCGTGCATGGCAAGTGGATCAGGATGGTCGACGTCCCACATGTTGGCGAACGGAAGTATTCTTTCCGATATCGAGGAGCAAGGAAACCGCGTGGTATAGTATCACTGCTGATTGGTTCGCAAAAAAATTAGTATCACTGCCGATTTATAATTATTTTTTATTTCTGATGAATGCTAGCGTTTCAACTCTTACGACGAAGGGTGCCAAACACGGCACGTGCTGGATGTCCCACACGTCTGCGAAAGGAGTGGGACATGAACAGCATGGTAGAGCCCAGCGTAAAAAAATAGCATGGTAGAGCATCTCCACTTCTTCCACTTCTAGGTCGGAGACCACACGTAGTAGTACTTAGTGGGATGAACGATACAAAGTGCGATCTGGAGACAAAGACACGTCTAGTTGGAAGGTCTCGGGGCATACACGTAAACAAATATAAAAGTTAATATGTGCCTCCAACTAATATAGTAGTAGTAGTGTACTTAGGCATGTACTCCATAACATCACCGTGCATTGCACGTACAACATTTAGTGGTAGTACGTAGTAAGAGACAAATGCCGCCCAAGAGTTCCCTTCTCGACCTACTTTTGGGTGTTTGGTAGAGTGTATGGAGGGTACATGAGTCCACACTAGTTTAGCACAAATACACTAGAAGCATGCATGAAGAGAGCATGCATGAAGAGGGGGTTGAGTTGAGCATGCATGAAGAGGGAACAACTATGCTGAGACGAGAACGCAACCAAACACACCCTATATGCCACGCATGTTCATACCCATTTGTGCCTTTCTACTTCACTTACTGCGCTACATTACTCAGGTTCGTACGTCCACTCCTGGGTACATGTTCGTCTCGTAGTTCCAGTCCCACGTGTTCTTCATATAGATGGAACGGTCCTTGCATAACACGTGCACCTTGATGCTAGATGTCTCGCGTGTTGGCAAAAGGATGAACAAAGCTCACGTAAAAAAATAGAGTGGAAGAACATAGATTCCGGACGACCGAGAAGGAGCAAGGAACCTCGTGGTGGAGCGTCTGCACTCATAATATTTAATATTATTCAGCGATATAAAATTAACCAATCATCTCCACAGTGGACCGGAAGAGTACGAAACACGGCAGCCCAGTGTAGTATCATACTAGTACATGGCTAACCCACGCTATCACCATATTTCTTGGCTTCTATGCGACACCTATCTCTAGTAATCCAGCAGCCTGTATCGCTTCTCCCTCCTCGTCTCTATCAAAGTGCAGCGGGCTGGCGTTTCTGCCATCTATTGAGGTCGGTTAACTATCACATGTTAGCGACATGCCAAGAGCATTCTAAAAAAAATTCCTTTCATGTTCCGTTTTCAAAAAAAAAATCCTTTCACGTATGAATTTACCTGTATGCTTTGAGCAACTTGCATGTCCTATACTGCTCCTGTTTGATACTCTAACTTAGCTAGAGGTTAGACTAACTCTTGACTAACCCTGAACTAACTGTAGCCAAAGAGGTGTTTGGGTGACAGGGTTAGATTGACAATAAATGCACTTCATGGGGAGAGAAAAGTGATTCTTCAGTGGTCCCAATGAGAACTATCTCTAGTTAGCACCTCTTGGGTGGGATAGTTTTTTTTGGTGGGTTCGGTGCAACTTGCTCCAATTTAAACCCTCATGCTTGGATAGATTAGGGCTATTTGAGCCCCAACCAACTCAAACTAACTCTAACCCATGGATCCAAACAGGGCCTATGGCCAGTCTCGACGCGGAGCAGTCGCGTGCACTGGGAAGCGGGGCTCTCTCGGCCGTCGCACCACTTCAAAGCCGGCGCCAGTGAGAGTTCGCCTCCGCTCTGGACGGGCATTAATGCGGCACTGACGCTCCAGGGGACGCTGACTGTTTCACGCGGGAAGCGTGCGCTGGCAAGGGAGTATAGGTTTTGAACCGTTTCAGGTGTAGTACTGGTAGTTTGCAAAACTACTCAATTATCGCACTCAGTTTCCTAAGAAATTGTGGTAAAAAACGTTACTCCACAGTCCGCTTCCCTTCTCCTTCCTCTTCCACCGCCGCGCACGTCTGCGGGAAGCGACCGCTCAACCCTTATATAGGAGTGCTAGCACAAAAAGATGCATGCATGACCACTAAAATTTCCATATTAAAGCGCCGCTCCGGCGGGAGTATGGCGTATGTTGTTACCTTCGGCCGGCCCATGGCAATCGGGCGACGGTGACCAGAGAAGAGGCAGCGGGAGGGGAATGAATGCAGCTACTGTTTGGGTTCGCCTTCCGGCTTAAATAAATGCGCAGCATCACGTGTACCCGCGGGTGCACAAATTGTAACATACATGTCTGCTTAAGTGGGTGTCACGTAACTGGTGTGTGTGTGTGTGTGAGATTCTGAGAGACAGAGTGCATGTGTGCGACTCTACTCTTCGGACATGTACTCAACCTTTTGCATTGGGATATAAGTATAATGGTATTTACTTTAGCTAGTGATTTACGTGGACATGTTAACGTGGTTGTGTCAAAAAAAATGTCACTTCCTGCTCGTGATTTGCATTATATAATTACAAGCAATATTATCGTGCATTGCATGGAACATCAATATGCATTTTTTTACAGAACACCTGTTGTGATTGACCCATGCAGGAGTAGTCCCATGTGTAAAAACTAGTGATATCTCAAGAATTTTATCGGAAAACTGGTATCTCGAGAATGTCATCGAAAAATGAAAGATGAGAGATAAGGCGAGGAGGAGCGGAGCGTGGTGGTGACTGGTGGTCGGAATGGGTGGAGGCATGGGGATGGACGGCGCCGGCAGGCGGCAGCGGCCACCATGCATGCTAGATTGTTCCAAAGACTTATTCCTTTTTTAATTGCTGAGCAATGAGGTTGCGAGAGATAATGATGTGGAGAGAGGTGCCGGTATCTTTTGTAAAATTATCATAGTTTGCTTTCTATCCTCAGATATAGATCATACGGTCTGTATTACAAGATGGCAGGCACACGATCACCACCAACTCGTTTTTTTATAAGGGTACAGATGATAAGTTTGCTGACTACTAAAGTAAAGTGGAATTTGTCCATGTTATGCAAGTAAATAAAGGTGATTGTTTATCATACAGGTAAGGTTGGATGAAGGGTGGTAGGAACAAATGCTCCGCCTAGAGCATGTGTGTGTGAGATGGAGTCATAGTGTGTGTGTGTGTGAGAGAGAGAGAGAGAGGAGAGAGATGGAGTCTTAGTTTGTGTGTGTGTGAGAG
>NC_041384.1:91264563-91307062 GCF_002162155.2 Triticum dicoccoides
CGAGAGACTCCGAGGAAGACTACTATATATCGATGGTGCATGTAGGCGGGAATTAAACTAAGGGATGGTCTTATTGGTTTCGGGGATATAGGGGAAGAGTGAGAGGCGGGGGGGGGGTAGCTAGAAGGAGATTGTTAAGTGTGAGTGTGTGTTTTACCCATCCAGGCAAAAGTTATGTGCACAAAAGAGGAGAACGATTCGATGTGGCGTTAGGATTGAGGGTAATTAACTACGTATGGAGACATAGAGACCTTGAACGTGCATGTGTGAGAGGTATACATGTATACGTGGGATGTGTGTGTGCGCGCGCGTGCATGATCGAGATAAAAGAAAGAAGACATAAGTCATAAGATCAACGACATGGGAGAGACGGATCGGTATGACAATATGCATGCATGTGAGAATGCATGGAAGAAGTCCCAACAATTGAGCATGTGTTTTTGTCTTTAAGAGATAGTGGCGTGGGCTGGAGCATGCATCTATGGCGAGCAGAGGGAGTGAGGCGCAACGATTGTGCAAAAGAGACCAACCTATAAATGCATATGTATGGAGAGGCATATATAGTGTGGGTGATAGGAAGCAAGACTCCGTGCGAGAAAGAAATGTTAACGGATAAACTACAGATAGATACAGAGATGGAGATGCTAGCTAGAGGGACATCCGCTAGTTTGGGTGTTGGAGATGACCGTCGGGTGGTTCAAAGGGTGAAGTTATATATGTGTGTGAAAGGGCACTTGACTGCATGTAGAGAGAAACAAATGTAGTGTGCGTGATAGGAATCAAGAGTGAGGGCGAGAAAGAAGGTTGATGGAGAAACAGATAAATAGAAAGATAAAGATGCTAGCTAGTGTGCGTTAGAGATAGGAGTCGAGTGGATCAGAAGGCTGGGTTATGTGTGTGGGTGTGAGAGAGATAGAGAGAGGGTGCGTGTGAGTCACATACAAACAGATATCAGAGAGAAATGAGATCCAGAGATACAGAGTTTTGTGTCTGCGAGAGAGAAAGATATTTCACAACGAGAGTGATAGCTAGAGAGACATACGAGGGAACGCAAGATATCTCTAGGGAGAGAGGGTGTGTGTGAGTGACATACAAGAGAACAATGGAGAAATATGAGACCCTAGGAGACAGAGTTTGTGTTTGTGTGTGAGAAAGAGATATTGATGAGGAAGAGTCGTAGGTTCTCATATCTAAGGAGCGAAAGACATCTCTGTATGAGGGGTGTGCGAGTGGCACACATGGGAATAGTAGAGAGAAATGAGACCCCGGAAGACAAAGTTTTGTGTTTGTGTGAGAGAAAGAGATTCCACATGAAGAATCATAGTTAGAGACACATAGCAGGGAGCGAGATATACTTAGAGAGAGATAGAGTGATGAAGGTCGAGGGAGAGAGTACCGTCAGTGTGTTACGAAGATAAAAGATCATTGTCGACATACAGGTAGCACGAGAGATACCTGAGAGACGATGAACGCGTATAGGTCCAGAGAGATAGTCCTATATAAGCATGAGTGATAGCTATATGAGACGAATATCTAGATTAAAGGAGATTCAAATATTTCAACTGGAGATCACGACATCGATAATATCATAACGCAAATTGGTGTATCAAACATGCATGTTCATTTGAATTTGGGCACGCGTGTAATGTTATATAGTTTATCAATATTGGTGATCCAAAGATTCTTCAATTACAAACAATGCATGGTTTGTATGCAATTAATGTCTAAACGGGATTACACTATATGTTCCGTGTGTGAAACACATTATACATGTTTGAGAAGTAAAAAAAACCCGGATGAAACACACATTAATTGAAGACAGTTAGCGAGGAATGCATACATTGGATTTCAACATAAAGTGGTTTCAAATATTTGAAAATCCAAATTGATGGATACAAACTTATGAATCTGAGATCATGCCATTTGTAAACCATATTTATGTATAAATGGTGTTGTGTTTTTGAAAGTATATATAAAAAATGATGTATATAGAATGTAATTCCAATTGAAAATGGATCCCGCCTGAAAAAAATAGAATACAAACGGGATTCGAATTGAGTTGGCACGGTAAACGTGCACTCTGCAAAATTGGAACGAAGTGGGGAAACTCGCAGTAACCGCCCGGAACCAAAATCTGCGAGATGGAAATCACTGCTGCCTATCCCTGCCACACAAAGCCTATATGCCGGATTTCTATAGGTTTCGATAGGGGTAGGTTTGTAATTTCACCCAAACGTGACGCAGCCGCCTCTCACCCGAATTCATACACGGTGGGCACCAAAACACAGTGTGTCCTCGCCAAAATCGACTCCCTCCCTGATTCATATTCATACATGGTGGGCGCCGAAAACAAACTCTCGTCGGCAAATATTCGGTGTATGCGAGATTACCGTCCTATCCCCAACCGACTAGTGTTGCTGTGATGTAGTAGAAATTTGAAACGGGGGCTAAGTTTGTAAATTTCCTCGCATTTGAGACAAGCGCGCCCTGAATACATGGTTCCCCCTTCCTCTCTACCTCCCTTTTCCCCATTCGTACTCCGTGGGCGCCAAAACACCCTCTCCACCCCACCCTCCTCCGTCCGCCGCCGTCCGCCACCCGATCCACCGCCGTCCGCCACCCCATCCACCGCCGTCCTCCTCCACCATGCCGGAGCTGATACCCCGACGCCGCCGTCCATTACAAGAGATCGACCTCTCTCATCCACGACTTCAGACCGGGATCCTTGCATCCCATCCTCTCGCTTCATCCCCGCCGGCGCAACGAC
Source organism: Triticum dicoccoides (assembly GCF_002162155.2). Taxonomy (NCBI): domain Eukaryota; kingdom Viridiplantae; phylum Streptophyta; class Magnoliopsida; order Poales; family Poaceae; genus Triticum; species Triticum dicoccoides. The sequence goes on from NC_041384.1 coordinate 91,267,331, forward strand.
TGTCTCGTCCACCACGCCCCGCCGCCACCGTCTACCCTCCTAGATCCGCTTCCACGCCGCCGACAGCCATCGCTACCGCAGCACCGTCAAATTCTCAGCAGATGCGTACACGGCGCCGCACCAGAGGCGGTACTCTTTCGTATCTACTCAACTTATTTATCGCAACAAGAAAATAGGTCGCCACTGCTTTACTCTGATTTCTTGTCTTGGTCGCGAAGTTGCCTTTGTCCGGTTTGCACCTTCAGATCCGCCATGGCACGCTCAACACCATACTCGCAATGCTTATGGTTTTCCCCTTTTATATTCCACACTAGTTAAATCACAGTAGACTAAATTTCAAAATTGGGTCAGTCGATTTTTCAGAGCTCGCCGAAGTTCGTCGGTGCGATCGAAGGGGCTCAGGTGGTTGTGGGGACTCGCCGAACAAAGGAAACTCGACGCGTGTGGGTGTTGGGGTGGGGGTGGCGGAGGAACACAGGCGGTGGGGGCCGGTGGTCCGGCCAGCGGCCCATGCGGTGTTCTATATGGGAAGAATCAGAGATGAGGAAGAAGAAGGGTTAGGAGACGTAGGATCTTCATCCAACCGCCTGAAATGGTCGAGAGACAGCTAGGAGTTGCATTCTTAATGTGCTCTGGTTCATCATGTGTGGGCACTGCGCAACCAACATTTTATTATCCAAAATCTGCTTGCTCTTCTTTACCATGTTCCTCTTCCATTTTTCTTTAATATGTACTCTCTCCGTTCCTAAATACAAGTCTTTGTGTCGATTCCACCATGGACTACATATGGAGCAAAATGAGTGAATCTACACTCTAAAATGTACCTGGATACATCTGTATGTGATCCATAGTGGAAATCTCTACCAAGACTTATATTTTGGAACGGAGGGAGTATGATAGTAGTACAGTATGTTCCTTGTATTGAAGATGACCAGGGACATTTGCAGTGTAGAGGTCTATACGGTCGGTTGTGATGAACACTTTGAGGCTCTTTGATTCGTAGGATCTTGTAAACATAGGAATAGGATTTGTAGTGGCCTGCCCACTTGAATCCTATAAGAATAGCAACGAAATGCAAGGAGCTGTGTCGCCTTTGAGAGTTACATTGATATTAACAGTACCGCACCTTCACTTGAAGAGAGCTGGTATCTGAAGCCTTTCTAGCCGTACCGGCAATACTAGCACATATATTCCAGCAAGTTCCACTTTGCTGATTTTACTCTGATGCTTAAGGTTTTCCCGTTATATCTACACTATGATCTGTGTAGCTGCTTTGTGTCGCACTAGCAGCAGTCCACTCTTGAAGCTAAACACTGCAATGACTTACAAAATTGGCACCAAGGCATTGAGTGCCATTCTAGATGCAATGAAACTCATACGCTCCCCACCTGTTGATTCTTGTTCAGAATATGATCCTAATGACTATTCTAACCTCGAGGAGTCAAAGGCAGATGGCCTGTCCTGTTCACCTATCAATGTGCTTGTTCTAATTTGGCAATGTTTTATTGATTGCGGGTATCTTGCATATGTTGTCTTGCATTTCTTCTACTTTGTTGCACCACTAACTGCTTAGTTTACTCATCATATATGTCGAGATGCCATGCCCATCCATTATCAATACATATTCCATCTGTCATCATACCATGTTTTTCCACTCAAATGCTATTCTTGTGCATCAGACATCAGAAAGGAAGAGGGTGATTGCCGAACCTGAAGGAGCACCAGCAAAGTCCTTGAAAAACGTGGTGGTGCCGGAGAAATCAGACAGCACCCCACTTATATTGGCTGTACAATCAGTGACACAAAACGTAGGACCGACTCCAGCAGACTATACCCATACTTCACTGGCCACACCACTAGCCCCACCACACAGGACCTGCACTCCAGCAAAAGGTATACCGATTTCATTTGCCATAGCACCAGCTGTACCACAGAAAAATCCCACTCCAGCAAAAAGTACAGCAAGTCCACCGGCCGAAGACCTATCCCACCTGCAGAGACGGCCAATTCCTGCAGATTGGAACCCCATTCCATTTATTCCCAGTTTAAAAGACAATGATTTCAATGTTGTTAGGGACTACATGCATATATTCCCATCATGGGAAGATTATTGTGAAGACAAACACCATTTTCACATCTTCCTGTCCAACTTAAGTGTAAGTGCTATTATTCATGGCTATTATTTTTATGTTTTCTGCTGATTGAAGACATCAATGATTTACATTACAGTGTTGTAACTAGGCGAGGGTCAATCTGGATAGTCATGACAAGCAAAGCTTGCTTGTGCTTTTCAAGGAAGCATTGCAGCAGTATCGGTGTCACCTGAGAAAATCACACTTTGATGGCAAGTCTACAAACGAATTTCCGGTGAAGTCTCCTGTGCTAAATTTAGAAGACATTGAATGGAAAAACCTTGTTATGCACTGGTCTCGTTCCCAGGATGAGGTACTGTCTATGAAATCACATGACAATTTGAACTTCTACTTTTCCGCATGTGCCTTACGGATCTTTTTTGCAGGAAATCTGCTCGAAGAAGAATTCCAGTTTGACAAGAACGACCGGATATCACAAATATGATGCCCGCTGCTTTGCTCTTGTTAGTACCTGTTGTCATGTATCACTGTACTTGCATACATACCTGGTTCATTATGTGACAGCAGTATGCATGATAGCTTTCTTATCAATTGTTCGCTCCAAATTATCTGATCTGTATGAATGGTTACATTAGTGTAGAATATATCCAATTCCAACGTTTTTTTAGCTCTGCATTGTTCTTGTATGTACATGTTGTCCTTTATCAGTGTACTTATAATGACAGGTAGTTGTTCATGTACCATCACTCTACAGCTTATTTTCCTTTCCCCTCCATTTTCTACACATCAGATCTATATTTACTCTTACCATAAGGTTGGTACTGAAGAAGTTTAGCTGTGCATTTCTCTTGGCTGTACCTTTTGCCTGTATGGATGCACTTACATTTATAGCTACTTGGTTATGTAGCATCACTCTTCATCTTATCTTCTCCATTTTTTCGTGTATTATCACATCTATATTTACTCTTAACAAAATGTAGAATAAAGGCAATGCTTTTGAAGAAGATTCTGTGGTAAACTTCTTGAATTGCCCCCCATCAACATGGACAAGGCCTTTATAGAGCATGTCTTCACCAATAATGTAAGTTTGTCCATCTCAAGCCTTCAAACTTTGTTGTATATATTTGGTTAGGCATGACTGCAACAGCTGTTTATTTTTGGTGTTTGCATCAAATTGCTTGTTTAAAGTTTATTATATGTAGTTCATAAACAAAAGTTCGTCCTTTCTCAATTTAAGTTTTCAGTTGTACAACCAAGTTCCTTCTTCATACCATGTAAATTAAACTATACAGAGCAAGTGATCTTCTTTTGCACTACATGTATGCTTATGTTCTTCATCTATAATCCAGTGGTGTGGTGAACCTACCCACTACAGCACAATGTCATATTCTGCAATGTCTTAACTATGAAAAATGCCATATCATTCTACTATTATTTAAACCATCTCTTTATTTGCCAATCTGAAATGGTATAAATTGACAGCACACTAACCATTGATACTTATGAGTTCTTGATCTGTAATCCAGTGGTGTCGTGAAGCTGCCAACTCCTTCACAATGTCATTTCCAGCCATGTCTTGTCCTGAACAATACCATATTGTGTTAATGCAAATTTAAACTATGTCACTTTATTCGTCAGTAAGAAATGTGATGAATTGTCAGCACTGATACTTTTATGTGCAAAACCTATCATCTGTCTGCTTGTTTATCTTTCAGAGTGAGGAAGATATAAGTGTTGAACAAGCGCAGTCTCATCATCTTGCTTAGCTGCTTGCGCTGCAGCTCCCTAGCAGGGCTAACCTTTCTTGAACTCTATTGAAGTGATGTCGGTTTTGTATATTATTTTGTCGGCATGTTTATTTGCACTGGTGGCGATCTTTGATGCCCAGTGTATGTAATTTGCTGTCTGCTTGTGCTTTATTATCATAGTGGCGAACTTTGATGCCCAGTGGATGTAATATGCCGTAATTTCTTTATTGTATAACATAGGTTTTTTCTTATTCAGGATGCTGCAGTTATTTTACTGTATATATATCCTGTCTTCGCAGTAAACCAGCCAAACCGTAAAATTACAGTACATAATCGGACCGTCATGCAATCACGATGTAGGTTGGGCCTAAAATGTGCCGATCAGCTCACGGGCCGGCAGTAGCCCGAAATGAACCCTGGCCCATGATTGTGTGAATCAAATCACGGGCTTTTAACAGGGCGAAAAATTGTCTCGGTCCTTGTTTGGCCCAATCATATATCGGCTGCGAGGAGGCCGGATGCAAACCGGGGCGTAGTTAGGCCCAACTATATGACGGGCTTTTAACAGACTGAAATTAATATAGGGCCGAAATGTTAAACGGGCCCTTAACAGGCCAAAACTAATATCAGGCCGAATTACTAAGTGGGTCTTTAGCAAGTGGGCCCAAAAGCATAGTGTCCAATTGATGGGCCGAATCCGATATGGGCCATAATTAGGCCCAAAACCTCTTAAAGGGCTGGACCTAATTTGGGCCGTAATTTGGCCCAGAACATGGTAGGCTTTTAACGGGCCGGATCTCATATGGGCCACTATTAGGCCCGGAGCGTGGCAGGCCATTAATAGACCGTATCAAATATGGGCCGGCATTTGGCCCGAAACATGGCAGCCAGTTAACGGGCCGGCCAACTAGGGTCCTCAAAAACTTGTGGGCCTACAGCTGGGTCGGCCCATTATGATCCGCAAGATTTTTGTGGGCCTTTACCTGGGCCGGCCTATTATGGCACACAAAAATCTTGTGGGCCTTTACCTGGGATGGCCCATTATGGCCTGCGAAATCTTGTGGGCCTTTAGCTGGGCCTGCCCATTATGGTCCGCAAAATCTCGTGGGCCTTTAGTTGGGCTGGCCCATTATGGTCCGCAAAATCTTGTGGGCCTTTAGTTGGGCTGACCCATTTAAACTTGTTGGGCCGTGCCACGTGTTGACGTATCATAGGGGCCTTCTGTCCAGTGAGTGGATGACATCTGTCCCGACGATGAGCCGACACGTGTTTCCTCTAGCCAATGATGATTTTACACGTGGAAAATCCCCATTGGTCCGGGCTGTTAACGGGTTATCGGATCCAAAATCCGACCCAATAGCTTAACGGCGTTCCGTTACGATGGATGCCACGTGTCGATCACCCTTGACGAAAGCACTTCGGTGACGCGCGATTTATCGTCATGGAAGCGGACACTTCCGTGATGATAATTTTGGTAATGTCATGGAACACTTCTACGACAGCATAGGTATGACTATCTTGATTCTGTCATAAATTTGTCATGGATGTACATGCATGACAAAAAAGCGACCTACTGTGACAAACACGTATCATCACGGAAGTGTATTTTTTTTTGTAGTGTAGATGGCTTCTTCTCTCTTTTTGGATCTCAATACAATGTTCTCCCCCTCTCTTGTGGTGATCTATTCGATGTAATCTTCTTTTTGCGGTGTGTTTGTTGAGACCGATGAATTGAGGGTTTATGATCAAGTCTATCTATGAACAATATTTGAATCTTCTCTGAATTCTTTTATGTATGATTGGTTATCTTTGCAAGTCTCTTCAAATTATCAGTTTGGTTTGGCCTACTAGATTGATCTTTCTTGCAATGGGATAAGTGCTTAGCTTTGGGTTCAATCTTGCGATGTCCTTTCCCAGTGACAGTAGGGGCAGCAAGGCACGTATTGTATTGTTGCTATCGAGGATAACAAGATGGGGTTTTTATCATATTGCATGAGTTTATCCCTCTACAACATGTCATCTTTCTTAAGGCGTTACTCTGTTTTCATGAACTTAATACTCTAGATGCATGCTGGATAGCGGTCGATGAGTGGAGTAATAGTAGTAGATGCATGCAGGAGTCGGTCTACTTGTCTCGGACGTGATGCCTATATACATGATCATACCTAGATATTCTCATAACTATGCTCAATTCTGTTAATTGCTCAACAGTAATTCGTTCACCCACTGTAGAATACTTATGCTCTTGAGAGAATCCACTAGTGAAACCTATGGCCCCCGGGTCTATCTTCATCATATTAATCTTCCAACACTTAGTTATTTTCATTGACATTTATTTTACTTTGCATCTTTATCATAAAAATACAAAAAATATTATCTTATCATATCGATCAGATCTCACTCTCGTAAGTGGCCGTGTAGGGATTGACAACCCCTTATCGCGTTGGTTGCGAGGATTTATTTGTTTTGTGCAGGTGCGAGGGACTCGCGCATAGCCTCCTACTGGATTGATGTTGGGGAACATAGTAATTTCAAAAATTTCCTACGCACATGCAAGATCATGGTGATGCATAGAAACCAGAGGGGAGAGTGTTGTCCACGTAACCTCGTAGACCGAAAGCGGAAGCGTTAGCACAACGCGGTTGATGTAGTCGTACATCTTCACGATCTGACCGATCAAGTACCGAATGCACGGCACCTCCGAGTTCCGCACACGTTCAACTCGATGACGTCCCTTGAACTCCGATCCAGCCGAGTGTTGAGGGAGAGTTTCGTCAGCACGACGGCGTGGTGACGATGATGATGTTCTACCAACGCAGAGCTTCGCCTAAGCACTGCTATGATATGATAGAGGTGGATTATGGTGGAGGGGGCACCACACATGGCTAAGAGATCAAGAGATCAATTGTTGTGTCTTTGGGGTGCCCCCTGCCCCCGTATATAAAGGAGTGGAGGAGGGGGAGGGCCGGCCCTCTCTATGGCGCGCCTTAGTGGAGTCCTACTCCCACCGGGAGTAGGATTCCCCTTTTCCTAGTAGAACTAGGAGCCCTTCCATGTAGTAGGAGTAGGAGGGAAGGAAAGGGAAGGGAAAAGGAGAAGGAAGGAAGAGGGCGCACCCCCTCCCTAGTCCAATTCGGACCAGCCCATAGGGAGGGGTGCGGCCACCCTTTGAGGCCTTTCTCTCCTTTCCCGTATGGCCCATTAAGGCCCAATACGAATTCCCGTAACTCCCCGGCACTCCCGAAAATACCTGAATCACTCGGAACCTTTCCGATGTCTGAATATAGTCGTCCAATATATCGATCTTTACGTCTCGGCCATTTCAAGATTCCTTGTCATGCCCCCGATCTCATCCGGGACTCCTAACTCCTTCGGTATATCAAAACACATAAACTCATAATATAACCATCATTGAAATTTAAGCGTGCGGACCCTACGGGTTCGAGAACTATGTAGACATGACCGAGATACGTCTCCTGTCAATAACCAATAGCGGAACCTGGATGCTCATATTGGCTCCTACATATTCTACGAAGATCTTTATCGGTCAAACCACATAACAACATACGATGTTCCCTTTGTCATCGGTATGTTACTTGCCCGACATTCGATCGTCGATATCTCAATACCTAGTTCAATCTCGTTACCGGCAAGTCTCTTTACTCGTTTCGTAACACATCATCCCGCAACTAACTCATTAGTTACAATGCTTGCAAGGCTTATAGTGATGTGCATTGCCGAGCGGGCCCAGAGATACCTCTCCGACAATCGGAGCGACAAATCCTAATCTCGAAATACGCCAACCCAACAAGTACCTCCGGAGACACCTGTAGAGCACCTTTATAATAACCCAGTTACGTTGTGACATTTGGTAGCACACAAAGTGTTCCTCCGGTAAATGGGAGTTGCATAATCTCATAGTCATAGGAACATGTATAAGTCATGAAGAAAGCAATAGCAACAAACTAAACGATCAATTGCTATGCTAACAGAATGGGTCAAGTCAATCACATCATTCTCTAATGATGTGACCCTGTTAATCAAATGACAACTCATGTCTATGGCTAGGAAACTTAACTATCTTTGATTCAACGAGCTAGTCAAGTAGAGGCATACTAGTGACATACTGTTTGTCTATATATTCCACACATGTATTATGTTTCCGGTTAATACAATTCTAGCATGAATAATAAACAATTATCATGATATAAGGAAATAAATAATAACTTTATATTGCCTCTAGGGCATATTTCCTTCAGTATCCCACTTGCACTAGAGTCAATAATCTAGTTCACATCGCCATGTGATTTAACATCAATAGTTCACATTACCATGTGATTAACACCCATAGTTCACATCGTCATGTGACCAACACCCAAAGGGTTTACTAGAGTCAACAATCTAGTTCACATCGCTATGTGATTAATACCCAAAGAGTACTAAGGTGTGATCATGTTTTTCTTGTGAGGGAAGTTTAGTCAACGGGTCTGCCACATTCAGATCCGTATGTATTTTGCAAATTTCTATGTCAACAATGCTCTGCACGGAGCTACTCTAGCTAATTGCTCCCACTTTCAATATGTATCCAGATTGAGACTTTGAGTCATCTGGATCAGTGTCAAAACTTGCATCGACGTAACCCTTTACGACGAACCTTTTGTCACCTCCATAATCGAGAAACATATCCTTATTCCACTAAGGATAATTTTGACCAATGTGCAGTGATCTACTCCTAGATCACTATTGTTCTCCCTTGCCAAACTCAGGGTAGGGTATACAATAGGTCTGGTACATAGCATGGCATACTTTATAGAACCTATGGCTGAGGCATAGGGAATGACTTTCATTCTCTCTCTATCTTCTGTCGTGGTCGGGTTTTGAGTCTTACTCAACTTCACACATTGTAACACAGGCAAGAACTCCTTCTTTGACTGTTCCATTTTGAACTACTTCAAAATCTTGTCAAGGTATGTACTCATTGAAAAAACTTATCAAGCGTCTTAATCTATCTCTATAGACTTGATGCTCAATATGTAAGCAGCTTCACCGAGGTCTTTCTTTGAAAAACTCCTTTCAAACGTTCCTTTATGCCTTGCAAAATAATTCTACATTATCTCCGATCAACAATATGTCATTCACATATACTTATCAGAAATGTTGTAGTGGTCCCACTCACTTTCTTGTAAATACAGGCTTCACCGCAAGTCTGTATAAAACTATATGCTTTGATCAACTTATCAAAAGTGTATATTCCAACTTCGAGATGCTTGCACCAGTCCATAGATGGATCGCTGGAGCTTGCATATTTTGTTAGCACCTTTAGGATTGACAAAACTTTCTTGTTGCATCATATACAACTCTTCTTTAATAAATCCATTAAGGAATGTAGTTTTGTTTATCCATTTGCCAGATTTCATAAAATGTGGCAATTGCTAACATGATTCGGACAAGCTTAAGCATAGATACGACTGAGAAACTCTCATCGTAGTCAACACCTTGAACTTTTCGAAAACCTTTTGTGACAATTCTAGCTTTGTAGATAGTAACACTACTATCAGCGTCCGTCTTCCTCTTGAATATCCATTTAATCTCAATGGCTCGCTGATCTTTTGGGCAAGTCAATCAAAGTCCATACTTTGTTCTTATACATGGATCTCATCTCAGATTTCATGGCCTCAAGCCATTTCGTGGAATCTGGGCTCATCATTGTTTCCTCGCAGTACGTAGGTTCGTCATGGTCAAGTAACATGACCTCCAGAACAGGATTACTGTACCACTCTGGTGCAGATCTCACTCAGGTTTACCTATGAGGTTCGGTAGTAACTTGATCTGAAGTTACATGATCATCATCATTAGCTTCCTCACTAATTGGTGTAGTAGTCACAGGAACAGATTTCTGTGATGAACTACTTTCCAATAAGGGAGCAGGTACAGTTACCTCATCAAGTTCTACTTTCCTCCCACTCACTTCTTTCGAGAGAAACTCCTTCTCTAGAAAGGATCCATTCTCAGGAATGAATAACTTGCCTTCGGATCTGTGATACAAGGTGTACCCAACATTTTCTTTTGAGTATCCTATGAAGATGCACTTCTCCGATTTGAGTTTGAGCTTATCAAGTTGAAACCTTTTCACATAAGCATTACAACCTCAAACTTTAAGAAACGACAACTTAGGTTTCTTGCCAAACCATAGTTCATACGATGTCATCTCAACGGATTTAGATGGTGCCCTATTTAATGTGAATGTAGGTGTCTCTAATGCATAACCCCAAAACGATAGTGGTAAATCGGTAAGAGACATCATAGATCGCACCATATCTAATAAAGTACGGTTACGATGTTCGGACACACCATTACACTGTGGTGTTCCAGGTGGCGTGAGTAGTGAAACTATTTCACATTGTTTTAACTAAAGGCCAAACTCGTAACTCAAATATTTTACTTCTGCGATCATATGTAGAAACTTTTATTTTGGTTATGATGATTCTCCAATTCACTCTGAAATTCTTGGAACTTTTCAAATGTTTCAGACTTGTGTTTCATCAAGTAGATATACTCATATCTGCTCAAATCATCTGTGAAGATAAGAAAATAATGATACCTGCCACGAGCCTCAATATTCATCGGACCATATACATCAGTATGTATGATTTCCAACAAATCTGTTGCTCGCTCCATTGTTCCGAAGAACGGAGTCTTAGTCATCTTGCCCATGAGGCATGGTTCGCAAGTATCAAAATGATTCATAATCAAGTGATTCCAAAAGCCCATCAGCATGTAGTTTCTTCATGAACTTTACACCAATATGACCTAAATGGCAGTGCCACAAATAAGTTGCACTATCATTATTAACTTTGCATCTTTTGTCTTCAATATTATGAATACAAGGCAGTGCTTTCGGCAGTCTCGCCGGGCGTCGAAGGCCAGTTTGTAAATCCTGTCCTCTCTGCTATAACTCTTAGGACAACATGCCCCATCCTCTAAATCTACGTACAGCCATCCTCCGGCCTCCGCCATATTCAGCTCTAATGCTGGCTCTCCTCTCATCTCTCCATTGACATGAACTGATCCACGCTATAACTATAGCAAGCAAATCATCAAGGACACATGTTGCTTCTTCCCCGGTCTTTTGTCAAAAGATGATGAGGCGGTCGTGGTTCAGCTTCCTTTCTTCAGATGTTGCATGTACGATTGCAGGCAACCAAAAGCCCCTGTTCATGGAGGTCGCAGGATGGTGTTCAACTTATGTGTTCTCTTTTCTGTTGGTACACCTTCTCTTCTGTCTTCTCATCCGCTACATATGCCAATGGTGGGAATTAATTATCCTGAAAAAATATGAAGGATTTGTAGGTTGGTTGAACTTGAAGCTGAGATAATTTTGAGATTGAGAGACTCTAGACAAAAGAGGTCGGGGAGAAGCAGATGCCTAGATTAGGTATCATACTATTAGGAATCAATGTAATTTAGTGATCTTGCTGCAGAACAGAGAAGATTTTTTTGGAATACGGGGTTACCTTCCTGCGGACTATTGGCTATGGACTTGCAATCTCCAGGACGACAGCGAATGGCCCATCTTCTTCACACAGCGCTGGGTAAATCTTCTCGAATTAATTGATCATCCCAAAAAAAGAGACTGCATTGCAACATGGTCGCACTTGGCACCTGAGAATATGAAGGGGGTCAAGGAGAGGCTTAGATTGGATGCAAGATTTAATTGCGTCAAGAACGCGCCACCTCAAGTATCGATTGGGCATGCTAAAGTATATTGAGGCTGGATGTGAAACGTGGGAGACATTGGTTTTGCTTGGTAAAAAAACTACATCCATCTAGCGGCCATTTTCTCCTGAAACTATATCTAACGGCTCTTAGATATTAATTCCTAGGATTAACGTGGAAGCTCGGATGGTGCTTTCAATTAGTAAATATAAGATGTGTATCACTACGATCGAGATCCAACGAACCATTTTCATTGGGTGTATGACCATAGAAGGTTTTGTTCATGTAAACAGAACAACAATTATTCTCTTACTTACATGAATAACCGTATTGCAATAAACATGATCCAATCAAATTCATGCTCAACGCAAACACTAAATAATATTTATTTTAGGTTTAACACTAATCCCGAAAGTATAGGGAGTGTGCGATGATGTTCATATCAATCTTGGAACCATTTCCAATACACATCGTCACTTCACCCTTAACTAGTCTCTGTTCATTCTGCAACTCCCGTTTCGAGTTACTATTCTTAGCAACTGAACTAGCATCAAATACTGAGGGGTTGCTATAAACACTAGTAAAGTACACATCAATAACATGTATAACAAATATACCTATGTTCACTTTGACATCCTTCTTATCCGCCAATTACTTGGGGTAGTTCCACTTCTAGTGACCAGTCCCTTTGTAGTAGAAGCACTCAGTTTCTGGCTTAGGTCCAGACTTGGGTTTTTCACATGAGCAGCAACTTGCTTGCCGTTCTTCTTGAAGTTCCCCTTTCTTCCCTTTGTCCCTTTACTTGAAACTAGTGGTTTTGTTTACCATCAACACTTGATGCTTTTCTTGATTTCTACCTTCGTCGATTTCAACATCAATAAGAGCTTGGGAACCGTTTCTATTATCCCTTGCATATTATAGTTCATCACGAAGTTCTACTAACTTGGCGATGGTCACTAGACAATTCTGTCAATCACTATTTTATCTGGAAGATTAACTCCCACTTGATTCAAGCGATTGTAGTACCCAGACAATCTGAACACATGCTCACTGCTTGAGCTATTCTCCTCCATCTTTTAGCTATAGAACTTGTTGTAGACTTCATATCTCTCAACTCAGGTATTTGCTTGAAATACTAACTTCAACTCCTGGAACATCCATATGATCCATGATGTTCAAAACGTCTTTGAAGTCCTAATTCTAAGCTGTTAAGCATGTTGCACTAAACTATCAAGTAGTCATCATATTAAGCTAGCCAAACGTTCATAAGATTTGCATCTGCTCCTGCAATAGGTTTGTCACCTAGCGATGAATACTACCAGGACTAAGTTCATGATAAATTTAAGTTCAATTAATCATATTACTTAAGAACTCCCACTTAGAAAGACACCCCTCTAATCTTCTAAGTGATCACGTGATCCAAATCAACTAAACCATAACTGATCATCACGTGAAATGGAGTAGTTTTCAATGGTGAACATCACTATGTTGATCATATCTACTATATGATTCACGCTCGAACTTTCGGTCTCAGTGTTCCGAGGCTATATCTACATATGCTAGGCTCGTCAAGTTTAACCTGAGTATTCTCCGTGTGCAAAACTGGCTTGCACCTGTTGTAGATGGACGTAGAGCTTATCACACCCGATCATCACGTGGTGTCTGGGCACGATGAAGTTTGGCAAGGGTGCATACTCAGGGAGAACACTTTTTATCTTGAAATTTAGTGAGAGATCATCTTATAATGCTACCGTCAATCAAAGCAAGATAAGATGCATAAAAGATAAACATCACATGCAATCAAAATATGTGACATGATATGGCCATCATCATCTTGTGCCTTTGATCTCCATCTCCAAAGCATCGTCATGATTTCCATCGTCACCGGCATGACACCATGATCTCCATCATCTTAATCTATATCAATGTGTCGTCACATGGTCGTCTCGCCAACTATTGCTCTTGCAACTATTGCTATCGCATAGCGATAAAGTAAAGCAATTATTTGGCGCTTGCATCTTATGCAATAAAGAGACAACCATATGGCTTCTGCCAGTTGCCGATAACTTCAACAAAACATGATCATCTTATACAACAACTTATATCTCATCACGTCTTGACCATATCACATCACAACATGCCCTGCAAAAACAAGTTAGACGTCCTCTACTTTGTTGTTGCAAGTTTTATGTGGCTGCTACGAGCTTAGCAAGAACCGTTCTTACCTACGCATCAAAACCACAATGATAGTTTGTCAAGTTGGTGCTGTTTTAACCTTCGCAAGGACCGGGCATAGCCACACTTGGTTCAACTAAAGTTGGAGAAACTGACACCCGCTAGTCACCTGTGTGCATAGCACGTCGGTAAAACCAGTCTCACGTAAGCGTACGCGTAATGTCGGTCCAGGCCGCTTCATCCAACAATACCGCCGAACCAAAGTGTGACATGCTGGTAAGCAGTATGACTTATATCGCCCACAACTCACTTGTGTTCTACTCGTGCATATTATATCAAGGCATAAAACCTAGCTCGAATGCCATTGTTGGGGAACGTAGTAATTTCAAAAATTTCCTACGCACATGCAAGATCATGGTGATGCATAGCAACGAGAGGGGAGAGTGTTGTCCATGTACCCTCGTAGACAGAAAGCGGAAGCGTTCGCACAACGTGATTGGTGTAGTCGTGCGTCTTCACGATCCGACCGGTCAAGTACCGAACGCATGGCACCTTCGAGTTCTGCACTCATTCAACTCGATGACATCCCTCGAACTCCAATCCAGCCGAGTGTTGAGGGAGAGTTTCGTCAGCACGACGGCGTGGTGACTATGATGATGTTCTACCGACGCAGGGCTTCGCCTAAGCACCGCTACGATATGATCGAGGTGGATTATGGTGGAGGGAGCACCGCACACGCCTAAGAGATCAAGAGATCAATTGTTGTGTCTTTGGGGTGCCCCCTGCCCCCGTATATAAAGGAGTGGAGGAGGGGGAGGGCCGGCCCTCTCTATGGCGTGCCCTAGTGGAGTCCTACTCCTATCGGGAGTAGGATTGTCCTTTTCCTAGTAGAACTAGGAGCCCTTCCATGTAGTAGGAGTAGGAGGGAAGGAAAGGGAAGGGAAAAGGAGAAGGAAGGAAGGGGGCGCACCCCCTCCCTAGTCCAATTCGGACCAGCCCATGGGGAGGGGTGCGGCCACCCTTTGAGGCCTTCCTCTCCTTTCCCGTATGGCCCACTAAGGCCCAATACGAATTCCCGTAACTCCCTGGTACTCCCGAAAATAACCGAATCACTCGGAACCATTCCGATGTCCGAATATAGTCGTCCAGTATATCGATCTTTACGTCTTGACCATTTCGAGACTCCTCGTCATGTCCCCGATCTCATCCGGGACTCCTAACTCCTTCGGTACATCAAAACACATAAACTCATAATATAACCGTCATCGAACTTTAAGCGTGCGGATCCTACGGGTTCGAGAACTATGTAGACATGACTGAGACACGTCTCTTGTCAATAACCAATGGCAGAACCTGGATGCTCATATTGGCTCCTACATATTCTACGAAGATCTTTATCGGTCAAACCGCATAACAACATATGTTGTTCCCTTTGTCATCGGTATGTTACTTGCCCGAGATTCGATCGTTGGTATCTCAATACCTAGTTCAATCTCGTTACCGGCAAGTCTCTTTACTTGTTCCGTAACACATCATTCCGCAACTAACTCATTAGTTGCAATGCTTGCAAGGCTTATAGTGATGTGCATTACCGAGTGGTCCCAGAGATACCTCTCCGACAATCGGAGTGACAAATCCTAATCTCAAAATACACCAACCCAACAAGTATCTTTGGAGACACCTGTAGAGCACCTTTATAATCACCCAGTTACGTTGTGACGTTTGGTAGCACACAAAGTGTTCCTTCGGTAAACGGGAGTTGCATAATCTCATAGTCATAGGAACATGTATAAGTCATGAAGAAAGCAATAGCAACAAACTAAACGATCAAGTGCTATGTTGATGGAATGGGTCAAGTCAATCACATCATTCTCTAATGATGTGACCCTTTTAATCAAATGACAACTCATGTCTATGGCTAGGAAACTTAACCATCTTTGATTCAACGAGCTAGTCAAGTAGAGGCATACTAGTGACATACTGTTTGTCTATGTATTCACACATGTATTATGTTTCTGGTTAATACAATTCTAGCATGAATAATAAACAATTATCATGATATAAGAAAATAAATAATAACTTTATTATTGCCTCTAGGGCATATTTCCTTCAATTGTTACCTTGGTTCTCAAAAACTAAGGGAAATACTTACGCTACTTTGCTGCATCATCTCTTCCTCTTCGGGGAAAACCAACGCAATGCTCAAGAGGTAGCAAGAAGGATTTCTGGCGCTGTTGACGGGGAGTCTACGCAAAAGTCAATATACCAAGTACCCATCACAATCCTTATCTCCCGCATTACATTATTTGCCATTTGCCTCTCGTTTTCCTCTCCCCCACTTCACCCTTACCGTTTTATTCGCCCTCTCTATCTATCCCCCCTCTCCTTCTCTACTTGCCTCTTTTTGCCCACTTGTTTTTTGTTTTCTTGTGTGTTGGATTGCTTGCTTGTCATGATGGCTCAAGATAAAACTAAATTCTGTGACTTTACCAATAGCAACAACAATGATTTTATTAGCACTCCGATTGCTCCTCTTACCGATGCTGAATCTTGTGAAATTAATGCCGCTTTGCCGAATCTTGTCATGAAAGATCCATTTTCCGGCCTTCCTAGTGAAGATGCCGCTACCAATCTAAATAGCTTCGTTGATTTGTGTGATATGCAAAAGAAGAAAGATGTGGATAACGATATTGTTAAATTGAAGCTAGTTCTTTTTTCGCTTAGATGTCGTGCTAAAGCTTGGTTTTTGTCTATAGCGACCAGACCTCAAACGGTCCAATCACTGTGCTCAGGTGTCATCCCTAGATCAGTAATGCTAACACCACACAGTACTTGAAGGATTTATAATAGAGTAGCAATCACACACTTATTACATCGAGTGTCTCAAAAGAGAGCTTATTACAATAAATATGGCTTAAGGCCATCTAAAAATGATAACATCGGAAGGCTTGGAAGATAAGCGAGTCCATCAACTCCAACGGCATCACTGAGTATAGAACCACGACCAAAAGGCACCTTAATCATCGTCTGAAAAGTCTGCAACATTAATGTTGCATCCTGAAATGGGTCAGCACATGGAATATGCTGTCAATGTAACACATAGAGAGTAATGGAATGAAATAGACTATACTATATGCATATATGGCTGGTGGAAAGCTCTATGGTTACAGTTTTGTGTAAAGCCAATTTTTCCCTACTGCAAAGGAATAAATTTTATTTAACTATCATGGTAGTTGTTAAACATTGAGAATGGTTGACAACATTCTCAATCCCAATTAAGCATCATCATTAAACAAAACCCAACAAAATTAATTTTAGAGTAACATGATGAGATTCACATGATAATCCAGGTACTAGATACTCAAGATGTCCATAACCGGGGACACGGCTAACCATGATTAGTTTATACACTCTGCAGAGGTTTGCGCACTTTTCCCCACAAGACTCGATCGCCTCCATTTGATTTCTCGCACTACATGGTGTTTGAGAAACGGATGACCAAGACATAGTCTTTCAAAAGCGCTAGCACCTTACGAACGGGTAGACCGTAGCAACCTACATCCCCTACATCTGCTAGTCTACCACTGTAAGAGTTCGCACGATGTAGTCAACTATGCTAGAGCCCATAGTAGCTTGTGGCTACACACGGAAGTTTCTAGCATGAATAATCTCATGATCCCTTTGAGCCTGGGTGGTGGTCCAAAAGAAAAACAGGAAATCACTAGAATACCCAGGTGCCTCAATCCACCCCAGATGTGTATTTAAGTTGCCACCTTAGATAAACCTTTTAATATAACAATCTCACATCTTTCATGGATTTCACTCACCCAATCCACGTCTACTAGCATAGCATGGCATAAAGCAAACGTAGAAGTAACTCCCAAAGGTTTGATAATAACAGGTAATAGGTACTACCTCAACTACATCCCAAACCCACAATTTAATTAGATCCTAATCATGCAATGTGTGAGAGTTGATCTAATGCAATAAAACTGGGTAATTGGAAGTATAATCAAAGTGTTACTTGCCTTGCTGATGATCCACAAAACCTAGCGATTCGAAGTAGCAAGCGACGCACTCCGGGTACTCTATCGCAAACAAACAAGCATAAAATAAGTGCTCAACTAATGCACAGGTAAAACCCAAAATAAGAGAACTAACCAGAAAGTTCAACTTAAGAACTCCGGTTGGCAAAAAGAACCAAATCGAACGAAGCAATGAAAGACAAACGGCAAAACAAACAGGCTTCGTTTACTATTCTGGATCTAGGGCAATTTTTACAGTGGCAAAAACTTGTTTGAGTTGGTTAAACGGAAAGAGAGTTTCGAGATGAAACTCCGAGCGCTTGAATCGCCTAATTCCGATAAACGAGCGAAAAGTTATACTAAAACGAACATCGGATCAGAGATCGCGATCAGAAAGACCGCGGATTTAATCCGAGAAAAAGAAAAACGACGAACGTTCGTTAAAACGAACAAACGGGCGAACGCTCGCTAAATAAATAAACCGGAAAAGCCAATCTATTTTAAAAAAACAAACCTAAAAAACAAACAAAACCGATGGAAAAACCGATCAGTTTTCTAAAAAAACCGGCGACAAAAAAAAACTACCTCCGATGGCGGCGGCGGGGCGGCGCGCTAGGGCGGCGGCGGCGCGGGCTAGGGGCGGCGGCGGGCTAGGGTTTCGGTGGGGGGTGTGCCGGCTGGGCCTCCCGGCTATATAAAGTCGGCCGGGCCGGGAGTCCAGGTCGGGCACGGCCTAGTAAGTCGGTAGCGTGTTTTTATATATAGTTACGCTCAGAAAAAAACAAAAGGAATACTAAACGGACTCCAAAAATCTCGAAATAAATTTTCCTCGGCTTCTAAAATCAAGCCGCACAGGATGAACATTTATTTGGGGCCTAAATGCAATTTTGAAAAACGCGCATTTTTCCTAAATTCAAATAAAATAGCAAAAAAAACCAAAATAAAATCTTATTTGATTTTTTTATTAAATCCTCAATATTTCTTTATTTTGGGAAAGTCATTTTATTCCCTCTCTCATATTTTTGTAATAGAAATAACTGAACATAAAATAAATAAAATCAAATGATCCTATTTTAAAAATTTGAGAAAAACTCAAATATGAAAATAACGAAATCCCCAACTCTCTCCGAGGGTCCTTGAGTTGCGTAAAATTTCTAGGATCAACCAAAATGCAATAAAATATGGTATGCAATGATGATCTAGTGTATAACATTCCAAATTGAAAATTTGGGATGTTACAAACCTACCCCCCTTAAGATGAATCTCGCCCTCGAGATTCGGGTTGGCTAGAAAATAGGTGAGGGTGGTCCTTCAGCAAATCATCCTCTCGCTCCCAGGTGGCTTCATCCTCCGTGTGGTGGCTCCACTAAACTTTGCAAAACTTGATAACCTTGCTGCGGGTGACTCGACTGGCATACTCTAAAATCTTAACTGGTTTCTCCTCATAGGTCAAATCAGTGTCCAACTGAATCGCTTCCAGTGGCACTGTATCTCTCAGCGATATATCAGCCCTCTCCACGTGGCACTTCTTCAACTGGGAAACGTGGAATACATCGTGAACTCCTGACAATCCTTCGGGCAATTCCAACTTATAGGCTACTTCTCCCATAGGCTCCATAACTTTGTATGTGCCTACGAAATGTGGAGCTAATTTTCCCTTAACTCCAAAGCGCTTAACTCCTCGAAGTGGTGATACTTGAAGATATACTCGGTCTCCGACTTCGTAAACTGTCTCCTTGCGTTTTGAATCTGCATAACTCTTCTGCCTGGACTGGTCTACCTTGAGCCTATCGCGAATCAATTTTACTTTCTGTTCAGACTCCTTAATCAGATCCGGTCCAAACAACTGGCGGTCTCCAACTTCATCCCATGACAATGGGTCCTGCACCTCCTTCCGTACAAGGCTTCTAAAGGGGCCATCTTCAAACTAGATTGATAACTGTTGTTGTAAGAGGACTCTGCATATGGCAAATTCTGATCCCAACTAGATCCATAATCTAGCGCACAAGCTCTTAGCATATCCTCCAAAATCTGATTGACTCTCTCGGTCTGTCCATCTGTCTGTGGATGGAAAGTTGTACTAAACTCCAGTCTGGTACCCAAAGTTTCATGCAACTGATTCCAGAACTTTGAGGTGAATTGGGTTCCTCTATCTAATACAATGGTCCTTGGAACTCCATGCAGACATACGATTCTGGTCATGTATATCTTTGCCAACTTTGCACTGGTATAGGTAGTCTTTACTAGAATGAAATGAGCTACCTTTGTCAAACGATCGACTACAAACCATATTGAGTCATAGCCTGAACGAGTTCTGGATAAACCCGTAATAAAATCCATGCCTAACTTATCCCACTTCCATTTGGGTATCGGCAATGGCTGTAGCAATCCCGATGGCTTCTGATGCTCTGCCTTTACTCTCTGGCATACATCACAAACTGCTACATGTTCCGCAATATCCTTCTTCATTCTGGTCCACCAGAAAGTATCCTTCAAATCCAAGTACATCTTGGTAATTCCTGGGTGAATCGAATATGGTGAATCATGGGCCTCTTGCAGAATTAACTTCCTGATTTCCGAATCATTAGGCACATAAACACGGTCTTCAAACCATAAGGTATCATGTTCATCCTCACGAAATCTCTTAGCTTTTCCTTTGCTCATTTTCTCCTTAATAGAGGCAATCTCCTTGTCAGTCCTTTGAGCTTCTCTGATCTTATCCATCAAAGTAGACTGAATCTTCAATGCCTCTACATAGCCTTTCGGAACTATCTCCAACCATAGCTCACGAAGATTCTCGGCTAACTCCCTTGGTAAATCTCCCGTCATTAAGGTGTTGACATGACTTTTACGGCTCAATGCGTCAGCTACTACGTTAGCATTTCCGGGGTAATAATGCAATCTCATATCATAATCTTTGATGAGCTCCAACTATCTCCTTTGCCTGAGGTTCAACTCCTTCTACGTGAAAATATACTTCAAACTCTTGTGATCCGTGTACACCTCACAATGGTTTCCAATAAGAAAATGTCTCCATGTCTTCAATGCATGCACTACGGCTGCTAACTCCAAATCATGTGTAGCATAATTCAACTCATGAGGTTTGAGCTGTCGTGAGGTATATGAAACAACTCTTCCTTCCTGCATAAGCACTGCTCCAAGTCCTCGACGTGAAGCATCGCAATACACCTCATAATCCTTGGTCTGATCTGGCAAAATCAACATAGGTGATGTAACCAAACGTTTCTTCAACTCCTGGAAACTGGCCTCACATTCCTTAGTCCATACGAACTTGGTATCCTTTTTCAACATCTCCGTCATAGGCTTCGCAATCTTCGAGAAATTCTCAATGAATCTCCGGTAGTATCCTATGAGTCCAAGAAAACTCCGGGTCTCTCCAACTGTTGTTGGGGCTTCCCAATTGGTCACGGTTTCAACTTTAGCGGGATCTACTGCTATACCTTCTCCCGATATAACGTGTCCGAGAAATCCAACTTCCTTCAACCAAAACTCACATATGCTAAACTTGGCATATAATTGATGTTCTCTGAGCTTTCCAAGAACCAAACGCAAATGCTCCTTATGCTCCTCTTCATTCTTCGAGTAAACCAGGATATCATCAATGAACACTACGATGAACTTATCCAAAAACTCCATAAACACTTTGTTCATCATGTTCATAAAATATGCAGGTGCGTTAGTCAGACCAAATGACATAACGGTATACTCGTACAGCCCATACCTGGTGGTAAAAGTCATCTTAGGTATATCCTATTCTCGAATCTTCAACTGGTGGTATCCTGATCATAGATCGATCTTGCAAAATACCTTAGCTCCTTGCAATCGATCAAACAGATCATTGATCATCGGTAGTGGGTACTTGTTCTTGATGGTTACTTCATTCAATCCTCGATAATCAACAACCATCCTTAACGATCCATCCTTCTTCTCCACTAGAAGTACTAGCGATCCCCAAGGTGAAGAACTTGGGCGAATATATCCCTTATCCAGTACTCCTTAATCTGCATCTTAATCTCCACCAAATCCTTTGCGGGCATCCTATACGGTCTCTTTGATATTGGCCCTGTGCCTGGCAAAAGCTCAATCAAAAACCCAATATCTCTATCCGATGGCATGCCTGGCAATTCTTCTGGAAATAGATTAGGGAAATCTTTCACCACGGGTACTTCCTCCTGCAGAACTCCTATTAAACAATTTACTTGAGTCCTCTTTGGCACATACCGGGATACATACTTGATCCTTCTTCCTTCTGGGGTGGTGAGCAAAATTGACTTACTGGCACATTCAATATTTCCTTTGTACTTTGTTAACCAATCCATGCCTAATATCATATCCAATCCTTGAGATTCCAACACTATTAGGTCTGAGGGAAATACGTAGTTACCAATCCTTAATGGTAACCGATCACACCATAGGCTAGCCATATACTTTGCTCCAGGCGAGGTTGCTAACATGGGTGATCTAAGGGCTTGGGTTGGTAGTTTATACTTATCCACAAATCCCCTTGATATGTATGAATGCGATGCACCAGTATCAAAAAGAACGAGTGCAGTAAATGACTTAACCAAAAACTTACCGATTATTGCATTCGGCTGCTCTTCAACCTCCTCCATGTTAACGTGGTTCACCTGTCCCCTGTTGAAAGGGTTCAGCTTCTTCCGAGAGCTTCCATTGCCATTTCCATTCTGGGATTTAGGACATTCATTGGCATAATGTCCGGTCTTCTGGCACTTAAAGCAAGTGACTTCGCTCAGGTCTCTCTTGGCTGGGGTTGATGGGTTGGTGCGGTTCTGGCCATTGCTTCCTCCATTCCCATTACCATTCTTGGTGCGATTGTGACTGTGCGAGCTACCTCCTCCATGGGTATGCTTAAAATGTCCTCCCGGTCTAGGGGTAAAACGTGGCTTTTGCTGAGCTCCTGAATTGTACTTCCCTTGTCCATACTTCCTCTTGCGATTCTCAATCTGCTGCTACTTCCCTTCAATCATGAGAGCACGATCTACCAACTCCTGGTAGTTGTTGAAGGTTGCTACCATCAACTGCATGCTCAACTCATCATTCAGTCCTTCCAGAAACTTCCCCAGCTTAGCTGCATCTGTAGCAACGTCATGTAGGGCATAACGTGCTAACTTACTAAAGTCCTCCACATACTGGCCAACTGTCCGTCCTCCTTGGCGCAAATTGCGAAACTCTCGCTTCTTCATGGACATAGCTCCTGCTGAAACATGGGCAGTACGAAAAGCCTACTGAAACTGGTCCCACGTGACAGTGTTGACAGGGAAAGTGGCTGTGAAATTCTCCCACCATGATGTTGCGGGTCCTTCAAGCTGATGTGCGACAAACTTCACCTTTTTTGCATCTGTGCATCCTGTCGTGGTCAACTCTCTAGCTGTCTTACGGAGCCAATCATCTTCTACTATTGGCTCGGTGCTACTGGAGAACACCAGCGGATTCAGCCTAAGAAAACAGGCTAAGTGATCAATAGGTGGTGGTGGTGGTGGTGGTGGGTTGTTGTTGTTGTTCCCCTGATTCTGATTCTGGACTAGCAACTGCATTAATGTGTTCTGATGCTGGATCAACTGGGTGAGCTCCAGTGGGAAGGTAAATCCGGGGTCACGTCTCGGAGGCATCTGAGGGTTTAGAACAGATGAGATTTAAGAATAGAGGGGGTCTAAAGAGAAAACACTACCCATATGCACATGAGGCAACAGCAAACAATTCACTTCATTCAACCAATCAAACAAGGGCATACAATCGATCTAACTATCGCAAAACTGCTCAGACTACTATATTTACATGGTGGACTACTACTACTATTGGGGTGGTCTACTAGAAATATTCTTCGGTTGTAGATTCCATGATATCTGCTCCAGCTTCATCAACATAGTCATCATCGCTATCCTCTGGATCTGAGTCGGTGTCGTCGATGATGATGTAGTCTTCCGGGGGAATCTCCTTGGGTTCTTCTTCTTCTACTACTGGTATAGGGCCTCCCATAAATATTCCGATCTTCATGATCAGATCGTCATTCTTCTCCACTAATACTTTGATTTCCTCTTCATAATCTTCACGTGTAGTGAGGGAGTCCTGGATTAGGGGGTGTTCGGGTAGCCGGACTATACCTTCGGCCGGACTCCTGGACTATGAAGATGCAAGATTGAAGACTTTGTCTCGTGTCCGGATGGGACTTTCCTTGGCGTGGAAGGCAAGCTTGGCGATACGGATATTCAAGATCTCCTACCATTGTAACCGACTCTGTGTAACCCTAACCCTATCCGGTGTCTATATAAACCGGAGGGTTGTAGTACGTAGGCAATCAACTCCATACACAACAATCATACCATAGGCTAGCTTCTAGGGTTTAGCCTCCTTGATCTCGTGGTAGATCTACTCTTGTACTACCCATATCATCAATATTAATCAAGCAGGAGTACGGTATTACCTCCATCGAGAGGGCCCGAACCTGGGTAAAACAAAGTGTCCCCTGTCTCTTGTTACCATCCGGCC
This sequence comes from Triticum dicoccoides, assembly GCF_002162155.2. Taxonomy (NCBI): domain Eukaryota; kingdom Viridiplantae; phylum Streptophyta; class Magnoliopsida; order Poales; family Poaceae; genus Triticum; species Triticum dicoccoides. Next base: position 91,291,616 of record NC_041384.1, read on the forward strand.
TAGACGCACAGTTCGGGACCCCCTACCCGAGATCCGCTGGTTTTGACACCGACATTGGTGCTTTCATTGAGAGTTCCTCTGTGTCATCGCTTTTAGGCCCGATGGCTCCTTCGATCATCAACAACGATGCAGTCCAGGGTGAGACTTTTCTCCCCGGACAGATCTTCATCTTCGGCGGCTTCGCACTACGGGCCAATTCGCTTGGCCACCTTGAGCAGATCGAAAGCTACGCCCCTGGCCATCAGGTCAGGTTTGGAAGCCTAAACTACATGGCTGACATCCACGAGGACTTGATCTTCGACGGATTCGAGCCACAGCCAAGCGCGCCGCACTGTCTCGATGGGCATGATATAGCTCTGCCACCGAACAGCGCCTTGGAGGCCGCACACGCATCGGTCCCGACCATTGATTCGGAGCCTACTGCACCGATCGAGGATCAGCGGTTAGACGCTGCCTCAGGGGCTGCGATCTCAGAGGCGATTGAGCCGAACTCCAGCCCCACAGTCTGCACGGCCCGTGACTCCAAGGAGCCGGATTCCTCTCCGAACTCCGAACCCCTCGCGTCCCTGCCGATCGAACCCGATTGGGCGCCAATAATGGAGTTCACCACCATGGACATCTTTCAGCACTCGCCCTTCGGCAACATCCTGAATTCTCTAAAGTCTCTCTCTTTATCAGGAGAGCCCTGGCCGGATTACGGTCAGCGAGGATGGGATACGAACGACGGAGAAATTCAAAGCCCACCCACCACCCACTTGGTAGCCACTGTCGACAATTTAAACGACGTGCTCAACTTCGACTCCGGAGACATCGACAGCATGGATGACGATGCAGGAGATACCGACGGACCAACGCCCATAGGGCATTGGACAGCCACCTCATCTCACGATGTGTACATGGTGGATACCCCTAAAGGAAGCGACAATGAGGAAAAAGGGGATGGGACGGGAGATTGACCCCCCGAAAAGCAATCAAAGCGTCGGCGTAAACGCCGACCCAAGCCCCGCCTCGACAAAAAGCCAGCCATAGAGCAGGACAAGCCGGTAGACGACGAGCAGGCCTTAGAGCAACCATCCGAACAGGGAAACACGGATAGAGAAACCAAAAATCCCTCCTCCGGCGAAAACGGCATTCCAGACAACCTCACGCCGAATAAACCTATGGAGCAGAAGAATCTCCACGAGAGGCTGGTTACAACTGCACGCAGCCTAAAGAAGCAGAAGCGGAAGCTAAAAACAGCGGAAGATGCACTCCGCATTAGATGGAGCAAAGTAATCAATACCACAGATAAGTACGGCAACAGTCGCCGCACTAAAAGCTATCCGAAAAGAAAGCTACTGCCTGAATTCGACGAAGAGGCCCTAGAGCCCTCCCATTCAAAAAATGAAAAAGCCACACGGTCGGATAGACGACCCCATAAAGCGGCATGCGACCCACTTAAGGATTCACATCATGGCCCAGTCAGGTCCATTTATGGGCCAAGAAAGCAAGCTCTCGTAAGCAATGCTATGAAGCCATTGTCAGAATCCGGCACACCCAAATACAGGGGCGCCGCACACCCCTATGTTTCACCGATGAGGTCCTGGACTACGAATTCCTAGAGGGATTCAAACCCCTAAACATAGAGGCATATGATGGAACAACAGACCCTGGAGTCTAGATCGATGATTATATCCTCCACATACACATGGCTAGAGGAGATGATCTCCACGCCATAAAATATATACCCCTTAAGCTTAAAGGGCCAGCCCGGCATTGGCTTAAAAGCCTTCCAGAAAACACAATTGGAAGCTGGGAAGAGCTCGAGGATGCTTTCCGAGCAAACTTTTAAGGGACCTATGTTCGCCCTCCGGATGCAGACGATCTTAGTCACATAACTCAACAACCCGGAGAATCAGCTTGGCAGTTCTGGAATAGATTCCTCACTAAAAAGAATCAGATAGTCGACTGTCCGGACGCTGAAGCATTAGCAGCTTTCAGGCATAATATCTGAGACGAATGGCTCGCCAGACACCTCGGCCAAGAAAAGCCAAGAACAATGGCCGCACTAACAAGCCTCATGACCCGCTTTTGTGCAGGGGAGGACAGCTGGTTGGCAAGGTGCAGCCCCAGCAACCCAAGTACATCCGAAACCAGGATGGAAATGGAAAACCACGACGCAACAAGGACCGTCGCTGGACTAAGGACAAAAGTCCGAAGAGCACGGCAGTCAATGCCGGATTCAAAGGCTCACGACAAAATCAGGAAAAATCGCCCCCCAGGATAACAGGGACGATCCATCCAACCTAAATAAAATCCTGGACAGAATATGTCAGATACGCAGTACTCCCGGGAAGCCTACTAACCATATCCACAGAGACTGCTGGGTTTTCAAACAATCCGGCAGACTCAATGCCGAACACAAGGGGCTCGACACGCCAAGCGAAGACGAGGACGAACCCCAAAAGCAGAACAACAGGAAACAAAAGAACTTCCCACAAGAAGTAAAAATAGTGAACTCACTTCGCATAACAAAACGTGCGGCGCCCGTAAAGGTACGCACCAGCACAAAGGGTCCTGCCACTGGTTGTCAAAACCGATCATCTTCGATAAGCTAGATTATTCTAGGAATATCAAGAATGTAGGCTGGACTGCCTTGATACTCGATCCAATAATTGGCGGACTCAAGTTTTCAAATGTCCTTATGGACGACGGCAGTGGACTAAACCTGATATATCAGGATACAATCCAGCACATGAGGATAAACCCAGCAAGAATCCGCCGCAACAAAACCTCATTTCAAGGGGTAATACCTGGTCCGTACACCCATTGTACGGGTTTTCTCCGGCTCATAGTCACATTCGGCTCTGCCGATAACCTCCGCCGCGAAAAGCTGACCTTCCACATCATCCCGTTCTCAAGTCGCTATCAAGCACTACTGGGACGCGAAGCTTTCGCTCGCTTTAACGCAATACCACATTATGCATCTCTTATGCTTAAGATGCCCGGTCCATGAGGCATCATCTCTTTGAAGGGGAAGCACTAAAGTGCGCCTCCCCAAGCGGAGGACTGTGCGGCCGCTTTGACAGCCCCACAGCAAAATGGCCTCACCGGCCAAAAAACTTTAAAATACGTCATTTAAAGACCACAAACGTGGATAGACGAGTTCGGCGCAAAATCATCATTGATGCAGGCCTAGAAGCCATATACCCCCGCACTGGGGGCTCCACGCATATACAATAAGAGACAATAAAGCTCAAACTTATATATCTTACTTTATACATTGCTTATTTTAAACTTTTTCGGCACGACCCGTTTTCAACTTAGTTCCTCTCTTTTACAGATGAACGTCATGTGGCGCCCGTCCAGGATACGGCACAACGGAGACACAGGCGCAGACGTGCAGTAGGGACCCGTCCTAAAGGATTCTTTTTAGATTAAGACCCTGCGTAAACCTTTTTTACTGTCTCTTGTTGCTACACATCCCCTAGTTTTTTCTTTCTAATATAACCAAGGAGGAGGCTGGCGTCTTGGCATATGGGCACGTCGGAATTTTTTCACGTACCTGGACACTAGGGGCTTTTTTAATAAAGAGTGTTGTTTGGCCCGCACTCATAAAGACCAAACACCTTAGGGAGTGTTCGGCGTCGCGAGTTTTGGCATTATATGCATCAGCTCCGAATCATGTCTTTGGTCAAATGTTGGGTTGCCCGGCTCCTGAGTTCGGCTACCTTACGTTCCGCTCTATCGGCTAAGGTAGCACCAGGAGAACTACTGCGATTGTGGCCCCGGTTCGGCCAGGTCGAGCACCTCAGTAGAGAAAGCCAAAAACTGACTGTCATGATGTAGCGTGAGACTGGTCAGCCACTCGATGACCGATCGGAACCTATCAGATTCCTCCACTTTAACGAAGGACCGCTTCCCAGTCAGGGCCCCGAATTCGGACGAGCGCAGTTGCCACCAAGGAGCTACCTAAAGAGTCTCACTTTCAAACTCCTATGGCTAAGTGAAAGTGTTAAAGCATTATAGTCCGGTTGCCTGGCCCGCTGCGCTATCACCTCCTTTGTAGGACCAAGACGTTGGGTTAAGTGTGAAAATGCGTCTTCTGCGAGCACCCCCGCACTATGTGCGTGGGGGCTGAAGCCAACGACTGCCATCTTTCAGATTATATATATATATATATATATATATATATATATATATATATATATATATATATATATATATATATATCTTAAAACGGCCGCATAGAAGGTGTTAATAATACTTGGAGGCACAAGTATAAAAAAGGCCACTACAATTTATGAAACTATTACTTTATAATTACATATGCTATCATAACATAGCATCTTTCGGGCACTGCATCTCTATTACACGAGCGCCTTCAAGAACTTCCTGAAAATAGTGCTCGGAAGGTACTCGGCTTTTGTCCGAATCTCGGGACGCAACAACGGTGGTCTCCATCTCTGCCCAGTATGTCGTAACACGGGCAAGAGCCATCCGTGCGCCCTCTATGCATGCTGACCTCTTCATTGCATTTATACGCGGCACCGCGTCAAGGAATTGCTGCACCAAGCTGAAATAACTCTTCGGCTCCGGTCTCCCAGGCCACAGATGACCCATGACGTACTTCATGGCGAGTCCGAACAATCTATTCAGTTCGGCCCATTGGGCCAGGCGATCGTCCACTGCCAGTGGACGCTCTGGATTGTGGAACTGTGACCAGAAAAGCTTTTCCACTTCGCGATCTTCTAGATCTCGAAAGTGTTCGGTCGCATCAGCAGCACTTGCTGCCAAATCCAGATAGGTGGCCTCCACACTCCACATCTGGTCCAACGGAGCAAACTTCGGATCACAAAACTTCCTTCGCGGCATAAAGGGCTTTCCATACGCAATCTGTTCGGCCTGACGCGGCTCCTCTTTCACAGCTCTCGTCGTAGAGCGAGCGTCCTTGGCATCGCCAGCGGCCTTCTCTAAATCCGTCTGTCTTGCCCGGTCTTTTTTCTCAAGAAGTTCGCAACGGTCTGCAGTGCTCTTTAACTTCTCGGCCATCTCTTCTTTGCTTCGGCAGTGAGAAGCATGTTCGGCTCTCAGCTCTTCAAGGGCCTTCTTGGCAGCCGCATCGCTTTTTTTGGCTTGCTCCTTAGCTCGGGCAAGTTCTGCCCTAAGATTCTCCATGGCGGCCGCACCATCTGCGTCAAGCACACACATTGTAAGACACTGGCATGAAACTCCTCTTACCTAATGCCGCCCGAAGAATTACATACCTTGAGCCTCATCAAGCCGCTTGTTGACAAGCGCGATGTCGGCATCTGCCACGTCGAGTTGCCGCTTTAGTTCGGCTACATCATCAGTTCGGCTTGATTCCGGACACCTCGCCACCTACATTCAAAGGCGACATCTTAGACCTGGGATTATGATCCTCTGCGTGCTGTCATTTCTTGACAACGCGCAGAGTCTCAGGGGCTACTACCTACACAGGGCGCATCTTATTTATGCGCAACTGACAAAAGTGTACATTATCTAACATACCTCAAAACCCGTCAGTAAACTTTTGACGGCCTCATGCAATCCACTTTCTGCGGATGAAATCCTTTCAATCACCGTGCCCATCAATGCACGGTGCTCTTCTGAGATAGAAGCTCGCCCCAGCAGAATCTTTAGTTCCTTCGGCCAAGCACCAGACGGTGCCGGACTTGCCCTGTGACCTCTTTCGAAGGCCGGACGCGGAGGGCCTTGGGGGGCCACATAGTTATCTTCCACCCCTACCGGATTCGGAGAAACCCTCCACGATGACACCTCAGGGTCACCCGCCTCGCTAGGCGGTACGGCAGGGGGGCGTCCCGCTCTCCATCATCTCCGAAAGAAGATCCCCCGAAGATGAGCTCTGCTGAGAAGGGCTGAGGTCCGAGCTATAAGGTAAAATTTCGGTTAGTCTTCTCAGATTTAAATCAAGGATTTCTCTCATCCCTCAACAGGAAAACCTCTCTCTACTTACGGCTCACTGGAGGGCTGATCCCCTTGAGGGCGTAGTCCGGCCGAGGAACTCCCCGGCGTCGGACCCTCTGACGAGGATTTTCCCCCCGTTTCGAGGCCATGGTTTCCGGGTCGTCAGAGGCGGCTCTCTTCTTCCCCTTAGGAGAGGAATTTTCGGCCGTAGCTTCCTTGTCCTCCCCCTCCAAAGGCATTATCTCCAGCATCCTGACTAGCACGAGATCCGGCCTGGTTTCAGGAAGGGGAGCCGGACACCTGATCAGCTTCGCCTTCGCTATCCACTCATGTTTAAAAGGACGGCTCTTTTAGGGGCAAGTTTATGACAATTATACGGATAGAAGGTCCGGGCACAAGGTTGCTTACTTGAGTATCCGGGCGATTGCAGCTTAGGCCTGCGTCCTCGGTTGAATCCGGACACATATCTTGTGATCCGAAGAACAGTCTATACATCTCCACGGGTGTTGCGCCCATAAAATTCTGGAGAACTCGCGGTCCCTCCGGATTAAACTCCCACAGGCGAAGGGGGCGACATTTGCCGAGCAATATTCAGCGAATTAGCATGACCTGCGTCAGCTTGACCAAACTGAGGTCTCCTTCCAAGAGATCCTTAATTCGGCCCTGTAACAGGGGCACGTCTTTGGGCAAACCCCAATCTAATCCTTTGTTGACCCATGACGCTAGCTGTGATGGGGGACCCGAGCGAAAGGCAGGAGGCACCGCCCACTTGGCGCTCCTGGGAGCAGTGATATAGAACCATTCTCTTGCCACAAGCCGAGCTCTTCTTGAAAGGAGCCCTCGGGCCATGGAGCATCAGCATTCTTACTTATGACAGCGCCTCCGCACTCTGCGTGCCGTCCCTCGATCATCTTCGGCTCCAATCCAAAAGTCTTGAGCCATAATCCGAAGTGAGGAGTAACACGGAGGAACGCTTCGCACACAATGATGAATGAGGAAATGTGGAGGATGGACTCCGGAGCTAAGTCATGAAATTCCAGCCCATAATAAAACAGCAGCCCCCTCACGAAGGGATCCATCGGGAAGCCTAACCCCCGAAGGAAGTGAGACATGAACACTATGGTCTCACCGGGCCGGGGACTGGGAATAGCCTGCCCTTGAGCAGGCAACCTATGCGGAATTTCGGTGGTCAAGAACTTAGCCTCTCTCAACTTTAGCACGTCCTCCTCTGTGACGGAGGAGGGCATCCATCGGCCTTGAAGGTCGGAACCGGACATTGTTGAAGGTCTGAAGCGCCTGGAATCTGGAGCCTAGGGTGTTGGAACTCGAGGCGACGGGCGAACTCGTTTTGAGATTGGAAAAAGGAGTAAGGCCTTGGTCTCTTTATAAGAGATTGAATACTAGGAGCCCTCCCCGTAACCGTTTGGGACTCGCCTTTAATCGAGAAAACATGCTGACGGGCACGATTGGGTTACCCACGTCCATATTGATGAGAATCCCGTAAAGGGTGGCACACGATCTCTGCTTTGACAAGACGTGCCAAGGAAACCGCCTCGCAAAACATGCTGAGGTGGAAAAGTAAAAATGATTCGAGTAAAGGACTTGGCCGTAGTGTGATAGTGCACCACGGAATACATTAGCAGATTTGATTTGTGTTAATATTATTATTCTCTCTATGGCAATATGTGGAAACTTATTTTACAGAGTCGGACACTACTCTTGGTGTTTACAATCTTCTACGAAGGACTTGGAGGAGGAACCCGCCTTGCAATGCCGAAGACAATTTGCGTGCCGGACTCGTCGTCATTGAAGCCTGGTTCAGGGGCTACTAAGGGAGTCCTGGATTAGGGGGTGTTCGGGTAGCCGGACTATACCTTCGGCCGGACTCCTGGACTATGAAGATACAAGATTGAAGACTTCGTCCCGTGCCCGGATGGGACTTTCCTTGGCGTGGAAGGCAAGCTTGGTGATGCGGATATTCAAGATCTCCTACCATTGTAACCGACTCTGTGTAACCCTAACCCTATCCGGTGTCTATATAAACCGGAGGGTTGTAGTCCGTAGGCAATCAACTCCATACACAACAATCATACCATAGGCTAGCTTCTAGGGTTTAGCCTCCTTGATCTCGTGGTAGATCTACTCTTGTACTACCCATATCATCAATATTAATCAAGCAGGAGTAGGGTATTACCTCCATTGAGAGGGCCCGAACCTGGGTAAAACAAAGTGTCCCCTGTCTCCTGTTACCATCCGGCGTAGATGCACAGTTCGGGACACCCTACCCGAGATCCACCGGTTTTGACACCGACATGTAGCCTTGAGTTCTTCCTCCAGTTCCTTGATTCTTGTCCTCGCCTTCTTCAGATCTATCATGTCGGCGCACATCTGGTTCTCCTTACGTCGAATGTGTTGGTTTAACTCCTGGATAAAAGCTGCAACTGATCTATCCTTCCTGGTGCTGATCATCTCCCAGTGCTCATCTCGGTGCCCACAAATCTGGTAGATAGTATCCTTGAGATCATTGCGGTAAACTTCTCCAATGCGTCCCATGGCGATGTGAGCTGCCATGCTCTTTCCGAGACTCCAAGTTGGTGCATCAAAAGAAAACTCTATGGGCTCAGTGACTGGCATGAACGTCCTTCCTGGAACTTGAACTTGAATCATCCAGCGCTCTTCTTTAGGTAGAGTGGCTTTGTAGGTCCCAGTGAAGCTTGGTACTCCTATGTTCAGGTATCTAGTGACTTCCTTCAAGTGACGTCCAAAGGGTGTATCTTCATCTGGTTGCGTGAACTTGTTCCTTGCATCCGCCATCCTAAAAGAGTAGAAAAGATGAGAGGTCAGAATGAGAAGAGAGTGAGTAGTGATCTAGGTCTTTAGCTTAGTGGTCGTGTCCTACAGTCAGCGTGTGCTCTAATACCATCTTGTAGCGACCAGACGTCAAATGGTCCAATCTCTGTGCTCAGGTGTCATCCCTGGATAAGTAATGCTGACACCACACAATACTTGAAGGATTTATAACAGAGTAGTAATCACACACTTATTACATCGAGTGTCTCAAAAGAGAGCTTATTACAATAAATATGGCTTAAGGCCATCTAAAAACGATAACAGCGGAAGGCTTGGAAGATAAGTGAGTCCATGAACTCCAACGGCATCATTGAGTATAGAACCACGACCTAAAGGCACCTTAATCGTCGTCTAAAAAGTCTACAACATTAACGTTGCAGCCCGAAACGGGTCAGCACATGGAATATGCTGGCAATATAACACATAGAGAGTAATGGAATGAAATAGACTATACTATATGCATATATGGCTGGTGGAAAGCTCTATGGTTACAGTTTTGCGTAAAGCCAATTTTTCCCTACTGCGAAGGAATAAATTTTATTTAACTATCATGGTAGTTGTTAAACATTGAGAATGGTTGACAGCATTCTCAATCCCAATTAAGCATGATCATTAAACAAAACCCAACAAAATTAATTTTAGAGTAACATGATGAGATTCACATGATAATCGAGGTACTAGATACTCAAGATGTCCATAACCGGGGACACGGCTAACCATGATTAGTTTATACACTCTGCATAGGTTTGCGCACTTTTCTCCACAAGACTCGATCGCCTCTATTTGATTTCTCGCACTACATGGTGTTTGAGAAACGGATGACCGAGACATAGTCTTTCAGAAGCGCTAGCACCTTACGAACGGGTAGACCATAGCAACCTACATCCCCTACATCTGCTAGTCTACCACTTTAAGAGTTCGCACGACATAGTCAACTATGCTAGAGCCCATAGTAGCTTGTGGCTACACACGGAAGTTTTTAGCATGAATAATCTCATGATCCATTTGAGCCTGGGTGGCGGTCCAAAAGAAAAAACAGGCAATCACTGGAATCATTAGTGCAGAATCGGGCAATAGCACCGGTTTGTAAGGCCCTTTAGTGCCGGTTTGGTAACCGGCACTAAAATGTAGGCACTAAAGGCCCCCCCCCTTTAGTACCGGTTCAGCACGAACCGGTGATAAAGGGGAACCACGTGGCACAAGCCAGCTTCGGGGGCAGGGAGCCCTTTAGTACCGGTTGGTGTCACCAACCGGTATTAAAATGTTGGGGGGGGGGGTTGGGTTTATGATTTCTTTTTCATTTAATTTTGTGTTTTCCATTTAATTCTTTTTTGTTTGCTGATATTTTACGATACTACATATTGTACACGTTATGCATATATATAAATAGAATTTCTAGTAGAACAGATCATAATATATATATATATCATCGAATGTCTCACACAACCACCATTAATTAATTCAGACATATATACACACATGTATATATATATATATATATATATATATATATATATATATATATATACAATTTCTCCTAATTGGTGCCTTTGGAGCCAGTGGCATTAGCCTAGCTAATTGGTGCCTTCGGAGCACGATAACAACTGGAAGTGGTTCATGGGGGCGGTAGCGGGTAATAGTATTCTCCTTTGGGATCTATGACTTGGTCGAGCAAAAATCCCGCTATTTCCTCTTGAATTGCTTCTATGCGGTCCTGTGCTAGGAGCTTGTCCCGCACCTCTTTGAACTGTTAAGAAGGAGATCAATATGCGTGTGTATTACTTGTGTGACTAGATATCAGTAATGGTGTAAAAATTGTGAATAGTGTTCTGACAATCGATATCGTACCCACTCCTGTCTTTGAGATTTGCTCCTTTCGGACGCCATCATGCGAATGTTCTCGCAAACGTAGTATGCACATAGATCATTCCCCAGCGCCTGCCTCAGGGCCTTTACGAGAATAGAATTTGATCAGATAATAATTAATCAAGCATGATAATTAAAGAGATGGCAGCTATAGCTAGTACTACTTAATTACTTACCTTGGGTCGATACCATTTCAGCTTTTGTTTCCATGCGCCTGGAGTGGCCCTGATGAACTTTGCCCAAGGCCTGCCCCGCCGACAAAGAAAATGAATAAATGGGTTATTAAATAGTTGTTATCAGGAAATGACGAACTAATTAAATAGACCGAGATATAGTTAACAATGATTGAAATTACCTGTTCACTATCCCTTTCACGATGGTGTAGTCACTTGCTTTCTTAAGTAGCGAGTCTAGTACTTCAACTGTTCCTTCATCAACTTTAATGATTAACAAGATCCAGTGAAATCTGCATGCACACACGTTTGCATGTCTTAATTAAGCGGGCATATGTAAGCAAAAACATGTAGCTATAGCTAGTAGGGAAAAACAGAATTTGTAGTACAAGACACTATGACTCACTGGAAGTTGTAAGGAACTAGTATATCTTCATTGTATTTGAGTTCCTTGAAGAACTGTAGCATGCTTTCCTCGACACATTTTTCGTGATATGGATCTATTTTCCATGTGTATTCATTAATGGTATTTGGGTCAACGAACCCAATGCCATAGCGTCCACCTTTTTTCATTTCATAAATCTTCATCCTGCATAATACCACAGAAAAGAATATAGTGAGGATAATTACAGGTAATGATTGATCAAAATGATCAGCTAGCTTGAGACTTAAATTACAGAAAGAAATCACTTATAGACAATAGCAACTGACGATAGATTTGTCGAGTGCGTCTTTATTGTATAGCTGAAATAGTTCTGAATACTCAACGGTCACATCTTTCTTATGGTAGTAATGCTCCTCATTGACATTCACCATGAGGGACTCTCGATTGGAAATCTTGGTAATGTCCATGTACCATTGATGCAATTCATACATTCTCGTTGGGAGCTTATTGACCTCCTCTGGCTTGACCAAAGGTTGGCCCCGGGCATATTTCCGTTTTATTTCATCCTCTCTAGTCGGAGACATGGGCTCGATATCGAGGAGTTGTCCAACAGTGATCCCGATCGATTCAGCCTGCGCAATATGCTCCTCGGTTATTACCACATCGCCCACCCCGGGAGCGTTAACGGTTTGCCCATAATAATATTGGGCGCGCCTACTCTCATGTGTTGTTGGCACAACAAGCGGGGGGATTGATTGTGCCGCCTGTTCTCCCAGCTGGGGAACGGTTTTATCGCTCATTTTGCCAGCTGATTTGCTCGAGCTCGAGCTCGCCTCTTTCCGTAGACGTGCTCGATTTAACTTCCTGAGGTGGCGCTCCTAGTCTGTGTCAACAGGCTTGGGAGCTGGTGGTCTAGCCATACGAATGAAGTGGTCAATCTTTTCCACAGGCACTTTCTCCCTTGGTGGCGGTGGCGGTTTCGGTGCAAAATGGGCTTCCACCTTGGCCTTCGATATGGCTACGTTTTCCTCCTCGGAGTTGTCGTAAGGCCTCTACGGAAGAGGCACGAGGCTTGGACCATATTGAAATCGCTTGCCTCCGCCTGTACCTGCAGTACTACCTCGACTTGTACAGCTACGCACCATAGCTGAGGCGGCTCTCTTCTGTGATTGCTGAGGAGGCGAAGACGGCTGACGTGGCTGAGTTGGAGGAGGAGGAGTGGCCTGAAGCTGTGCCGGACTTGGAGGAGGAGTGGCCTGAAGCTGTGCCGGACTTGGAGGAGGAGTGGCCTGAAGCTGTGCCGAACTTGGAGGAGGAGTGGCCTAACGCTTTCCCGGACTTGGAGGAGGAGTGGCCTGAAGCTGTGCCGGACTAGGAGGAGGAGTGGCCTGACGCGTTGGTGGACTTGGAGGAGCGGGAGTCTGCTGACTCGGTGGCGGACTGCGACGAGGAGTCGGATGACGCGGTGTCGGTGGCCTTCGAAAGATGATGCAATCCTTTCTCCATAGGATGATACGATTGTTGGCCTCTCCTAGTGTGTGCTCATCGTCACCTCCAGGAATGTCAAGCTCTAGCCCCGAATATTGGTCCACCACCTCATCAACCAAGACACGAGCATAGCCCGCTGGAATTGGGTTGCAATGGAAGGTTGCCTCGGGGGGATTTGTAAAAGCAAGGGCGTCCGCCACCTTCATGGATATGTTCTTCATTTTGAAGTGTAGCTCGCAGTTAGTGTCCTCCATGATGTCATCCACTGGGTAGCTATCCAGCAATGCGTCGCCCGGGGTGGAACCCATGCTACTTCTCGGCATGGATGGGACGGTGCTATCCATTGGTGGATCATCCGCTAGCTGCTGAGACCCCCTTTGCTGGCTAAGTGAGTCGATCTGCTCCTGCTGCCGCTGCAATTTGATTGCCAAGTCCGCGTGCGCTGATTCTAGGCCTTGAAGGCGTTCATAGTCTAGCTTCCTCTGCTCCTCCTCCATCTTCCTCTTCTTCTCCTCCGCAATCTTCTTTCTCGCACGGGTTCTGTAGTCGGTGTTCCAGTCCGAAAACCCCTCATACCACGGAATAGCGCCCATTCCTCGTGTTCTTCCCAGGTGTTCAGGATTTCCCAGGGCACGCATAAGCTCGTCGTTCTCTTTTTTGGGCTCAAACAACCCAGATCGAGCCTCTTCTATTGCAACAAGTAGATTATCTTCGGCTCCATCCAGACATGCCTTCTTCGAAACTTTCCCTATCTTCGGGTCCAACTCCCCCCATGCGCATAGAACCAAGTCCTGCACCTGGGGGGCCAGCTCAATATTTCTGGAGTGACACCTGCATCCAGCATCTCTTTCTCAGACTTATCCCACTTAGGCATTCCCACCGCATAGCCACCTGGCCCCAGCTTATGGAACTTATCCTTTTTTGCGGCATTGGCCTTGTTTATTCTCGACCATTCCTTAGATAATTCCGAGTCCTTGAATTTCATGAAATCGTCCCAATGAGCACTTTGGTTCTCTAGTGTTCCCTCGAATACCGGAGTCTTCCTTCCTCCGCTGACGTACTTGGCCCATTCATGAATCTTGTGGTTCTTGAATGCAACTGCCATCTTCCTAAGAGCAGCGTCCTTGACTTTCTCCACATCTGCATCTGTGAAATGATCTGGTAGGGTGAAATGTTCCATGAGCATTTCCCAAAGCAAATGTTTTTGTCTGTCGTCGACAAAAGTAACTCCTGGACGTGGCTTTGCTGGCTCTCTCCATTCTTGAAGGGAGATTGGGAGTTGGTCCTTCACAAGAACTCCGCACTGACGAACGAACTTGTCTGCAATCTTCTTAGGCGCGAATGGTTCGCCATTAGGTCTGATTGCCTCGATATTGTACTTTACGCCCTCCTTCAACTTTTTGTTCGGGCCTCGTTTCATCCTGTTGCCTGAAGATTTGCTCGATCCGGATGGCTGAAAGAAGAAAGATCGATTCGTTAATATATCTTCAAGTCATTTAAAACATGTGATGATCACCAGATGGTTGCTTATATAAATATATATACCTCGCCAGTCTTTGTTGTTTCAAGATCAACATTTTCTTCGTCATGTTCATAGTTCATGACTTCATCAATTCGGTCGTCGCGATCAAATATCATATCACCCTCCCCGGTCTTGTTTAGATATTCGGAGCCGTCATAATCTTCTTCATTCTGATCATCATCTGGCCCGCGAGGATTGCGTATGATATTGAACAGGGCCTCTTCTCCCTCTCTGCCGGTATTGTCCGCCATGGGTTTTGTTTAACTAATCCAAAAGAAATATATTCAAATTACAATGCATGGATGCAATCAATTAATAAGGAAAAACTGAATCAATCATAGTACATAATAAGCATCATCGAATATAATCTCGAATACGTCGTCTCGAATAATAGATATAATCTCGAATACATCATCTCGAATAATAGATATAATCTCGAATACATCGTCTCGAATAATAGATATAATCTCGAATACCTCGTCGGATCATGCGGCGCAGGCGGTGGACACCCAAAGAGAAGGAACCCTCACAGGATCATAGCTGAAGTGAGATCCCTGAAGAAACTGCCAGGTATTGGAGAACCTTCCGCCCTCTAACGCAACCATGTAGCGATGGACGTGCTCGTCCTCCTCCCTGACACGGCGACGTACCACCTCCGGTGGGGCCGGCTCCCTCCGCACCGAAACTAGCCCACGGGAACGCCACCAAACGAGATCAGGGTCGACGACCGGGGCCGGGTTCCTCATCAAGCGGCGCGCCCCTCCAGGCAGCACCTCCCAGTGCCAGCCAGGCGGAGCCCAGTCCCAGACATCAGTCAACCGGACGTCATCGCAGACGGGTCGACGGCGAGGATGCGGGCCGGGCATCGTCGAGAACAAATACTAGCTATATGCCCACAAAAAGTAACATTTTTTTAATGATTGGATTTTGATAACTAAAATTTCTAACATTTCTGTATAACTAACATTCCTATAACATTTCTAACAATGCTATATAACTAACATTTCTATAACATTTCTAATATTTCTATAACTAAAAAACAGAAGAAAAAAATTATAACATTTCTATATATATAACTAACATTTGTATAACATTTCTAATATTTCTAGAACTAAAAAAAGAAAAATTTCTAATTTTTTATAACTATTTCTATAACTAAAAACAGAAAAATTCTTAACAATTCTAACTTTTCTATAACATTTCTAACAATGCTATATAACTAACTATTTCTATAA
>NC_041384.1:91307530-91314037 GCF_002162155.2 Triticum dicoccoides
CCGGGGCGGTGACTACGGGGACGGGGCGGCGATGACGGGGACGGGGATGACGCAGGATGGGCCGGGACGGCGCAGCGGTGACGACGGGGACGACGGGGCGGCGACGACGGGGACGGGGTGGCGACGAGGGATATGAAGACGGGGGCGGCGGGCGACGGGGCAGAGGAGAAGAAGCAGATGAGAAACTGAAATTTTTGAAGTGTTTAGTTATATAAGATGGACCTTTAGTATCGGTTGGAGCCACCAACCGGTACTAAAGGCCTGTTTTGGCCAGGCCAAGCAGCGGGAACCGCACACCCTTTAGTACCGGGTGGTGGCTCCAACCGGTACTAAAGGGGGGGCCTTTAGTATCGGTTGGAGCCACCACCCGGTACTAAAGGGGGTGCACTGGCAAGGTGTTGTGCGGCAAGTTTAGTCCTACCTCGCTAGCCGAGGGGCGTCCGCACTGGTTTATAAACCCCCGTGCGGTAGCTCTCTCGAGCTCCTCTCCAAAGCAGGCCTACTGGGCCTACATGTTCTGTGCTGCCCTGTGGGACTACTGGGCCTTTGCGGGCCTGCATCCTGGCCCAACAACAGGTTGGGTTTCTAGTCGTATGCAGGCCGCTCTGGCCCAGTAGGCGGGCTTTTTTATTTTTTTTGCTTTATTTATTGTTGAGTTGTTTTTTTGTGTATTTAGAGTTTCTTTGTGAATATTTTTGCTTTAGGTACAAAAAATTACAAACTTTCTGTTAGTGCCCGTAGTTTTCAAATTTGAATAGTTTAAATTTTGAATTATTTGAAATTAGTGTGAATCACTAGTTTGTGAATAACTTAACTTTAAAAATCAGTAAAGGCATGAAAGAATTTGTTTGCACATAAAATTGCTTCGCGTTTCAAATGCGAAAACACATAGCTACCCTAACTATTACAGAGATTCCCTCCTGGGTGTGAAACACAGAAGAAAGTGATGATAGTGAAGCCGATCACATCCTAGATCTTTGGGCGTGAAACTTTTTCTTCGCGTGTGTCCCTTTGCGCCGTAACCATGGAAAATCTTCATCATTTAACAGGATGCTCGGGTCAATATTCACTGTGAATGGAGCAATTTCATCAAACTTTTCATAGTCTTCTGACATGTCTGTCTTGTCATCCACTCCCACGATGTTTCTCTTCCCAGAAAGAACTATGTGCCGCTTTGGCTCATCGTATGATGCATTCGCTTCCTTATCTTTTCTTTTTCTTGGCTGGGTAGACATGTCCTTCACATAGAAAACCTGTGCCACATCATTGGCTAGGATGAATGGTTCGTCTGCATACGCAAGATTGTTGAGATCCACTGTTGTCATTCTGTACTGCGGGTCTTCCGTTACCCCGCCTCGTGTCATATTGACCCATTTGCACAGAAACAAAGGGACCTTCAAACCACGTCGATAGTCAAGTTCCCATATGTCCTGTATGTAACCATAATATGTTTCCTTTCCTGTCTTGGTTTCTGCTGGTTGGTGCTCTTCTTATCTTGGGCGATCATGTAAAATGTATTACCATTTATCTCGTACCCTTTGAAAATCATTATATTCGAAGATGGTAACTGGGACAGCAAGTACATGTCATCTTCAATAGAGGTGCCATGCATGGTACGTGTCTGCAACCAGCTGGCGAAACTCCTGGTTTGTTCACGTGTAATCCAGTCATCAGACCGCTCCGGGTGTTTGGAGCGTAGCAAATTCTTGTGTTCATCCATATACGGAGTCACCAAGGCGGAATTCTGTAGAACTGTGTAGTGTGCTTCAGTGAGAGAATGTCCATCCATACATATTATTTGTTCCCCTCCTAGCGTGCCTTTTCCATCCAGTTTTCCCTTATGCCGCAATTCAGGAACACCAATCGGCTTAAGGTCAGGAATAAAGTCAATACAAAACTCAATGAACTCCTCATTTTCATGGCCCTTGGAGATGCTTCCTTCTGGCCTAGCACGGTTATGAACATATTTCTTTAAGACTCCCATGAACCTCTCAAAGGGGAACATATTGTGTAGAAATACAGGACACAAAATGTTAAT
The DNA here is from genome assembly GCF_002162155.2 of Triticum dicoccoides. NCBI lineage: Eukaryota > Viridiplantae > Streptophyta > Magnoliopsida > Poales > Poaceae > Triticum > Triticum dicoccoides. Next base: position 91,309,569 of record NC_041384.1, read on the forward strand.
CTCTTCGCATAGGTGAACTAGGACGTGCATCATGATGTTGGAGAAGGATGGTGGGAACACCAACTCGAAACTGACAAGACATTGCACCAAATCATTCTCTAAACTTGGTATGATTTCTGGATCGATTACCTTCTGAGAGATTGCATTGAGAAATGCACATAGCTTCACAATGGCTAATCGAACATTTTCCGGTAGAAGCACCCTCAATGCAACCGGAAGCAGTTGCGTCATAATCATGTGGCGGTCATGAGCCTTTAGGTTCTGGAACTTTTTCTCTACCATGTTTATTATTCCCTTTATATTCGACGAGAAGCCAGATGGTACCTTAATACTAAGCAGACATTCAAAGAAGATTTCCTTCTCTTCTTTGGTAAGAGCGTAGCTTGCATGACCCTGATGTATGCCGTCTTTTCCGTGCAAACGTTGCTGGTCCTCCCGTGCCTCAGGTGTATCTTTTGTCTTCCCATACACGCCCAAGAAGCCAAGCAGGGTCACACAAAGATTCTTTGTCACGTGCATCACATCGATTGCGGAGCGGACCTCTAGGTCTTTCCAATAGGGCAGGTCCCAAAATATAGATTTCTTCTTCCACATGTGTGCGCGTCCGTCAGCATCATTCAGAACAGGTTGTCCACCAGGATCCTTTCCAAAGACCACCTTCAAATCCTTGACCATATCATGTACATCAGCACCAGTACGGTGGCGAGGCTTCGTCCGGTGATCCGCCTCACCTTTGAAATGCTTGCCTTTATTTCTTACGGGATGCTTGCTCGGAAGAAATCGACGATGTCCCAGGTACACATTCTTCTTACAATTAACCAAATATATAATGTCGGTATCGTCCAAACAGTGCGTGCATGCGCGGTATCCCTTGTTTGTCTGTCCTGAAAGGTTACTGAGAGTAGGCCAATCATTGATGGTCATGAACAGCAACACCTTTAGGTCAAATTGTTCCCCCATGTGCTCATCCCATGCACGTACACCTGTTCCATTCCACAGTTTTGAGAGTTCTTCAACTAATGGCCTTAGGTACACATCAATGTCGTTGCCGGGTTGCTTAGGGCCTTGGATGAGCACTGGCATCATAATGCACTTCCGCTTCATGCACAACCAAGGAGGAAGGTTATACAAACATAGAGTCACATGCCAGGTGCTATGGTTGCTGCTCTGCTCCCCAAAAGGATTAATGCCATCTGCGCTTAGACCAAACCATACGTTCCTTGCGTCATCTGCAAACTTCTTCCCGTACTTTCTTTCGATTTTTCTCCACTACGACCCGTCAGCGGGTACTCTCAACTTTCCGTCTTTCTTACGGTATTCTCTGTGCCATCGCATCGCCTTGGCATGCTCTTTGTTTTGGAACAAATGTTTCAACCGTGGTATTATAGGAGCATACCACATCACCTTGGCAGGAATCTTCTTCCTGGGGCGTTCGCCCTCGACATCACCAGGGTCATCGCGGCTGATCTTATAGCACAATGCACCGCATACCGGGCAAGCATTCAAATCCTCGTACTCACCGCGGTAGAGGATGCAATCATTAGTGCATGCATGTATCTTCTGCACCTCTAACCCTAGAGTGCAGACAACCTTCTTTGCTTGGTACGTACTCTCGGGAAATTCGTTGTCCTTTGGAAGCATATCCTTTATCATTACCAGCAACTTTCCAAATCCCTTGTCAGATACACCATTCTCTGCCTTATTGCAGCAATTCCAGTGTGGTGCCCAGCTTTTTCTTGTCACCTACACAATTCGGGTACAACAATTTTTTGTGATCCTCTAACATGCGCTGCAACTTCTACTTCTCCAAATCACTTGCGTAGTTTCTCTTTGCATCGCCAATGGCCCGACCTAGATCATCAACGGGCTCATCCGATGCCTCTTCTTCAGCTTCTTCCCGCATTGTCGGCTCAGCTTCTTCCCGCATTACCGGCTCAGCTTCTTCCCTCATTGTTGTATCATCGTATTCGGGGAACCCATGGCCAGGATAGCTGTCGTCGTCCTCTTCTTCTTCATTGTCTTCCATCATAACCCCTCTTTCTCCATGCTTGGTCCAAACATTATAGTGGGGCATGAAACCGGACTCAAACAGGTGGACGTGAATGGTTCTTGACGTAGAGTAATTGCGACCATTCTTACAGCCAGCACATGGACAATGCATAAAACCATCCGCTCGCTTGTTTGCCTCAGCCGCAAGCAGAAAAGTATGCACGCCATTAATGAACTCGAGAGAGCATCGGTCATCGTACATCCATTGACGGCTCATCTTCAATACACAGCACCGAAAACATCAAATTAATACAATACATAAAGATCATACAACACTTCAATGCAACAAACAAATAACTCTCTGGCTAAAGAATTTAAATGCAACAACAAATGCGATCAAGATCGCAACTAAGGTAACAATTGATCCAACAACATAATGATACCAAGCCTCACTATGAATGGCATATTTTCTAATCTTTCTAATCTTCAAGCGCATTTTCTCCATCTTAATCTTGTGATCATCGACGACATCGGCAACATGCAACTCCAATTCCATCTTCTCCCCCTCAATTCTTTTCAATTTTTCCTTCAAATCCTCGTTTTCTCTTTCAACTAAATTTAACCTCTCGATAATAGGGTCGGTTGGAATTTCGGGTTCAACTACCTCCTACATACAAATATCTATGTCAACTTGATGGGCATAATTTGTCATAAACACGAAATGCAATGAATAGTTTTAAAAGAGAATATACCACATCCGAATCATAACCCGGACGAGGGCTGACGGGGACGGATATCAAAACCATGGCACTATGCATAACAAACAACGTATGGGCAAGATAATTATACGAGTAACTATATATCCAAATCACACAAACATCATTTTTTTATATAAAACTTCATGAACAAGAGGCTCACCACAAGGTGGTGCCGACGACGGGACGTTGCGAGCGATGGACGGTGGTTACGACGGAGATTTAGAAGGTACTAAGTAAACCACACCTACATATGCAAAACTAAGTGTTATTTTGACCTCAAATTGCATATAAATCAAATACTAGCACATATATATAATTCCTCCCAAATTACTAAACTCAAAAATCAATCACTATATAAAGCATTGCATGAGCTAATCTAGCAATGAGAGATGAAAGGAAAAAGTTGCTAACCTTTGTGATCATTTGAATGGATAGGGGCCTTCAAATCTTGGGCAAAATGTGTGATGAGCTTGAGAGGAAGAGGGAAAAGAACAGAGAGGAGAGGGGAAAGGGGAAGAACAGAGCGAGCTCAGGTGGACGAAGGGTCTATGTAGGACGACCTTTAGTACCGGTTCATGATACGACCCGGTACTAAAGGTGCTGGAGGGGCCCCGGACTGACAACATCCTGCCACCACTCACTTTAGTACCGACTCGTGGCACAAACCGGTCCTAAATGTTCGCCACGAACCGGTACTAATGAGAGCGGCCCGGCTAGCCGTTGGAACCGGCACTAATGGACACATTAGTGCCGGCTCAAATTCAAACCGGCACTAATGTGCTTCACGTTTGACCCTTTTTCTACTAGTGAATACCCAGGTGCCTCAATCCACCCAGATGTGTATTTAAGTTGCCACCTTAGATAAACCTTTTAATTTAACAATCTCACATCTGTCATGGATTTCACTCACCCAATCCACGTATACTAGCATAGCATGGCATAAAGCAAACATAGAAGTAACTCCCAAAGGTTTGATATTAATAGGTAATAGGTACTACCTCAACTACTTCCCAAACCCACAATTTAATTAGATCCTAATCATGCAATGTGTGAGAGTTGATCTAATGCAATAAAACTGGGTAATTGGAAGTATGATCAAAGTGTTACTTGCCTTGCTGATGATCCACAAAACCTAGCAATTCGAAGTAGCAAGCGGCGCACTCCGGGTACTCTATCGCAAACAAACAAGCATACAATAAGTACTCAACTAATGCAGAGGTAAAACCCAAATAAGAGAACTAACCAGAAAGTTCAACTTAAGAACTCCAGTTGGCAAAAAGAACCAAATCAAACGAAGCAACGAAAGACAAACAGCAAAAGAAATAGGCTTCATTTACTATTCTGGATCTAGGGCAATTTTTATAGTGGCAAAAACTTATTTGAGTTGGTTAAACGGAAAGAGGGTTTCAAGACGAAACTCCAGGCGCTTGAATCGTCTGATTCCGATAAACGAGTGAAAAGTTATACTAAAACGAACATCGGATCAGAGATCGCGATCAGAAAAATCATGGATTTAATCCGAGAGAAAGAAAACGAACGAACAGGCGAACGCTCGCTAAATAAATAAACCAGAAAAACTGATCTATTTAAAAAAACTAACCTAAAAACGAACAAAACCGACGGAAAAACCGATTGGTTTTCTAAAAAACCGGCGGCGAAAGAAAAACTACCTCCGGCGGCGGCTGCGGCGGTTTGGCGGCCGGACCGCCCGCGGCGGCGGGG
>NC_041384.1:91314851-91367725 GCF_002162155.2 Triticum dicoccoides
GCGAGCGGCGGGGCGGCGCGGCGAGGCAGCGGCGGCGGGCGGCGGCGCGCTAGGGCGGCGGCGGCGTGGGCTAGGGGCGGCGGCGGGCTAGGGTTTCCGTGGGGGTGGCAGCTGGGCCTCCCGGCTATATAAAGCCGGCCGGGCCGGGAGTCCAGGCCGGACACGGCCCGGTAAATCGGTTGCGTTTTTTTAATATATAGTTACGCTCAGAAAAAACAAAAGGAATACTAAACGGACTCCAAAAATCCCGAAATAAATTTCCCCGGCTTCTAAAATCGAGCCGCAAAGGATGAACATTTATTGGGGGCCTAAATGCAATTTTGAAAAATGCGCATTTTTCCTAAATTCAAATAAAATAGCAAAAAAACCAAAATAAAATCTTATTTGATTCTTTTATGAAATCCTCAATATTTCTTTATTTTGGGAAAGTCATTTTATTCCCTCTCTCATATTTTTGTAATAGAAATAATTGAAGATAAAATAAATAAAATCAAATGATCATATTTTCAAAATTTGATAAAAACTCAAATATGAAAATAACGAAATCCCCAACTCTCTCCGAGGGTCCTTGAGTTGCGTAAAATTTCTAGGATCAACCATAATGCAATAAAATATGGTATGATATGATGATCTAGTGTATAACATTCCAAATTGAAAATTTGGGATGTTACATCGTCTATGCCTAAAAATAGTATTGATTCATGGAATAAGTGCAAAGATGCTTTTATCTCTAAGTATTTTCCTACCGCTAAGATCATCTCCCTTAGAAACGATATTAATAATTTTAAGCAACTTAATCATGAACATGTTGCACAAGCTTGGGAGAGGATGAAATTAATGATACGTAATTGCCCTACTCGTGGTTTGAATTTGTGGATGATTATACAAAAAAAATGATGCCGGATTGAATTTTGCTTCTAGAAATCTTTTAGATTCGGCCGCGGGAGGCACTTTTATGGAAATCACTTGAGGAGAAGCTACTAAACTCCTAGATAATATTATGGATAATTATTCTCAATGGCATACTGAAAGATCCACTAATAAAAAGGTGCATGCGATAGAAGAAATTAATGTTTTGAGTGGAAAGATGGATGAACTTATGAAATTATTTTCTAGTAAAAGTGTTTCTTCTGATCCTAATGATATGCCCTTTTCTACTTTGATTGATAATAATAATGAATCTATGGATGTGAATTTTGTTGGTAGGAATATTTTTGGTAACAACGCGTATAGAGGAAATTTCAATCCTAGGCCTTATCCTAGTAATCCCTCTAATAATTATGGTAATTCCTACAACAATTCTTATGGAAATTATAATAATATGCCCTCTGATTTTGAATCTAATATTAAAGAATTTATTACTTCGCAAAAGAATTTCAATGCTTTGATTGAAGAAAAATTGCTTAAGATTGATGAGTTGGCTAGGAACGTAGATAGAATTTCTCTTGATGTTGATTCTTTGAAACTTAGATCTATTCCACCTAAGCATGATATCAATGAGACTCTCAAAGCCATGAGAATTTTCATTGATGAGTGCAAAGAAAGAACCGCTAGGATGCGTGCTAAGAGAGATGCCTTTATAAGAGCGTGTTCTTCTAGTTCCTATTTAAATAAAGATGAAGATCTCAAAGTTATTGATGTGCCCCTATTAAATCTTTGTTTTGCAACATGAATCTTAATAATGATGGGACTGAATATGATCCACCTTTACATAGAAGGTGTTCCAAGAATTCGGAGTTTTTAGATCTTGATGCTAAAATTGATGAAAGTGGGATCAAAGAAATTAAAACCCTAGATGTTGCTAAACCCACTATTTTGGATTTCAAGGAATTTAATTATGAAAATTGCTATTTGATTGATTGTATTTCCTTGTTGCAATCTGTGCTAAATTCTCCTCACGCTTATAGTCAAAATAAAGCGTTCACTAAACATATCGTTGATGCCTTGATGCAATCTTATGAAGAAAAACTTGAATTGGAAGTTTCTATCCCTAGAAAACTTTATGATGAGTGGGAACCAACTATTAAAATTAAGATTAAATATCCTGAGTCCTATTCTTTATGTGATTTGGGCGCTAGTGTTTCCACGATTCCAAAGACTTTGTGTGATTTGTTAGGTTTCCGTGATTTTGATGATTGCTCCCTAACTTGCACCTTGCGGATTCCACTGTTAAGAAACCTATGGGAAGAATTAATGATGTTATTATTGTTGCAAATAGGAATTATGTACCTGTAGATTTTATTGTTCTTGACATAGATTGCAATCCTTCATGTCCTATTATTCTTGGTAGACCTTTCCTTAGAACGATTGGTGCAATTATTGATATGAAGGAAGGAAATATTAGATTCCAATTTCCATTAAGGAAAGGCATGAAACACTTTCCTAGAAAGAAAATTAAATTACCTTATGAATCTATTATGAGAGCCACTTATGGATTGCCTACCAAAGATGGCAATACCTATATCTATCCTTACTTTTTATGCCTAGCTAGGGGCGTTAAACGATAGCGCTTGTTGGGAGGCAACCCAATTTTATTTTTATTCCTTGCTTTTTGCTCCTGTTTAGTAATAGATAATTTATCTAGACTCTGTTTAGGTTGTGTTTTTTGTGTTTAAGTAGTGTTTGTGCCAAGTAGAACCATTGGGAAGACTTGGGGAAAGTCTTGATATCTTGCTGTAAAAAACAGAAACTTTAGCGATCACGAGAACTGCTGACATTTTTATTTGGAAAGTGATATTTAGTTAATTCGTTTTGAAGATGATTAATAGATAAATTCCTCACGTCCAGAAATTTATTTTAGAATTTTTGGGGTTCCAGATCTTGCGCTAGCTACAGATTACTACAGACTATTCTGTTTTTCACAGATTCTGTTTTCGTGTGTTGTTTGCTTATTTTGATGAATCTATGGCTAGTAAAATAGTTTATAAACCATAGAGAAGTTGGAATACAGTAGGTTTAACACCAATATAAATAAAGAATGAGTTCATTACAGTACCTTGAAGTGTTCTTTTGTTTTATTTCGCTAACAGAGCTCACGAGATTTTCTAATTTAAGTTTTGTGTTGTGAAGTTTTCAAGTTTTGGGTAAAGATTTGATGGATTATGGAACAAGAAGTGGCAAGAGCATAAGCTTGGGGATGCCCATGGCACCCCCAAGATAATCGAAGGACACCTAAAAGCCAAAGCTTGGGGATGCCCCGGAAGGCATCCCCTCTTTTCGTCTACTTCTATCGGTAACTTTACTTGGAGCTATATTTTTATTCACCACATGATATGTGTTTTGCTTGAAGCGTCTTGTATGATTTGAGTCTTTGATTTTTAGTTTACCACAATCATCCTTTCTGTACACACCTTTTGATAGAGCCATACATGATTTTGAATTTGTTAGAATACTCTATATGCTTCACTTATATCTTTTGAGTTATATAGTTTTGCTCTAGTACTTCACTTATATCTTTTAGAGCACGGTGGTGGATTTGTTTTTTAGAAACTATTGATCTCTCATGCTTCACTTAGATTATTTTGAGAGTCTTAAATAGCAAGGTAATTTTCTTAAATAATACTAATACGCTAGATGTTCAAGATTAGTAAAAAAATTCTTATGAGTGTTTTGAATACTAAGAGAAGTTTGATGCTTGATGATTGTTTTGAGATATGGAGGTAATAGTATCAAAGTCGTGCTAGTTGAGTAGTTGTGAATTTGAGAAATGCTTGTGTTGAAGTTTGCAAGTCCCGTAGCATGCACGTATGGTAAACGTTATGTCACAAATTTGAAACATGAGGTGTTATTTGATTATCTTCCTTATGAGTGGTGGTCGGGGACGAGCGATGGTCTTTTCCTACCAATCTATCCCCTAGGAGCATGCGCGTAGTGCTTGCACTACAAAAAAATACACTTCCGTGATGATACATGTTTGTCACAGTAGGTCGCTTTTTTGTCATGCATGTACATCCATGACAAATTTATGACAGAATCAAGATAGTCATACATGTGCTGTCGTAGAAGTGTTCCATGACATTACCAAAATTATCATCACGGAAGTGTCCACTTCCATGACGATAAATCGCGCGTCACAGAAGTGCTTTCGTCAAGGGTGACCAACACGTGGCATCCACTATAACGGAATGTCATTAAGCTATCGGGTCGGGTTTTGGATCCGATAACCCGTTAACAGCCCCGACCAATGGGGATTTTCCACGTGTAAAATCATCATTGGCTAGAGGAAACACGTGTCGGCTCATCGTCGGGATAGATGTCATCCACTCACTGGACAGAATGCGCCTATGATACGTCGACACGTGGCACAGCCCAACAACTTTAAATGGGCCGGCCCACCTAAAGGCCCACAAGATTTTGTGGACCATAATGGGCCGGCCTAGCTAAAGGCGCACGAGATTTTGCAGACCATAATGGGCTGGCCCAGCTAAAGGCCCACAAGATTTTGCGGGCCATAATGGGTCGGCCCAGGTAAAGGCCCACAAGATTTTCGTCTGCCATAATAGGCCGGCCCAGCTAAAGGCCCACAAAATTCTTGCGGATCATAATGGGCCGGCCTAGCTAAAGGCCCACTAGATTTCGCCGACACTAATGGGCCGGCCCAGCTGTAGGCCCATAAGATTTTGAGGACCCTAGTAGGCAGGCCTATTAACTGGCTGCCATGTTTTGGGCCAAATGCTGGCCCATATTTGATCCGGTCTATTAATGGCCTGCCACGCTCCGGGCCTAATAGTGGCCCATATGAGATCCGGCCCGTTAAAAGCCTACCATGTTCTGGGCCAAATTACGGCCCAAATTAGGTCCAGCCCTTTAAGAGGTTTTGGGCCTAATTATGGCCCATATCGGATTCGGCCCGTCAATTGGACACTATGCTTTTGGGCCCACTTGCTAAAGACCCACTTAGTAATTTGGCCTGACATTAGTTTTGGCCTGTTAAGGGCCCGTTTAACATTTCGGCCCTATATTAATTTCAGTCTGTTAAAAGCCCGTCATATAGTTGGGCCTAACTACGCCCCGGTTTGCATCCGGCCTCCTCGCAGCCGATATATGATTGGGCCAACCAAGGACCGAGACAATTTTTCGCCCTGTTAAAAGCCCGTGATTTGATTCACACAATCATGGACCGGGGTTCATTTCGGGCTACTGCCGGCCCGTGAGCTGATCGGCACATTTTAGGCCCAACCTACATCGTGATTGCATGACGGTCCGATTATGTACTATAATTTTACGGTTTGGCTGGTTTACTGCGAAGACAGGATATATACAGTAAAATAACTGCAGCATCCTGAATAAGAAAAAACCTATGTTATACAATAAAGAAATTACGGCATATTACATCCACTGGGCATCAAAGTTCGCCACTATGATAATAAAGCACAAGCTGACAGCAGATTACATACACTGGGCATCAAAGATCGCCACCAGTGCAAATAAACACGCCGACAAAATAATATACAAAAACGACATCACTTCATAGAGTTCAAAAAAGGTTAGCCCTGCTGGGGAGCTGCAGCGCAAGCAGCTAAGCAAGATGATGAGACTGTGCTTGTTCAACACTTATATCTTCCTCACTCTAAAAGATAAACAAGCAGACAGATGATAGGTTTTGTACATAAAAGTATCAGTGCTGACAATTCATCACATTTCTTACTAACGAATAAAGTGATACAGTTTAAATTTGCATTAACACAATATGGTATTGTTCAGGTCAAGACATGGCAGGAAATGACATTGTGAAGGAGTTAGCAGCTTCATGACACCAGTGGATTCCAGATCAAGAACTCATAAGTATCAATGGTTAGTGTGCTGTCAATTTATACCATTTCAGATTGGCAAATAAAGAGATGGTTTAAATAATAGTAGAATGATATGACATTGTTCATAGTTAAGACATTGCAGAATATGACATTGTGCTGTGGTGGGTAGGTTCACCACACCACTGGATTACGGATGAAGAACAGAAGCATACATGCAGTGCAAAAGAAGATCACTTTCTCTATATAATTTAATTTACATGGTATGAAGAAGGAAGTTGGTTGTACAACTGAAAACTTAAATTGAGAAAGGACAAACTTTTGTTTATGAACTACATAATAAACTTTAAACAAGAAATTTGATGCAAACACCAAAAATAAACAGTTGTTGCAGTCATGCCTAACCAAATATATACAACAAAGTTTGAAGGCTTGATATGGACAAACTTACATTATTGGTGAAGACAGGCTCTATAAAGGCCTTGTCCATGCTGATGGGGGGGGGGGGCAATTCAAGAAGTTTACCATAGAATCTTCTTCAAAAGCATTGTCTTTATTGTACATTTTGTTAAGAGTAAATATAGATATGATAATATACGAAAAAATGGAGAATATTTAAGATAAGATGAAGAGTGATGCTACATAACCAAGTAGCTATAAATGTAAGTGCAGCGATACAGGCAAAAGGTACAGCCAAGAGCAATGCACAGCTAAACTTCTTCAGTACCAACCTTATGGTAAGAGTAAATATAGATCTGATGTGTAGAAAATGGAGGGCAAAGGAAAATAAGCTGCAGAGTGATGGTACATGAACAATTACCTGTCATTATAAGTACACTGATAAAGGACATCATGTACTTACAAGAACAATGCAGAGCTAAAAAAATTGGCATTGGATATATTCTACACTAATGTAACCATTCATACAGATCAGATAATTTGGAGCGAACAATTGATAAGCAAGCTATCATGCATACTGCTGTGATACAGGACAACAGGTACTAACAAGAGCAAAGTAGCGGGCAGCATATTTGCGATATCCTGTCGTTCTTGTCAAACCGGAATTCTTCTTTGAGCAGATTTCCTGCAAAAAAGATCTGTAAGGCACATGCGGAAAAGTAGAAGTTCAAATTGTCATGTGATTTCATAGACAGTACCTCATCCTGGGAACGAGACCGGTGCATAAAAAGGTTTTTCCATTCAATGTCTTCTAAATTTAGCATAGGAGACTTAACCAGAAATTCGTTTATAGACTTGCCATCAAAGTGTGATTTCCTCAGGTAACACCGATACTGCTGCAATGCTTCCTTGAAAAGCACAAGCAAGCTTTGCTCGTCTTGACTATCCAGATTCACCCTCGCCTAGTTACAACAATGTAATGTAAATCATTCATGTGTTCAATCAGCAGAAAACAGGAAAATAATAACCATGAATAATAGCACTTACACGTAAGTTGGACAGGAAGATGTGAAAATGGTGTTTGTCTTCACAATAATCTTCCCATGATGGGAATATATGCACGTAGTCCCTAACAACATTGAAAGCATTGTCTTTTAAACTGGGAATAAATGGAATAGGGTTCCAATCTGCAGGAATTGGCCGTCTCTGTAGTTGGGATAGGTCTTCGGCCAGTGGACTTGCTGTACTTTTTGCTGGATAGGGATTTTTCTATGGTACAACTAGTGCTATGGCAAATGAAATCGGTATACCTTTTGCTGGAGTGCAGGTCCTTTGTGGTGGGGCTAGTGGTGTGGCCAGTGAAGAATGGGTACAGTCTGGTAGAGTCGGTCCTACGTTTTGTGTCACTGGTTGTACAGCCAATATAAGTGGGGTGTTGTCTGATTTCTTCGGCACCACCACGTTTTTCAAGGACTTTGCTGGTGCTCCTTCAGGTTCGGCAATCACCCTCTTCCTTTTTGATGTCTAATGCACAAGAACAACATTTGAGTGGAAAAACATGGTATGATGACAGATGGAATATGTATTGATAATGGATGGGCATGGCATCTCGACATATATGATGAGTAAACTAAGCAGATGGCGGTGCAACAAAGTAGAAGAAATGCAAGACAACATATGCAAGATACCCGCAATCAATAAAACATTGCCAAATTAGAACAGGCACCTTGATGGGTGAACAAGACAGGCCATCTGCTTTTGACTCCTCGAGGATAGAATAGTCATTAGGATGATATTCTGAACAAGAATCAACAGGTGGGGAGCGTATGAGTTTCATTGCATCTAGAATGGCACTCAATGCCTTGGTGCCAATTTTGTAAGTCATTGCAGTGTTTAGCTTCAAGAGTGGACTGCTGCTAGTGCGACACAAAGCAGCTACACAGATCATAGTGTAGATATAACGGGAAAACCTTAAGCATCATAGTAAAATCAGCAAAGTGGAACTTGCTGGAATATATGTGCTAGTATTGCCGGTACGGCTAGAAAGGCCTCGGATACCAGCTCTCTTCAAGTGAAGGTGCGGTACTATTAATATCAATGTAACTCTCAAAGGCGACACAGCTCCCCGCATTTCCTTGCTATTCTTATAGGATTCAAGTGGGCAGGCCACTACAAATCCTATTCCTATGTTTACAAGATCCTACGAATCAAAGAGGCTCAAAGTGTCCATCACAACCGACCGTATAGACCTCTACACTGCAAATGTCCCTGCTCATCTTCAGTACAAGGAACATACTGTACTACTATCATACTCCCTCCGTTCCAAAATATAATTCTTGGTAGAGATTTCCACTATGGATCACATACAGATGTATCCAGGTACATTTTAGAGTGTAGATGCACTCATTTTGCTCCATATGTAGTCCATGGTGGAATCCATAAAAAGACTTGTATATAGGAACGGAGAGAGTACATATTAAAGAAGAACGGAAGAGGAACATGGTAAAGAAGAGCAAGCAGATTTTGGATAATAAAATGTTGGTTGCGCAGTGCCCACACATGATGAACCAGAGCGCATTAAGAATGCAACTCCTAGCTGTCTCTCGACCATTTCAGGCGGTTGGATGAAGATCCTACGTCTCCTAACCCTTCTTCTTCGTCTCTAATTCTTCCCATATAGAACACCGCACGGGCCGCCGACCGGACCACCGGCCCCCACCGCCTGTGTTCCTCCGCCACCCCCACGCCCACCCCCACCCCACCCCAACCCCCACATGCATCAAGTTTTCTTCGTTCGGCGAGGCCCCACAACCACCCGAGCCCCTTCGATCGCACCGACGAACTCCGGCGAGCTCTAAAAAATCGACTCACCCAATTTTGAAATTTAGTCTACTATGATTTAACTAGTGTGACCAAAAATCAGTTTGGTTTCATGCCTAGGAGGTCGACCATGGAAGCCATTTTCTTGGTACGACAACTTATGGAGAGATATAGGGAGCATAAGAAGGACTTGGATATGGTGTTCATTGACTTGGAGAAGGCCTATGATAAGATACCGCGGAATGTCATGTGGTGGGCCTTGGAGAAACACAAAGTCCCAGCAAAGTACATTACCCTCATCAAGGACATGTACAATAATGTTGTGACAAGTGTTCGAACAAGTGATGTCGACACCGATGACTTCCCGATTAAGATAGGACTGCATCAGGGGTCAGCTTTGAGCCCTTATCTTTTTGCATTGGTGATGGATGAGGTCACAAGGGGTATACAAGGAGATATCCCATGGTGTATGCTCTTTGCAGATGATTTGGTGCTAGTTGACGATAGTCGGACGGGGGTAAATAGGAAGTTAGAGTTATGGAGACAAACCTTGGAATCGAAAGGGTTTAGGCTTAGTAGAACTAAAACCGAGTACATGATGTGCGGTTTCAGTACTACTAGCTGTGAGGAGGAGGAGGTTAGCCTTGATGGCCAGGTGGTACCTCGGAAGGACACCTTTCGGTATTTGGGGTCAATGTTGCAGGAGGATGGGGGTATTGATGAAGATGTGAACCATCGAATCAAAGCCGGATGGATGAAGTGGCGCCAAGCTTCTGGCATTCTCTGTGACAAGAGAGTGCCACAAAAGCTAAAAGGCAAGTTCTACAGGACGGCGGTTCGACCCGCAATGTTGTATGGCGCGGAGTGTTGGCCGACTAAAAGGCGACATGTTCAACAGTTAGGTGTGGCGGAGATGCGTATGTTGAGATGGATGTGTGGCCACACGAGGAAGGATCGAGTCCGGAATGATGATATACGAGATAGAGTTGGGGTAGCACCAATTGAGGAGAAGCTTGTCCAACATCGTTTGAGATGGTTTGGGCATATTCAGCGCAGGCCTCCAGAAGCTCCAGTGCATAGCGGACGGCTAAAGTGTGCGAAGAATGTCAAGAGAGGGCGGGGTCGACCGATTTTGACATGGGAGGAGTCCGTTAAGAGAGACCTGAAGGATTGGAGTATCGACAAAGAGCTAGCTATGGACAGGGGTGCGTGGAAGCTTGCTATCCATGTGCCAGAGCCATGAGTTGGTTGCGAGATCTTATGGGTTTCACCTCTAGCCTACCCCAACTTGTTTGGGACTAAAGGCTTTGTTGTTGTTGTTGTTTGTTGTTGTATGATTTAACTAGTGTGGAATATAAAAGGGGAAAACCATAAACATTGCGAGTATGGTGTTGAGCGTGCCATGGCGGATCTGAAGGTGCAAACCGGACAAAGGCAACTTCGCGATCAAGACAAGAAATCAGACTAAAGCAGTGGCGATCTATGTTCTTGTTGCGATAAATAAGTTAAGCAGATACGAAAGAGTACCGCCTCTGGTGCGGCGCCGTGTACGCATCTGCTGAGAATTTGACGATGCCGCGGTAGCGATGGCTGTCGGTGGCGTGGAAGCAGATCTAGGAGGGTAGACAGTGGCGGCGGGGCGCGGTGGACGAGACGGTCGTTGCGCCGGCAAGGTGGACGACGGCGGGGATGAAGCGAGAGGACGGGATGCAAGGATCCCGGTCCGAAGCCGTGGATGAGATAGGTCGATCTCTTGTAATGGATGGCGGCGTCGGGGTATCAGCTCCGGCATGGTGGAGGAGGACGGCGATGGATGGGGTGGCGCACGGCGGCGGACGGAGGAGGGTGGGGTGGAGAGGGTGTTTTGGTGCCCACGGAGTACGAATGGGGAAAAGGGAGGTAGAGAGGAAGGGGGAACCATGTATTTAGGGCATGCTTGTCTCAAATGCGAGGAAATTTACAAACTTAGCCCCCGTTTCAAATTTCTACTACATCACAGCAATACTAGTCGGTCGGGGATAGGACGGTAATCTCGCATACACCGAATGTTTGCCGACGAGAGTTTGTTTTTGGCGCCCACCGTGTATGAATATGAATCAGGGAGGGAGTCGATTTCGGCCGAGGACACACTGTGTTTTGGCGCCCACCGTGTATGAATCCGGGTGAGAGGCGGTTACGTGACGTTTGGGTGAAATTACAAACCTACCCCTATCGAAACCTATAGAAATCCAGCATATAGGCTTTGCGTGGTAGGTATAGGCAGCAGTGATTTCCATCTCGTAGATTTTGGTTCCGGGCGGTTACTGCGACTTTCCCCGCTTCATTCAAATTTTGCAGAGTGCATGTTTACCGTGCCAACTCAATTCGAATCCCGTTTGTATTCTATTTTTTTCGGGCGGGATCCATTTTCAATTGGAATTACATTCTATATACATCATTTTTTATATATACTTTCAAAAGCACAACACCATTTATACATAAATATGGTTTACAAATGGCATGATCTCAGATTCATAAGGTTGTATCCATCAATTTGGATTTTCAAATATTTGAAACCACTTTATGTTGAAATCCAATGTATGCATTCCTCGCTAACTGTCTCCAATTAATGTGTGTTTCATGCGGTCTTTTTTTACTTCTCAAACATGTATAATGTGTTTCACACACGCAACATATAGTGTAATCCCGTTTAGACATTAATTGCATATAAACCATGCATTGTTTGTAATTGAAGAATCTATGGATCACCAATATTGATAAACTATATAACATTACACGTGTGCTCAAATTCAAATGAATATGCATGTTTGATACACCAATTTGCATTATGATATTATCGATGCCGTGATCTCCAGTTTAAATATTTGAATCCCCTTTAATCCAAATATTCGTCTCATATAGCTATCAATCATGCTTATATAGGACTATCTCTCTGGACCTATACGCGTTCATCGTCTCTCAGGTATCTCTCGTGCTACCTGTATGTCGACAATGATCTTTTATCTTCGTAACACACTGACGGTACTCTCTCCCTCGACCTTCATCACTCTATCTCTCTCTAAGTATATCTCGCTCCCTGCTATGTGTCTCTAACTATGATTCTCCATGTGGAATCTCTTTCTCTCACACAAACACAAAACTTTGTCTCCCGGGGTCTCATTTCTCTCTACTATTCCCATGTGTGCCACTCGCACACCCCTCATACAGAGATGTCTTTCACTCCTTAGATATGAGAACCTACTACTTTTCCTCATCAATATCTCTTTCTCACACACAAACACAAACTCTGTCTCCCAGGGTCTCATATTTCTCCATTGTTCTCTTATATGTCGCTCACACACACCCTCTCTCCCTAGAGATATCTTGCGCTCCCTCGTATGTCTCTATAGCTATCACTCTCGTTGTGAAATATCTTTCTCTCTCGCAGACACAAAACTCCGTCTCTCTGGATCTCATTTCTCTCTGATATCTGTTTGTATGTGACTCACACGCACCCTCTCTCTATCTTTCTCACACCCACACACATAACCCAGCCTTCTGATCCACTCGACTCCTATCTCTAACGCACACTAGCTAGCATCTTTATCTTTCTATTTATCTGTTTCTCCATCAAACTTCTTTCTCGCCCTCACTCTTGATTCCTATCACGCACACTACATATGTTTCTCTCTACATGCAGTCAAGTGCCCTCTCACACACATATATAACTTCACCCTTTGAACCACCCGACGGTCATCTCCAACACCCAAACTAGCGGATGTCCCTCTAGCTAGCATCTCCATCTCTGTATCTATCTGTAGTTTCTCCGTCAACATTTCTTTCTTGCATGGAGTCTTGCTTCCTATCACCCACACTATATATGTCTCTCCATACATATGCATTTATAGGTTGGTCTCTTTTGCACAATCGTTGCGCCTCACTCCCTCTGCTCGCCATAGATGCATGCTCCAGCCCACGCCACTATCTCTTAAAGACAAAAACACATGCTCAATTGTCGGGACTTCTTCCATGCATTCTCACATGCATGCATATTGTCATACCAATCCATCTCTCCCATGTTGTTGATCTTATGACTTCTGTCTTCTTTGTTTTATCTCGATCATGCGCGCGCACACACACATCCCACGTATACATGTATACCTCTCACACATGCACGTTCAAGGTCTCTATGTCTCCATACGTAGTTAATTACCCTCAATCCTAATGCGACATCAAATCGTTTTCCTCTTTTGTGCACATAACTTCCGCCTAGATGGGTAAAACACACACTCACACTTAACAATCTCCTTCTAGCTACCCCCCCCCGCCTCTCACTCTTGCCCTATATCCCCGAAACCAATAAGACCATCCCTTAGTTTAATTCCCGCCTACATGCACCATCGATATATAGTAGTCTTCCTCGGTGTCTCTCGAACAAACACGTTCTCTCGAAGTCGTCTCCTCTCATGCATATAGGTCCTAATGCGTTTTTCGAGGCTAACTTTGACCAAACGTTAGAGCAATAATATATGACATGCAACTTACACAAAGCATAACTTCAATTTTGTATGTCAAAGGAGCTTCCAATAATATAATTTGCATAGTGTACATCTCATGTGCTATTAATCTTGTCAATAGTCAAAGGCTGTCTTGAAAAACACATTAGGCCCTATATAGATGGAAGGAGGGAGTAGGTCCCATGCAAAAAAAGAGAATAAAATTCAAACATCTGGGCATCGTGGCTCGGTCGATAACATTGAGAAACTTGGTTTTAAAAGCATGAAACTTGGCATGGTGTCATGTCATGGTAGTACCATGCCGTGGTAAAAAAATTGGCTGAATAGGAACAAATTTTGGTATAAGCTTCTTTCAAATCGGAGCTTCTCTCAAGAAGGCTCGTGGTTCTGGGAGGGAACGTGTCACCTTTGTGTGCATAATTCAAATTTGAAATACAAGCACATGTTCCAGTGCACCAAAGTTGGTTGAAAAATCACATGTGTGTCCTCGGGTAAATTTATAGGTTCCATGCAAGAAATGGGAATGAAATTCAAAATTCTGGGCGTCGTGGCTGGGTTGGAAACATTGAGAAACTTAGTTTTTTAATTCCTATAAATCCAAAACACGCATGAAAATAATGAAACTTGGCTTGGTGCCATGACATGGCACCAACATGCTGTGGTAAATTTGCGGTCCGATTTGCGAAGGTGCACACATTAACAATCAACAAAGTCATTTTGGAAGAAGTGTTGTCACGTTACAATCGGAAACACAAGTATTATTGAAACCGTGGGAGTTCTACTTACTAGTACCATTTACGTGCCACCACGCGTCCCCTTTTCTATTAGCTAGGAGGCGACGTGCAGGGTAGCTATTTGAGTACGAGAGGCGTGCGATTAGACCCCTGCGCGTGCTTATCGGGAGGAGAGGCTTTGACCTCCATCTGCCGTCCACCTCTCTCCCAAGGTCTCCATTAATGGCGCCCGAGCCTCCGTTTAATGGCGTGGCTATGTCTCACTCGACTAAGATTAAGAGATAAAAAAGAAAATCTGAAATCACGGATCTTGATGTAAGATCCGACGGACCTATATAGCATCTACTGCGACTTATAGCAAGACTGGTGAATATATAAGGACGATTAATTTTTTTTTGATCAAAGAAGGGCTTGCCCCTTCCAATTTTCATTACTGAAAACCACCACAATTCACAAGAAGTTCAGCACAACTCCAGCCTAACATGAAGGACTAAAAGCTACCAGATTGAAATCGCAACATCCCAAGAGGTTAACAAAGGCCAAACTATTGGGGAACATAGTAATTTCAAAAAAATTCCTACGCACATGCAAGATCATGGTGATGCATAGCAACGAGAGGGGAGAGTATTGTCTATGTACCCTTGTAGACAGGAAGCGGAAGCGTTAGCACAACGCGGTTGATGTAGTCGTACGTCTTCACGGCCCGACCGATCAAGCACCGAAACTACGGCACCTCCGAGTTCTAGCACACGTTCAGCTCAATGACGATCCCCGGACTCCGATCCAGCAGAATGTTGGGGAAGACTTCCGCCAGCAAGACGGCGTGGTGATGATCTTGATGTTCTACCGTCGCAGGGCTTCGCCTAAGCACCGCTACAATATTATCGAGGATTATGGTGGAGGAGGGCACCGCACACGGCTAATAGATCTCAAGGATCAATTGTTGTGTCTAGAAGTGCCCCCCTGCCCCCGTATATAAAGGAGCAAGGGGGAGGGTGGACGGCCATGAGGAGGCGCGCCAGGGAGGAGTCCTGCTCCTACCGGGAGTAGGACTCCCTCCTTTCCTTGTCCAACTAGGAGAGGGGGGAAGGAAGGGAGAGAGGAGAGAAAGGAAAGGGGGGCGCCGCCCCTCCCTCCTTGTCCAATTCGGACTAGAGGGGGAGGGGGCCCGCAGCCTGCCCTGGCCGCCCCTCATCTGCTCCACTTTGGGCCCATGAGGCCCATTAACCCCCGGGGGGGTTCCGGTAACCCCCGGTACTCCGTTTTATATCCGATAACTCCCGGAACCATTCCTGTGTCCGAATATGGTCATCCAATATATCAATCTTTATGTCTCGACTATTTCGAGACTCCTCGTTATGTCCGTGATCAGATCTGGGACTCCGAGCAACCTTCGGTACATCAAAATATATAAACTCATAATGAAACTGTCATCGTAACGTTAAGCGTGCGGACCCTACGGGTTCGAGAACAATGTAGACATAACTGAGACACGTCTCCGGTCAATAACCAATAGTGGAACCTGGATGCTCATATTGTCTCCTACATATTCTACGAAGATCTTTTATCGGTCAGACCGCATAACAACATACGTTGTTCCCTTTGTCATCGGTATGTTACTTGCCCGAGATTTGATCGTCGGTATCTCAATACCTAGTTCAATCTCGTTACCGGCAAGTCTCTTTACTCGTTCCGTAATACATCATCCCGCAACTAACTTATTAGTTGCAATGCTTGCAAGGCTTATGTGATGTGCATTACCGAGAGGGCCCAGAGATACCTCTTCGACAATCGGAGTGACAAATCCTAATCTCGAAATACGCGAACCCAACAAGTACCTTTGGAGACACCTGTAGAACACCTTTATAATCACCCAGTTACGTTGTGACGTTTGGTAGCACACAAAGTGTTCCTCCGGTAAACGGGAGTTGCATAATCTCATAGTCATAGGAACATGTATAAGTCATGAAGAAAGCAATAGCAAGAAACTAAACGATCAAGTGCTAAGCTAACGAAATGGGTCAAGTCAATCACATCATTCTCCTAATGATTACGTTAATCAAATGACAACTCATGTCTATGGTTAGGAAACATAACCATCTTCGATCAACGAGCTAGTCAAGTAGAGGCCTAGTAGTGACACTATGTTTGTCTATGTATTCACACATGTATTATGTTTCCGGTTAATACAATTCTAGCATGAATAATAAACATTTATCATGATATAAGGAAATAAATAATAACTTTATTATTGCCTCTAGGGCATATTTCCTTCAGTCTCCCACTTGCACTAGAGTCAATAATCTAGATTACACAGTAATGATTCTAACACCCATGGAGCCTTGGTGCTGATCATGTTTTGCTCGTGGAAGAGGCTTAGTCGGCGGGTCTGCAACATTCAGATCTGTATGTATCTTGCAAATTTCTATGTCTCCCACTTGGACTAAATCCCGAATGGAATTGAAGTGTTTCTTGATGTGCTTGGTTCTCTTGTGAAATCTGGATTCCTTTGCCAAGGCAATTGCACCAGTATTGTCACAAAAGATTTTCATTGGACCCGATGCACTAGGTATGAAACCTAGATCGGATATGAACTCCTTCATCCAGACTCCTTCATTTGCTGCTTCTGAAGCAGCTATGTACTCTGCTTCACATGTAGATCCTGCCACGATGCTTTGTTTAGAACTGCACCAAGTGACAGCTCCACCGTTCAGTAAAAACACATATCCGATTTGCGATTTAGAATCGTCCAGATCAGTGTCAAAGCTTGCATCAACGTAACCATTTACGATGAGCTCTTTGTCACCTCCATATACGAGAAACATATCCTTAGTCCTTTTCAGGTATTTCAGGATGTTCTTGACCGCTGTCCAGTGATCCACTCCTGGATTACTTTGGTACCTCCCTGCTAGACTTATAGCAAGGCACGCATCAGGTCTGGTACACAGCATTGCATACATGATAGAGCCTACGGCTGAAGCATAGGGAACATTGAGTCTTACTCAACTTCATACCTTGTAACACAGACAAGAACCCTTTCTTTGCTTGATCCATTTTGAACTTCTTCAAAACCTTGTCAAGGTATGTGCTTTGTGAAAGTCCAATTAAGCGTCTTGATCTATCTCTATAGATCTTAATGCCCAATATGTAAGCAGCTTCACTGAGGTATTTCATTGAAAAACTCTTATTCAAGTATCCCTTTATGCTATCCAGAAATTCTATATCATTTCTAATCAATAATATGCCATCCACATATAATATCAGAAATGCTACAGAGCTCCCACTCACTTTCTTGTAAATACAGGCTTCTCCAAAAGTTTGTACAAAACCAAATGCTTTGATCACACTATCAAAGCGTTTATTCCAACTCCGAGAGGCTTGCACCAGTCCATAAATGGATCGCTGGAGCTTGCACACTTTGTTAGCTCCCTTTGGATCGACAAAACCTTCTAGTTGCATCATATACAACTCTTCTTCCAGAAATTCATTCAAGAATGTAGTTTTGACATCCATTTGCAAAATTTCATAATCATAAAATGCGGCAATTGCTAACATGATTCAGACAGACTTAAGCATCGCTACGGGTAAGAAGGTCTCATCATAGTCAATCCCTTGAACTTGTCGAAAACCTTTTGCAACAAGTCGAGCTTTATAGACAGTAACATTACCGTCAGCGTCAGTCTTCTTCTTGAAGGTCCATTTATTCTCAATTGCTTGCCAGTCAACGGCAAGTCAACCAAAGTCCACACTTTGTTCTCATACATGGATCCCATCTCAGATTTCATGGCTTCTAGCCATTTTGCGGAATCTAGGCTCACCATTGCTTCTTCATAGTTCGTAGGTTCATCATGATCTAGTAGCATGACTTCCAGAACAGGATTACCGTACCACTCTGGTGTGGATCTTACTCTGGTTGATCTACGAGGTTCGGTGGTAACTTGATCTGAAGTTTCATGATCATTATCATTAGCTTCCTCACTAATTGGTGTAGGTGTCACAGAAACCGGTTTCTATGATGTACTACTTTCCAATAAGGGAGCAGGTACAGTTACCTCATCAAGTTCTACTTTTCTCCCACTCACTTCTTTCGAGAGAAACTCCTTCTCTAGAAAAACTCCGAATTTAGCAACAAAATTCTTGCCTTCGGATCTGTGATAGAAGGTGTACCCAACAGTCTCCTTTGGGTATCCTATGAAGACACATTTCTCCGATTTGGGTTCTATCTTATCAGGTTGAAGCTTTTTCACATAAGCATCGTAGCCCCAAACTTTCAGAAACGACAACTTTGGTTTCTTGCCAAACCACAGTTCATAAGGCGTCGTCTCAACGGATTTCGATGGTGTCCTATTTAACGTGAATGCAGCCGTCTCTAAAGCATAACCCCAAAACGATAACGGTAAATCAGTAAGAGACATCATAGATTGCACCATATCTAATAAAGTACGATTACGATGTTCGGACACACCATTACGTTGTGGTGTTCCGGGTGGCGTGAGTTGCGAAACTATTCCGCATTGTTTCAAATGTAGACCAAACTCGTAACTCAAATATTCTCCTCCATGATTAGATCGTAGAAACTTTATTTTCTTGTAATGATGATTTTCAACTTCACTCTGAAATTCTTTGAACTTTTCAAATGTTTCAGACTTATGTTTCATTAAGTAGATATACCCATATCTGCTTAAATCATCTGGGAAGGTGAGAAAATAACAATATCCGCCATGAGCCTCAACATTCATTGGACCACATACATCTGTATGTATGATTTCCAACAAATCCGTTGCTCTCTCCATAGTACCGGAGAATGGCATTTTAGTCATCTTACCCATGAGGCACGGTTCGCAAGTACCAAGTGATTCATAATCAAGTGGTTCCAAAAGTCCATCAGTATGGAGTTTCTTCATGCGCTTTACACCGATATGACCTAAATGGCAGTGCCACAAATAAGTTGCACTATCATTATCAACTCTGCATCTTTTGATTTCAACTTTATGAATATGTGTATCACTACTATCAAGATTCATCAAAAATAGACCACTCTTCAAGGGTGCATGACCATAAAAGATATTACTCATATAAATAGAACAACCATTATTCTCTGATTTAAATGAATAACCGTCTCGCATCAAACAAGATCCAGATATAATGTTCATGCTCAACGCTGGTACCAAATAACAATTATTTAGGTCTAATACTAATCCCGAAGGTATATGTAGAGGTAGCGTGCCGACCACGATCACATCGACTTTGGAAACATTTCCCACGCGCATCGTCACCTCGTCCTTAGCCAATCTTCGCTTAATCCGTAGCCCCTGTTTAGAGTTGCAAATGTTAGCAACAGAACCAGTATCAAATACCCAGGTGCTACTGCGAGCATTAGTAAGGTACACATCAATAACATGTATATCACATATACCTTTATTCACTTTGCCATCCTTCTTATCCGCCAAATACTTGGGGCAGTTCCGCTTCCAGTGACCAGTTTGCTTGCAGTAGAAGCACTCAGTCTCAGGCTTAGGTCCAGACTTGGGTTTCTTCTCCTGAGCAGCAACTTGTTTGTTGTTCTTCTTGAAGTTCCCTTTCTTCTTCCCTTTGACCTTTTTCTTGAAACTGGTGGTCTTATTGACCATCAACACTTGATGCTCCTTCTTGATTTCTACCTCCGCGGCTTTTAGCATTGCGAAGAGCTCAGGAATAGTCTTATTCATCCCTTGCATATTATAGTTCATCACGAAGATTTTGTAGCTTGGTGGCAGTGATTGAAGAACTCTGTCAATGACACTATCAACAGGAAGATTAAACCCCAGTTGAGTCAAGTGATTATGATACCGAAACATTTTGAGTATATGTTCACTGACAGAACTATTCTCCTCCATCTTGCAGCTATAGAACTTATTGGAGACTTCATATCTCTCAATCGGGGCATTTGCTTGAAATATTAACTTCAACTCCTGGAACATCTCATATGCTCCATGACGTTCAAAATGTCGTTGAAGACCCGGTTCTAAGCCGTAAAGCATGGCACACTAAACTATCGAGTAGTCATCAGCTTTGCTCTGCCAGACGTTCATAACATCTGGTGTTGCTCCTGCAGCAGGCTTGGCACTTAGCGGTGCTTCTAGGACGTAATTCTTCTGTGCAGCAATGAGGATAATCCTCAAGTTACGGACCCAGTCCGTGTAATTGCTACCATCATCTTTCAACTTTGCTTTCTCAAGGAACGCATTAAAATTCAACGGAACAACAGCACGAGCCATCTATCTACAATCAAACATAGACAAGCAAGATACTATCAGGTACTAAGTTCATGATAAATTTAAGTTCAATTAATCATATTACTTAAGAACTCCCACTTAGAAAGATATCCCTCTAATCCTCTAAGTGATCACGTGATCCAAATCAACTTAAACCATGTCTGATCATCACGTGAGATGGAGTAGTATCAATGGTGAACATCAATATGTTGATCATATCTACTATATGATTCATTCTCGACCTTTCGGTCTCCGTGTTCCGAGGCCATATCTGTTATATGCTAGGCTCGTCAAGTTAAACCTGAGTATTCCGCGTGTGCAACTGTTTTGCACCCGTTGTATTTGAACGTAGAGCCTATCACACCCGATCGGCACGTCGTGTCTCAGCACGAAGAACTTTCACAATGATGCATACTCAGGGAGAACACTTATACTTTGATAATTTAGTGAGGGATCATCTTATAATGCTACCGTTAATCAAAGCAAGATAAGATGCATAAAAGATAAACATCACATGCAATCAATATAAGTGATATGATATGGCCATCATCATCTTGTGCTTGTGATCTCCATCTTCGAAGCACCGTCATGATCACCATCGTCACCGGCGCGACACCTTGATCATCATCGTAGCATTGTTGTCGTCTCGCGAATCTTATGCTTCCACGACTATCGCTACCGCTTAGTGATAAAGTAAAGCATTACAGCGCAATTGCATTGCATACAATAAAGCGACAACCATATGGCTCCTGCCAGTTGCCGATAACTCGGTTACAAAACATGATCATCTCATACAATAAAATTTAGCATCATGTCTTGATCATATCACATCACAACGTGCCCTGCAAAAACAAGTTAGACGTCCTCTACTTTGTTGTTGCAAGTTTTACGTGGCTGCTACGGGCTTAGCAAGAACCGTTCTTACCTACGCATCAAAACCACAACGACAGTTTGTCAAGTTGGTGATGTTTTAACCTTCGCAAGGACCGGGCATAGCCACACTTGGTTCAACTAAAGTTGGAGAAACTGACACCTGCCAGCCACCTGTGTGCAAAGCACGTCGGTAGAACAAGTCTCACGTAAGCGTATGCGTATTGTCGGTCCGGGCCGCTTCATCCAACAATACCGCCGAACCAAACTATGACATGCTGGTAAGCAGTATGACTTATATCGCCCACAACTCACTTGTGTTCTACTCGTGCACATCATCAACGCATAAAACCTAGGCTCGGATGCCACTGTTGGGGAACGTAATAATTTCAAAAAAATTCCTACGCACACACAAGATCTGAAGGAAATATGCCCTAGAGGCAATAATAAAGTTATTATTTATTTCCTTATATCATGATAAATATTTATTATTCATGCTAGAATTGTATTAACCGGAAACATAATACATGTTTGAATACATAGACAAACAGAGTGTCACTAGTATGCCTCTACTTGACTAGCTCGTTGATCAAAGATGGTTAAGTTTCCTAGTCATAGACATGAGTTGTCATTTGATTAACGGGATCACATCATTAGGAGAATGATGTGATTGACATGACCCATTCCGTTAGCTTAGCACCCGATCGTTTAGTATGTTGCTATTGCTTTCTTCATGACTTATATATGTTCCTATGACTACGAGATTATGCAACTCCCGTTTACCAGAGGAACACTTTGTGTGCTACCAAACGTCACAACGTAACTAGGTGATTATAAAGGTGCTCTACAGGTGTCTCCGAAGGTACTTGTTGGATTGGCGTATTTCGAGATTAGGATTTGTCACTCCGATTGTCGGAGAGGTATCTCTGGGCCCTCTCGGTAATGCACATCACATAAGCCTTGCAAGCATTGCAACTAATGAGTTAGTTGCGAGATGATGTATTACGGAACGAGTAAAGAGACTTGCCGGTAACGAGATTGAACTAGGCATTGAGATATCGACGATCGAATCTCGGGCAAGTAACATACCGATGACAAAGGGAACAACATATGTTGTTATGCGGTCTGACCGATAAAGATCTTCGTAGAATATGTAGGAGCCAATATGAGCATCCAGGTTCCGCTATTGGTTATTGACCGGAGACGTGTCTCGGTCATGTCTACATTGTTCTCGAACCGTAGGGTCCGCACGCTTAAGGTTTCGATGACAGTTATATTATGAGTTTATGAGTTTTGATGTACCGAAGGAGTTCGGAGTTCCGGATGGGATCGGGGACATGACGAGGAGTCTCGAAATGGTCGAGACGTAAAGATAGATATATTGGACGACTATATTCGGACATCGTAAAGGTTCCGAGTGGTTCGGGTATTTTTCGGAGTACCGGAGAGTTACGGGAATTCGCTGGGAGAAGTATTGGGCCTCATTGGGCCATACGGGAAAGAGAGAGGGGCTGCCTAGGGCAGACCACGCGCCCCCCCAAGGCCTAGTCCGAATTGGACTAGGGGGAGGGGCTGCGCCCCCTCCTTCCTTCCCTTCTCCCTTCCCCTTCCTTGTCTCCTACTCCTAATACTTGCCAGGACTCCTAGTTGGACTAGGAAAGGGGGAATCCTACTCCCGGTGGGAGTAGGACTCCCCTAGGGCGCGCCATAGAGAGGGCCGGCCCTCCCTTCCTCCACTCCTTTATATACGGGGGCAGGGGGCACCCCATAGACACACAAGTTGATCTTTGTGATCGTTTCTTAGCCGTGTGCGGTGCCCCCCTCCACGATATTACACCTCGGTCATATTGTAGCGGTGCTTAGGCGAAGCCCTGTGACGGTTGAACATCAAGATCGTCACCACGCCGTCGTGCTGACGGAACTCCTCCCTGAAGCATTGCTGGATTGGAGCCCGGGGAGCGTCATCGAGCTGAACGTGTGCCAAGAACTCGGAGGTGCCGGAGTAACGGTGCTTGGATCGGTTGGACCGGAAAGACGTACGACTACTTCCTCTATGTTGCGTCAACGCTTCCGCTTCGGTCTACGAGGGTACGTAGACAACACTCTCCCCTCTCGTTGCTATGCATCACCATGATCTTGCGTGTGCGTAGGAAATTTTTTGAAATTACTATGTTCCCCTACAGTGGCATCCGAGCCCAGGTTTTTATGGTTTGATGTTATATGCACGAGTAGAACACAAGTGAGTTGTGGGCGATATAAGTCATACTGCTTACCAGCATGTCATACTTTGGTTCGGCGGTATTGTTGGATGAAGCGGCCCGGACCGACATTACGCGTACGCTTACGCGAGACTGGTTTTACCGTCGTGCTATGCACAAAGGTGACTAGCGGGTGTCAGTTTCTCCAACTTTAGTTGAACCGAGTGTGGCCACGCCCGATCCTTGTGAAGGTTAAAACAGCACCAACTTGACAAGCTATCGTTGTGGTTTTGATGCGTAGGTAAGAATGGTTCTTGCTAAGCCCAGTAGCAGCCATGTAAAACTTGCAACAACAAAGTAGAGAACGTCTAAGTTGTTTTTGCAGGGCATGTTGTGATGTGATATGGTCAAGACGTGATGAGATATAAGTTGTTGTATAAGATGATCATGTTTTGTTAAAGTTATCAGCAACTGGCAGAAGCCTTATGGTTGTCTCTTTATTGCATAAGATGCAAGCGCCAAATAATTGCTTTACTTTATCGCTATGCGATAGCAATAGTTGCAAGAGCAATTGTTGGCGAGACGACCATGTGACGACACATTGATATAGATCAAGATGATGGAGATCATGGTGTCATGCCGGTGACGATGGAGATCATGACGATGCTTTGGAGATGGACATCAAAGGCACAAGATGATGATGGCCATATCATGTCACATATTATGATTGCATGTGATGTTTATCTTTTATACATCTTATTTTGCTTAGTTCGGCGGTAGCTTTATAAGATGATCTCTCACTAAATTATCAAGGTATAAGTGTTCTCCCTGAGTATGCACCGTTGCGAAAGTTCTTCGTGCTGAGACACCACGTGATGATCGGGTGTGATAGGCTCTACGTTCAAATACAACGGGTGCAAAACAGTAGCACACGCGGAATACTCAGGTTAAACTTGACGAGCCTAGCATATAACAGATATGGCCTCGGAACACGGAGACCGAAAGGTCGAGCGTGAATCATATAGTAGATATGATCAACATAGTGATGTTCACCATTGAAACTACTCCAACTCACGTGATGATCGGACATGGTTTAGTTGATTTGGATCACGTGATCACTTAGAGGATTAGAGGGATGTCTATCTAAGTGGGAGTTCTTAAGTAATATGATTAATTGAACTTTAATTTATCATGAACTTAGTCCTGGTAGTATTAGCATATCTATGTTATAGATCAATAGCTCGCGTTGTTGCTTTCATATGTTTATTTTGATATGTTCCTAGAGAAAAACTATGTTGAAAGATGTTAGTAGCAATGATGCGGATTGGATCCGTGATCTGAGGTTTATCCTCATTGCTGCACAGAAGAATTATGTCCTTGATGCACCGCTAGGTGACAGACCTATTGCAGGAGCAGATGCAGATGTTATGAACGTTTGGCTAGCTCAATGTGATGACTACTTTATAGTTTAGTGCACCATGCTTAACGGCTTAGAATCGGGACTTCAAAGACGTTTTGAACGTCATGGACCATATGAGATGTTCCAGGAGTTGAAGTCAATATTTCAAGCAAATACCCGAGTTGAGAGATATAAAGTCTCCAACAAGTTCTATAGCTACAAGATGGAGGAGAATCGCTCAAGCAGTGAGCATGTGGTCAGATTGTCTGGGTACTACAATCGCTTGAATCAAGTGGGAGTTAATCTTCCAGATAAGAAAGTGATTGACAGAATTCTCTAGTCACCATCACCAAGTTAGTAGAACTTTGTGATGAACTATAGTATGCAAGGGATAACGGAAACGATTCCCAAGCTCTTCGTGATGCTGAAATCGACGAAGGTGGAAATCAAGAAAAACATCAAGTGTTGATGGTTGACAAGATCACTAGTTTCAAGAAAAGGGCAAAGGGAAGAAGGGTAACTTCAAGAAGAACGGCAAGCGAGTTGCTTCTCAAGTGAAGAAGCCCAAGTCTGGACCTAAGCCTGAGACTGAGTGCTTCTACTGCAAAGGAACTGGTCACTGGAAGCGGAACTGCCCCAAGTATTTGGCGGATAAGAAGATGGCAAAGTGAACAAAGGTATATTTGATATACATGTTATTCATGTGTACTTTACTAGTGTTTATAGCAACGCCTAAGTATTTGATACTAGTTCAGTTGCTATGATTAGTAACTCGAAACGGGAGTTGCAGAATGAACAGAGACTAGTTAAGGGTGAAGTGACGATGTGTGTTGGAAGTGGTTCCAAGATTGATATGATCATCATCGCGCACTCCCTATACTTTCGGGATTAGTGTTGAACCTAAATAAGTGTTATTTGGTGTTTGCGTTGAGCATGAATATGATTTGATCATGTTTATTGCAATACGGTTATTCATTTAAGTAAGAGAATAAATTGTTGTTCTGTTTACATGAATAAAACCTTATATGGTTACACACCCAATGAAAATGGTTCGTTGGATCTCGATCGTAGTGATACACATATTCATAATATTGAAACCAAAAGATGCAAACTTAATAATGATAGTGCAACTTATTTGTGGCACTGCAGTTTAGGTCATATTGGTGTAAAGCGCATGAAGAAACTCCATGCCGATGGGATTTTGGAATCACTTGATTAGGAATCACTTGATGCTTGCGAACCATGCCTTATGGGAAAGATGACTAAAGACTCCGTTCTCCGGAACAATAGAGCGAGCAACTGACTTATTGGAAATAATACATACTGATGTATGCGATCCGATGAGTGTTGAGGCTCGCGGCAAGTATCATTATTTTCTGACCTTCACAGATGATTTGAGCAGATATGGGTATATCTACTTGATGAAACACAAGTCTGAAACATTTGAAAAATGTTGAAAAGAGTTTCAGAGTGAAGTGGAGAATCATCGTAACAAGAAAATAAAAGTTTCTACGATATGATCGTGGAGGAGAATATTTGAGTTACGAGTTTGGTCTTCAATTAAAACAATGTGGAATAGTTTCACAAACTCATGCCACCTGGAACACCACAGCATAATGGTGTGTCCGAACGTCATAACCATACTTTATTGGATATAGTACAATCTATGATGTTTCTTACCGATTTACCAATATCGTATTGGGATCATGCATTAGAGACAGCTGCATTCACGTTAAATAGGGCACCATCAAAATCCGTTGAGACGACACAATATGAACTATGGTTTGGCAGGAAACCAAAGTTGTCGTTTCTTAAAGTTTGGGGTTGCAATGCTTATAAGAAAAAGTTTCATCCTGATAAGCTCAAACCCAAATCGGAGAAATGTGTCTTCATAGGATACCCAAAGAAGACAGTTGGGTACACCTTCTATCACAGATCCGAAGGCAAGACATTCGTTGCTAAGAATGGATCCTTTCCAGAGAAGGAGTTTCTCTCGAAAGAAGTGAGTGGGAGGAAAGTAGAACTTGATAAGGTAATTGTACCTTCTCCCTTATTGGAAAGTAATTCATCACAGAAATCTGTTCCTGTGACTACTACACCAATTAGTGAAGAAGCTAATGATGATGATCATGTAACTTCAGATCAAGTTACTACCGAATCTCGTAGGTAAACCAAAGTGAGATCCACACCAGAGTGGTACGGTAATCTTGTTCTAGAAATTATGTTACCAGACCATGACGAACCTACGAACTATGAGGAAGCGATGATGAGCCCAGATTCCGCAAAATGGCTTGAGGCCATGAAATCTGAGGTGGGATCCATGTATGAGAACAAAGTGTGGACTTTGGTTGACTTGCCCGATGATCGGCAAGCCATAGAAAATAAATGGATCTTCAAGAGGAAGACGGACGCTGATAGTAGTGTTACTATCTACAAAGCTAGACTTGTCGAAAAAGGTTTGACAAAGTTCAAGGTGTTGACTACGATGAGAGTTCTCACTCGTATCTATGCTTAAGTCTGTCTGAATCATGTTAGCAATTGCCGCATTTTATGAAATCTGGCAAATGGATAACAAAACTGCAATCCTTAATGGATTTCATAAAGAAGAGTTGTATATGATGCAACGAAAAGGTTTTGTCAATCCTAAAGGTGTTAACAAAATATGCAAGCACCAGCGATCCATCAATGGACTGGTGCAAGCATCTCGGAGTTGGAATATACGCTTTGATAAGTTGATCAAAGCATATAGTTTTATATAAACTTGCGGTGAAGCCTGTATTTACAAGAAAGTGAGTGGGAGCACTATAGCATTTTTGATAAGTATATGTGAATGACATATTGTTGATCGGAAATAATGTAGAATTATTCTGCAAAGCATAAAGAAGTGTTTGAAAGGAGTTTTTCAAAGAAAGACCTCGGTGAAGCTGCTTACATATTAAGCATCAAGATCTATAGAGATAGATCAAGACGCTTGATAAGTTTTTTCAATGAGTACATACCTTGACAAGATTTTGAAGTAGTTCAAAATGGAACAGTCAAAGAAAGAGTTCTTGTCTGTGTTACAAGGTGTGAAATTGAGTAAGACTCAAAGCCCAACCACAGCAGAAGATAGAAAGAGAATGAAAGTCATTCCCTATGCCTCAGCCATAGGTTCTATAAAGTATGCCATGCTGTGTACCAGATCTATTGTATACTCTACACTATGTTAAGCAAGGGAGTACAATAGTGATCTAAGAGTAGATCACTGGACATCGGTCAAAATTATCCTTAGTGGAATAAGGATATGTTTCTCGATTATGGATGTGACAAAAAAAAGGTTCGTCGTAAAGGGTTACGCCGATGCAAGTCTTGACACTGATCCAGATGACTCCAAGTCTCAATCTAGATACATATTGAAAGTGGGAGCAATTAGCTAGAGTAGCTCCATGCAGAGCATTGTAGACATAGAATTTGCAAAATACTTACGGATCTGAATGTGACAGACCCGTTGACTAAAATTATCTCACAAGCAAAACATGATCACACCTTAGTACTCTTTGGGTGTTAATCACATAGCGATGTGAACTAGATTATTGACTCTAGTAAACCCTTTGGGTGTTGGTCACATGACGATGTGAACTATGGGTGTTAATCACATGGTGATGTGAATTATTGGTGTTAAATCACATGGCGATGTGAACTAGATTATTGACTCTAGTGCAAGTGGGAGACTGAAGGAAATATGCCCTAGAGGCAATAATCAAGTTATTATTTATTTCCTTATATCATGATAAATGTTTATTATTCATGCTAGAATTGTATTAACCGGAAACATAATACATGTGTGAATACATAGACAAACAGAGTGTCACTAGTATGCCTCTACTTGACTAGATCGTTGATCAAAGATGGTTAAGTTTCCTAGCCATAGACATGAGTTGTCATTTGATTAACGGGATCACATCATTAGGAGAATGATGTGATTGACATGACCCATTCCGTTAGCTTAGCACCCGATCGTTTAGTATGTTGCTATTGCTTTCTTCATGACTTATACATGTTCCTATGACTATGAGATTATGCAACTCCCGTTTACCAGAGGAACACTTTGTGTGCTACCAAACGTCACAATGTAACTGGGTGATTATAAAGGTGCTCTACAGGTGTCTCCGAAGGTACTTGTTGGATTGGCGTATTTCGAGATTAGGATTTGTCACTCCGATTGTCGGAGAGGTATCTCTGGGCCCTCTCGGTAATGCACATCACATAAGCCTTGCAAGCATTGCAACTAATGAGTTAGTTGCGAGATGATGTATTACGGAACGAGTAAAGAGACTTGCCGGTAACGAGATTGAACTAGGTATTGAGATATCGACGATCGAATCTCGGGCAAGTAACATACCGATGACAAAGGGAACAACGTATGTTGTTATGCGGTCTGACCGATAAAGATCTTCGTAGAATATGTAGGAGCCAACATGAGCATCCAGGTTCCGCTATTGGTTATTGACCAGAGACGTGTCTCGGTCATGTCTACATTGTTCTCGAACCGTAGGGTCCGCACGCTTATGGTTTCGATGACAGTTATGTTATGAGTTTATGAGTTTTGATGTACCGAAGGAGTTCGGAGTCCCGGATGGGATCGGGGACATGACAAGGAGTCTAGAAATGGTCGAGACGTAAAGATCGATATATTGGACGACTATATTCGGACATTGGAAAGGTTCCGAGTGGTTCGGGTATTTTTCGGAGTACCGGAGAGTTACGGGAATTCGTCGTGAGAAGTATTGGGCCTCATTGGGCCATACGGGAAAGAGAGACGGGCTGCCTAGGGTAGACCGCGCGCCCCCCAAGGCCTAGTCCGAATTGGACTAGGGGGAGGGGCTGCGCCCTCTCCTTCCTTCCCTTCTCCCTTCCCCTTCCTTGCCTCCTACTCCTAATACTTGGAAGGACTCCTAGTTGGACCAGGAAAGGGGGAATCCTACTCCCGGTGGGAGTAGGACTCCCCTAGGGCGCGCCATAGAGAGGGCCGGCCCTCCCCTCCTCCACTCCTTTATATACGGGGGCAGGGGGCACCCCATAGACACACAAGTTGATCTTCGTGATCGTTCCTTAGCCGTGTGCGGTGCCCCCCTCCACGATATTACACCTCGGTCATATTGTAGCGGTGCTTACGCGAAGCCCTGCGACGGTTGAACATCAAGATCGTCACCACGCCGTCGTGCAGACGGAACTCCTCCCCGAAGCTTTGCTGGATCGGAGCCCGGGGAGCGTCATCGAGCTGAACGTGTGCCAAGAACTCGGAGGTGCCGGAGTAACGGTGCTTGGATCGGTTGGACCGGGAAGTCGTATGACTACTTCCTCTACATTGCATCAACGCTTCCGCTTCGGTCTACGAGGGTACGTAGACAACACTCTCCCCTCTCGTTGCTATGCATCACCATGATCTTGCGTGTGCGTAGGAAATTTTTTGAAATTACTATGTTCCCCTACAAGATCATGGTGATGCATAGCAACGAGAGGGGAGAGTGCTGTCTACGTACCCTCGTAGACCGGAAGCGAAAGCGTTAGCACAACGCGGTTGATGTAGTCGTACGTCTTCACGACCCGACCGATCAAGCACCGAAACTACGGCACCTCCGAGTTCTAGCACACGTTCAGCTCATGACGATCCCCAGACTCCGATCCAGCAGAATGTCGGGGAAGAGTTCCGTCAGCACGACGGCGTGGTGCCGATCTTGATGGTCTACCGTCGCAGGGCTTCGCCTAAGCACCGCTACAATATTATCGAGGATTATGGTGGAGGAGGGCACCGCACACGGCTAATAGATCTCAAGGATCAATTGTTGTGTCTAGAAGTGCCCCCCTGCCCCCGTATATAAAGGAGCAAGGGGGAGGGGCGGCCGGCCATGAGGAGGCGTGCCAGGGAGGAGTCCTACTCCTACCGGGAGTAGGACTCCCTCCTTTCCTTGTCCAACTAGGAGATGGTGAAGGAAGGGAGAGAGGAGAGAAAGGAAAGGGGGGCACCACCCCTCCCTCCTTGTCCAATTCGGACTAGAGGGGGAGAGGGCGTGCAGCCTGCCCTGGCCGCCCCTCCTCTGCTCCACTTTGGGCCCATGAGGCCCATTAACCCCCAGGGGGTTCCGGTAATCCCCGGTACTCCGTTTAATATCTGATAACTCCCGGAACCATTCCTGTGTCCGAATATGGTCGTCCAATATTTCAATCTTTATGTCTCGACTATTTCGAGACTCCTCGTTATGTCCGTGATCACATCCGGGACTCCGAACAACCTTTGGTACATCAAAATATATAAACTCATAATGAAACTGTCATCGTATCGTTAAGCGTGCGGACCCTACGGGTTCGAGAACAATGTAGACATGACCGAGACACGTCTCCGGTCAATAACCAATAGCGGAACCTGGATGCTCATATTGGCTCCTACATATTCTACGAAGATCTTTTATCGGTCAGACCGCATAACAACATACGTTGTTCCCTTTGTCATCGGTATGTTACTTGCCCGAGATTTGATCGTCGGTATCTCAATACCTAGTTCAATCTCGTTACCGGCAAGTCTCTTTACTAGTTCCGTAATACATCATCATGCAACTAACTTGTTAGTTGCAATGCTTGCAAGGCTTATGTGATGTGCATTACCGAGAGGGCCCAGAGATACCTCTCCGACAATCGGAGTGACAAATCCTAATCTCGAAATACGCCAACCCAACAAGTACCTTCAGAGACACCTGTAGAGCACCTTTATAATCACCCAGTTATGTTGTGACGTTTGGTAGCACACAAAGTGTTCCTCCGGTAAACAGGAGTTGCATAATCTCATAATCATAGGAACATGTATAAGTATGAAGAAAGCAATGGCAACAAACTAAACGATCAAGTGCTAAGCTAACGAAATGGGTCAAGTCAATCACATCATTCTCCTAATGATGTGATCGGGTTAATCAAATGACAACTCATGTCTATGGTTAGGAAACATAACCATCTTCGATCAACGAGCTAGTCAAGTAGAGGCATACTAGTGACACTATGTTTGTCTATGTATTCACACATGTATTATGTTTCCGGTTAATACAATTCTAGCATGAATAATAAACATTTATCATGATATAAGGAAATAAATAATAACTTTATTATTGCCTCTAGGGCATATTTCCTTCACAAACATCCGCGCTAGAACCCAACATTTCACAACCAACAACACAATCCACATCCTAAACCGATTATTACATCAAAAGAAACCAGGAAACTAGTCTCTGCAGCGAGGGAGAATGAGCTCTTTCGTGTCCTCAAGACGCTTCTTGAGAACATCCATGGATTCCTCCACCAGCCTTTGGCGCTCGTTGCAGAGCATGCCATTCTCGTCCATAAGTTTCTTCAACAAGGCACTAGTCTCCTCCTGCAAGTCTGCACTTCGGACGATCTTCTCCCTCAGCAGGTCGCGCTCGGCCCGGAGCCTCTCATTGCCCTCCCTTAGTTGCTGGATGACGCCGGTAGCCTGTTCAAATGAGGCTATCATGTCGTCCTGCAACCTCGCCGAGCGGGAGATCTGATCTGTCTGGCTATGGACAATCGCATGCATGCGTCTGTAACAGTCGTCGCGTGCCCGCGAGAAATTTTCCCAGGCCGCCTCGATGCGGCGGAACATCTCTATTGCGTTCGTGGCGCGGCGGGACATCTCTGTTGATTCCGCGGCGCGGCCGGACTAGTCTGTTGCATCGACGGCGCGGCGGGACCTCCATGCTGCTTCAGCGGCATGACGGGACCTCTGTGCTACTACTTCCATGTGGCGGGACATGTCGGCTGCTCTCGCAGCAAGGCGGGACATCTCTCGTGCTTCCGCTTCCATGCTCGCCTCTCCCTGGTGGCAATCTCTCGACCAGAACTCACGTTGGCCATGGCAGACGCAAGGGAAGGATGATGAATGACTTGTTTGTTTTTGTGGATGAGGAGTTGAGGAGGAATGTGCAGTCATCTTGGCATACTAGTGTTTATAACCGAGTACTAATACACTCCTAAGTGGGAAACCGTTTAGGTTGTGATTGGTGTGGACCGGTTTGCAATTCAATATAGCGTGGAGTAATTTGGAATGTGACGAGACGCAAGCTCAAAATTTGTTGACGGTTCTAGTTTCGAAGTGCGGCACTATTCCCGAATGGAGTACTTCTTTTCCTACTCCCTCCTTTCCAATTTTATAGGGCTTATCTCAAAATTTTAGTTTTTCCATTTTATAAGGCTCAATTTGGTTGTCCCCAACACATGTTTAGATTCCAAGGTGCATTAAATCATTGCATGCAAGTATTAAGAGAAAATTGACCAATGCATGTACTTTATGCATGCATGCATCGCAATTAATGCATTAAACCTATCTCTTGGGACTTCTTGCACGCACCATCGTGCCACCCACAAAAACTTGTACTCTAAGTTTAGTAGTACGTTATACAGGAAGAGAAGAGGTGCACGCACGCACTCGTCCTCTCACACACGCATCTATTTTTTCTCGAAAAGGAGGATGATGACCCCCGGCCTCTGCATCTGGGAGTCACACACACAAATTATTGAAATATATCAAGTGCAGTGCTTTGATGTGTCGTGTCAACTCGTACATCAATGAGAAGTTTGATTATCCTCTCTCTCGCGGACTTAACTGCACATGCCTTTGGCTGTATGACAGGTTGGCCACACACCTGTAGGGCCCACCTGTCATACACGCAAAGGCAGGAGCGTCCCTCCCTCGCCCATGAGCATGGTGGCTGGCAAGACTAGGAGAAGCTTTCGCTACACGCTCTCCCTCCCGCACGCGGTGGACATGCAGCAGTTCAGTCGGTGTCAGATGGCCAGAAGCGTATTGTAGTACTCCTCCAGTGTAGTAGTATTCCATCATTGTTCGACTTCCCGAAGAGGCGAAGAGCCAAGCGCAGCCTGGACGATCGTGTGGCAGTTTCATGTGTATAGTAGTCTAGGATAGCGTGTATCGTGCCTGTAAGCTTAAAATCGTTGGGGTCGGCTCCATGCTATGTGGCCGTCTCGAAGTTTTAAAAAAAATAGTCTTCACGGACATAACAACGTGAAAATAGTTCGAGTTTGTTCGTTCTATATAAATACAATACTTACTGTATGTTTATTCACCCATGGGGTTGTTCAATGAATGGAGGGGCGGGGAGCACAAGTGAACAATACTGTAGTACTACTAGTAGTAAGTAGGAGTCGTACAGTAGTCACCTTAAATAGAGAGTTTCTTTTCTTTAATGCCACGTACACAAATTGAAACGCTTGTTGTGGAGAGAAAAAAGATAATCACTCCACTATATATGGACGCAGGGGCCTCAGCGCTTGCTTTACTAGGGTTTCTCTCTTCATTCTCTCATCCTCTCTAGATATAAACAAGACAGCGGTAGCGACATTTTCTCTCTACTCACGCTGGTCACAGATCCGGTCGGATCCCTTCGGCCGGTGTGTGTAGAGGACTAAAAGGTGCATCGTTCACGCGGTCATCGCCGCCGAGGGAGGAAACCCACAGCTGCCGGAGGGGCCCGATCCTCTGCCCGTGTCGTTCTCTCCGACACATGACCGGCTCGGGAGGTCCTCCAACCCTTCTTCCTCCCTGTCGTATTGTCCGCAGATCCGACATGTCGCCGCTGACATCCCGGCGACCCTCAGGTATAAGTTCTTCGAAAGAGGCCTTGCTCTACTGCCCCAGCTCCCCACGTGCCTGCATGTGCATCTTTTTCTACTGCTAGCAGCTCTTCCAAAGCCACCTAAATTTTTAGTATTATTAGAGGTAAAGCTACTTCATGCATTCGAATCTAGGACTTTATTCACACAACGAAGAAAGGGGGGAAAGTTGTAGCATGAATCTAGGACTTGATTCAAAGAGGAAATAATATGGTGAAAGTAGTAGAGACCGGATACCCAACTAGCCTCTTGGTTGAACAGGGAAATAATGGGAAAACGCAGTACAAACTGGATAAGGAACAGATCTATTATTGGTTGAAAAAAGGATAGAAAGTGGCGGCTGGTGGACAAGTCAACAGAGTATGTCCAGGATTAGATTTGCTGCCATCACATAGTAAAAGGTCTC
The DNA here is from genome assembly GCF_002162155.2 of Triticum dicoccoides. Classification (NCBI taxonomy): domain Eukaryota; kingdom Viridiplantae; phylum Streptophyta; class Magnoliopsida; order Poales; family Poaceae; genus Triticum; species Triticum dicoccoides. Next base: position 91,349,853 of record NC_041384.1, read on the forward strand.
CAGGATTAGATTTGTTGCCCTCACATAGTAAAAGGTCTTAGGATTAGATTTGCTGCCCTCACATAGTAAAAGGTCTCCAGGATTAGATTTGTTGCCCTCACATAGTAAAAGGTCTCCAGGATTAGATTTCCTGCCCTCACATAGTACAATGGCACTCCTACTGTTTTCCCAAGTATGATAAGTAAGTTGCTCCTTTACGCTGCTGAGTGTCCTGGTGTCCCCATGGTCCCATGCCCTTAAACCAACTCTTTAGCTGCTTTTGATTTACTGTGTCTAGTAAACAAGCAATTCCACCATTAAAGTAATCCCATATTTGAGAAATCTCATTGTTGATCGTAATGCATCTAGTAACATGAAGCATCGCTGACTTTTTAAAATTTCTATTGTCCTTGCGTGATTGCCATGAACATAATTAAGATGCTTCTTTTCATTTTGTATATGTTTTGTATATTCTTATTAACCAGCAACTTTTTACTTTCTATCTTTTTGTGCAGATAGGGATATCCATTTCACCTAGTTGCTATTGTGACCTTTTGGTGAACTGCAGAAAACACTTTTTTGGAATGAGTGTCTTGTGCAGTTCAACTAAAACGTCACGTGGGCAACATCTCTCAATTTTGGTGGAACTGCACAAAATGGTGATTGGAGTTTCCAAAATCTCCGTCAAGTTCTGCTGGTAATCTCATGCAACATTTTATTAGCCTTTGCAAGATGGAGCCGTCACTGTCACCACAATGGCACTTTATTTTAGTGGAACTGCACAAAAGGATAAGAAAATTATAGTTGCACCTTACATGAGCCGGACAGCCAACCTTAATGTTCCTCAATTTTAGTGCAACTACTAAAGAAGAACCTGCCAGCTCACAAGAGCAAGTACTTCTTGCTAGCTGAATGATGCAATCTTTGCTTCATTTCAGGTGAACTGCAGAAAAAGGCGCATGAATTGAATCATGGAACTCCAGGCAGACCTCATCCAAGAAGAGCTGGAGGTTGAGTTCAATGAGGCCGCTATTAAAGTGAAATCATGCTCTCCTGTCTCCTTGTTTGTGCTGTGCAAACATGATGTGCAAACGGGAATACTCAACTACAGATGTTGTGACGGTCAAGAGCATTCGCCAAGTTCTTCGATTGTATGACATGGCTAGCCAAGATGGATTTAATCCTGATATTCACTTTATCAAAAGGCTCTAATGGGTTGGTTCTGAATCTTGCAAGCTGGGAATCAGTGAGATGTGTAGGCATCTTTGTTGTACTTATTATTTGGATCTTATTTGTTAGTTCTGAATCTTGCAAGCTAGGAATCAATGAGATATGTAGGCATCTTTGTTGTACTTATTATTTGGATATTATTTGTTGGTTCTGAATCTTGCAAGCTAGGAAACATGACATGATGATGCAGAGGACAACAACCATAACAAACCGTTCAAACTCGATAGTATTATCTTTTGTGAAAGTGCGACAAATGTGATGATCGTGTGCGTCCTGAGAATAATAATTCTAATTGTTGTGCATGTTGATCCTGTGGCACTGATAGAACGAGCGAATGCATTGCTTGTTTTAAGTACAAATTTCTATTAAAGCTAATTAAATTTAAGTAAAGTGACCACTAACTCCTGTTATTACAGTACCAATACAGACCCGCTCGTGAACCGATGTGTGTCCGAGGGTGCATCTTCTGCTGGGCGTGCAGCGAACGAGGGAGGGGTAGTAACTGTTGTCGCCTGTGCACACTCAGCTTATTGTTGAATCCAGTTCCCCAAGAGCTGAAAAACGAACTGCTGTCGCCGCCTACACACTCGTTCACTCGAAGAGACTCCAATGGCGATCCGAGGGGTGAGCCTGCTGGATATGGACTTCAGCAAGGAGTTCCCCTTTGAGTTCGCCGTTCAGTCCTATGGCTGCACCAAGTTGAATGTGATGTACACCAACGATACGGACTCGGTGAAGCTCTGCCTCACCTCAGTCCTATGGCTGCACCAGGTTCTGGAGCATTCGCCTGTTTCATCGGCAGCACAGACTGCACCTTCGCTACAGTGGAGAGAAGGAAGAACATGATGATTCGGCCATCTAGTGCAACAAGCTTGTCGACATCCAGAAGCAATACAAGATCATCAGCAACGGGCAGGAGAAGGACTCTGTGGTTGACCTCGCTGAGACCATCATCGACCCCTGACACGCCAACATGAAATAAGACGACCTGAACACGTGGGAGGTACCTCTGAATCTAGCCTACATAACCTACGCGGCCAATGGCACATACGCATGCTACGACATGTACATGCAGATCTTGGACATGAGGGCGTGTCTGCTTCCCGTAACCGACGAGTACACGGACAGTCGCAGCGTCATGATCAAGTGTGCCAGGAAGGTCTTGATGCTGTACTTTATCTGTTTATAAGCACCTTTATCATGTGAGTGTTTCATGCATTTGCCTATGTGTCGTAATTATCTGTTTTGTCCGAAATATTTCTTTTAAGAACCCATTAACCTGATTGCTTTTTTTAGTGGCAATTTGCTTATGTATGTAAACTAGTTCACTTGTCCGTATAAAAAACTAGTTCACTCGGCTGCCGTGCTTTGAATCTCCTTCCTCCCAACATATTCCCCTCCTCAGGTGGACCCAGCAGGTCTCTGAATTTTCTCCCACTTTCTTTTTTGATGTAAACTGAGTTTTCTCCTAGTACTTTCCCCTAGAACCAACTCAACTGTCCCACGTCTAGCCTAAAAAATAATAATACCCCACGTACTCTTAACTCATCAAATTAAAATGATATTTTATTTCGTAAGTTGAAAGTTCTTACAAAATAATAATAATAATTGTTTATATATAACTTGGCAATTTAACTCCTAGTGATTGCGTACATAAGCTTGCAAAGAATTTACTGACGTCCAATCATGTGTTTATGTTTTTATAACATTTCTTCGTCTAGCCCAACATGATATTTTCACCCAGCCCAACAAGTCAGCGGCTTTCGAGAAAAATGAAAATGGGATTTAAATGGGCTGCATAGATGCTACATCATTGTTTCACCCAGCCCACCAAATGGACTAAAAAAACAAATGGACTGACAGCTGGGTCCACGGCCACAGCCCAGTTTTTTTGTGATTTGCCAAGTAAGTCGCTTTGTGAGGCCTGTTGGGCTGCAAATCTTTCAAAACGAGGACAGCTTTCATTCAGCTGGCCGAGAAAATGGCCCATCAGTAAGGAGAAATGGGTTGTACATTTTTAAAACACATCAAACCAGCAATTAGTTTCAAATATCTTTTTTTTCATTTTGAGATTTTAAATTACATTAATTTTTATGCGTGGAGAATTTGTTGGATTTTATATTGATATACATTTATTTTTAAAATCAGTTTGAATGTGAGTCGAAATTTCAGGATTAAAAACAGTTCAGACCGCACCGAAATATGCAAAATTTCATATAATTTTTTAACCGTGGCCACAATATGGGCTATAATGCTAACAAAAAGAATATGGGCTCCAAAAAAAACCTTAAGAATTAGCAAATGGGTTGTATGCTGTTTTCCACAGATTTGAGGCTTTCCTAAAAAAAGGTTGACGCACAAGCAGTGACTGTTGGATGGCCATCCAACGGCCGTCGTGCTTCTTCAATCTCTGCTCTTCCTGCTCCAGCCGCTCAAACAGGCACCGGCGAGACTGCTTGCTCCCTCCTCCCCGCGGCCGGCTCTGCTGCCGCACATGCCTCACCGCCCCACCGTACTCCCATCGCTGGCCTAGCCATCCCTCTATTCACCCACACCTGCTGTTATTCTCCGGCGACGGCAGACGAACCAGTAAACCCTTGTACAGTCGTACTCCCCTCCGTGTGGGAAACAACTGCCGAATCTTTCCTGCCTCCGTGTCGTTCCCTTCCTAGGCCTTGTCGTCGTCCACCGCCCTAGTGCTCTCGGTGCGGCTTGGTCAACGTGGTCAATGACCGACATGCATCTGAAGTGGACTTTACGTGGAGAGGCCGACAGCTGGGTCCACGGCCGCACGCCAGGAAATGCCTCCTTATTACGCGGAAAATAATGATTCCTCCACCTGACATCAGGGACCCACCTGTCAGGACCCCGATTCCAAGTAACATCGATCTAGCCGGTAACACCTCGTATCACTTTGCGGCCTCACGCACGGTATTCCTACGGGTGTCGCCTTACCATGGCCCGGGACCGTTTACGCCTTTTGGCTCACGTATATGATAGTGTCGCTAGCATCCATATGATAGAGAACCCGGGCCGACATGGCTAGTCGTTAACCCAAAGCGGCACTAACCTATCGGGACAGGCATACATGAATCACATCGAGCATGTCGGTCAGCAGCATGTGAATTCGGGCTGTAGCATTGGGCTAACAGGACTCCGGGAACCCGGGATGTAGCAGGCTAGGTAGGACTCCGGATGTCACCGCGTGACATTTCCCCAAAGGGACAGACACAGGAACGAAGTGAAACACATGCCGGCCAGTCAAGTGTCCTGAGCAGTAGTGCTGGGCTAGCAGGACTCCGGTGAACCGGGCTGTAGCGGACTACTATGGCTCATGGAAGCACTAGACTACATTTCCCCATCAGAGAGGCTGCCAAGGATAAACAACTAGATTGTCGGATCCCACACATACCAAGCATTTCAATCATACACACAATATGCTCAATATGTGTAAATACAACACGGCATCACAACATAACTCTATGACTCAAGTATTTATTCATTAGGCTCCGAGGAGCGAGATATTACAAACATGGGTCCCATGACCCAACAATCATAGCATACAATCAGAGCACATGCGGAAGCTTAACATGTCTGAGTACAGACATCTACAAATGAAAAAGGCTAAGAAGCCTGACTATCTACCAGATCCTGCCAAGGACACAAGTTCATAGCTGAGGTATCAAGCTAAACGTCGAAGTCCACACGGAACTACTAGCGAGACTGACGTCTCTCTGCAGAAACATAGAATAGGCAAACGTGAGTAAAAATGTACCCAGCAAGACTTACATTAGAACTAACTACATATGCATCGGTATCAACAAGGGGGGGTGGAGTTTGACTCCAGCAAGCCAGCTTTGACTCAGTGGCTAACCTGAACTACGATTGCAAGCAACTCTTTTGAGGTGGCGCACACGAGTCCGCATATACACCATTCAATACACCACTAAGGATCCGCTCCCGTCTCCCTACGAGAAGGCCATCCATAGCAGTCACACTTATCTTGCGAGTTTTAGAGTATCCATTTTCACTTGTGTATGAACTGTTATAGGCAACCCAGAAGTCCATTAATTACCATGGACACGGCTATTCGAATAGATGATGTTAACCCTGTAGGGGTGTACTTCTTCACACACGCTCTCACCACTTACCGCCGTTTACACGACATGTACTCGGCAACCTTCAAGCTGAATCCCAACGAGGGTGTCGTCCACGGCCTACCTAAACACTCAAGTCTCTAGTCCAGGTTTATCGCCTATCCAGGTTCCATCCGCAGGGAGTCCAGCCGAGGTTTCCACATACGGCCCCGAACGATGTGAACAGGGTTCCCGAGACACCAAACGGGCGCCCGGTACACCGTGCCATGGTGTATCTACCGCATCATAGCCCACCCCTAGGGTCAGCGCTACGCACGGCCGCCAATCCTATAAACACTAGAAACTAGTTGCAACTCCTAGACAGAGGACAAGGGTGATCAAGAAGCCGAGAGGGTCCATTGGTTTCGGCCCCAATGCATGGTAGTAACTATTTCATGGATCACAAACACAGAACTCAGATCCTAAGGACGGCTTCAATGAGACAACCCACCATGTACTCCTACATGGCCTCTCACCGCTACCTTTACCAAATCATGTTCACACACTTAGCTCTCAACAGTAGGACATGTTTACACACCTCCGATTCATCCCTGATGAATCAGACCTGACTCAACTCTAAGCAGTAGCAGGCATGACAAACAAGCATGAATGAGTAGGCACATCAGGGCTCAAACAAATCCTACTCATGCTAGTGGGTTTCATTTATTTACTGTGGCAATGACAGGTCATGCAGAGGATAAGGGGTTCAGCTACCACAGCAAGTAACAGAGGAATCGTGTTGTCCTAATGCAGTAAAAGAGAGCAGGAGCGGGAGAGTGGGATTGATCGGAATGAACAAGGAGGTTTTTCTTGCCTGGCACTCCTGAAGATAACATAGTTCTTCATCGGTGTCATCGATCTCATCGTCGAAACCACGTCTATCGAGAGGGGACAAATACCGGCAACAGAGAAAGAAACACAATCAATGCAATGCACAATATGATGCATGATCATGACATATCATATGCTGTTGATTGAGCTAATACAACTAGCAACACAATTAAATGAAGTTGGTTTGAACCCAAAGTTCAAATTCAAACTCCACATGTGGTTATTTAAATACCAATCATTTGATTTGTCCTAAACGGTGGCCTTAAGTTCTTCTAACATGGATGAAAATGGTACAGATGGATTCCTTGAATTTTTCTGATAATTTTTCATATATAATTTATTTCATTTGGAGTTATGGTTGAATTTCTATGATTTTTAGAAGTTTTAGGCATTTTCTGAAAATAATAAACCATTTAAGATTTATTTAAATTCCAGAAAAGGTTTTACTGCGTCAGCATGATGTAAGAGTGACATCATCAGGTCAACTGTGGCTGGTCAGGTCAAACCTGACCAGTGGGACCCGCATGTCAGCGTCCTAACTAATTAACAGTGTTAATTAGTGCTAACTAAAAAACATAATCTAGGGTTAGTCAGGGGCTGGCCCCACATGTCACTGACTCAGGGGAGTCAAACCCCAGTCAAACAGGGTCAACCCCACCGGAGTTGACCCGCGGTTCGTCGCCGGCGAGGCCAGAGACGGCGGAGAGCTTCAGAAATCGCCCACAGGCGATGGTTTTTGGCGTGGGGAGGCTCTACGAAGAGCCGCTGCTCGCACGCAGCTGATGGAGCAGATGGGGTGAGCCAGGGTGGCCGGAGTCGACGGCGGCGAGCTCGGTTGCGGCCGCCGGAGTTCGGGCATCCATGGTTTAGGTGTTACGGGGCACGGCGGGCGCGGCCGATGGTCTTTATGGGTTTCTGGGATCGCCAGGAGCATGAGGAGGCAACAAGCACAACTGGAGGAGCTCGGGAGCACGAAGCTCACCGGCCATGGCAGCGGTCGGAGCTCGGGTTCGCGGTGACGGTGACTAGCGAACTGGTAAGGAGGGGTGAGCAAGGGGGGAGGAGCAGGAGCTCACAGTGAACTCGATGGCGTCGTCGGTGAGGTCGGGGAAGCCCGGACGGTGACGAATCGGACGGGGCGACGCTCGAGGCAGAGGGAGAAGACAACGACGATGGCGGCGCTCCAGGGCGCTCTGGCATCATTTGGCTTGGCGAAGATGACGAGAAGGTCATGGTGGAGCTTCCAGAGAGGGAGAGGGGGCATGAGGACAGCGGTGGCTACAAAAACGGCGGCGGTGGCGATGAGCTCCGCTCGGTGGGTGAGAGAGAGGGGAGGGGAGAGAGCTGCATGGAGGGAGGAGGTGCAGAGGGTCGAGGGAGGGTGCGTGGCGACGCATGGAGGCGTCCAGGGCGTCGGGGACGCAGGCAGCTAGGCAGAAGGTGGCTCGGGCGCGTGTGCGCGCGCGGCGAGCACACGCTCTGCCTACTGGCCGGGGAGGAAGACGACAGGGAGGCTGCGGTGGCGGGCTGGGCCGGCCACTTGGGCCGCCAGGAAAGCCCAGGTACTATCTCTCTCTCTTTTCTGTTTTCATTTATATATTTCTCTGTTGTTTGTTTTGAATTAGTAGAAATACTAATCCATTTTAGAAAATTCTGAAAATAATCATAGGCACCTTGGGAATTACTCCCAACAGCCTAAAATTACTTTCAAAAGTATTTGGGCATTTAAAAGTATTTATAGTATTTTAAATGCCCAAATGCAAATAGTTATGTCTTAATTCAAAAATCCAAAATGGCTCCAAAATTTATGAACCCATTTTTGGCAAAGGTTTTAGCCAGAACCAAAAATGATGAACATATTTTAAAGGGCATATTGGGTTCATTGAAAATATTTAAAGTTGGGCCTATTTGCATTGCTTTGGTGCTAGGGGTTTGATCATCCCCATTTCAAGTTTCATGAAATTTAACATGATGCATGGATGCAAGCAAAGTCAAGCAAGGGCTGAACTGGGGCTGTGACAGCTCACCCCCACTAAACAAGAATCTCATCCTGAGATTCAAGCGTAGGGTAAGGTGAAGGGGGAAAACACAAGCTAACATAATCTTCACGATCCAGGTTGCACTTCATAAGAACGTTGGTTCGATCACCATCTTTGTCTCGATGTCTTGCTCTGAGAACTCCAACCAACATGACAACGAGAGGGAAGGGAAAACTCTGGAAGGATCGATATTCTCGAAGATCAAACAACTCAGGATCAACTCATGGAGTGAGAAATAGGAACATCTCTCCAACTGAGACACAAAGTTCACATCAAGGTGATGGAAATCAGACGACGAGGATTCAAGTTGGTAGGTAGTAATTCCACACTTGGGTAAGGTGGTGCAAGGTTTCAAGGTTGCGAGGAAATAATTGTCATGAACCCATAACAGGGCACCTTGGAGAAGGTGACTCGTTGAACTGTTCCCTTAAGTGGCAAAAAGAATTACTTTTGATCCATAAATCATTGAAACTCTTCGTACTAGCTTAAGGCAATTTACAATTGATCGTTGGAGATAGCTCAAAGAGACGGCATACTCGGACTAGGATGGATGATGTGGACTACCTTGTTGAAGACAACGCAAGGGATAATTTTGCTTACGCGTGCTCTCAAGAACTTGAGCATTTCCATATTCATCAAGGTTCTACCAACATCCTGGCAAGGATCCTGGCAACATGACATACTACCATGATGACTAGTGATGGATGATGCGGATACAAAGGAAGATAACACCTTCTCAGATCTTTCCTTAGCGAGGCTAAGGAACAGAATCTGGACGATCGACTGAGAGACATTTAGCATTCCGCTTCTAATGTTCTCCTTGATGTGCTAGCGTAATCCATTTATAGATATGGTTTGATATCTAGAACATCAAGTAAAAGGTCGGACTTCGGAAGCTCAAGAATCCATAAGGAATAACTACGAAGGCAGATCCTGCGAGATCCTTATGGGGAGGTGACCAACTTCTTCAACCAGGATACTACAATAATGGGCCTTCCGGCTAGGTGTGTTGGCCACGACATCCACGTTACCGGTTATAGAGAGACCAACATTATAGTTCTTTGAAAATGCTCCAACCATAATATCTGCCTGAGATTCAAATCTGGTTGGTGTCAGGATATTCCAGACTCATCGAGTCTAGAAAGGAAAATGAAGGTTTGCAACACAATTTGACGAGATGACGTTGCGAGATTCTCGGGGAATGAACTGCGATAGCAAGCTCCAAAACATGAGCTGGTTCTGCTACAAACCTGTGAACACGCTATCCAAGACGAGCATGACCACGTAGTAGTCTTATAGTAAAACACTATCGAGTTCAGGTGGGGAACCATCATCAAGGATTTCAAAGTCTTTACGCAAGTCCATGGATTAGATCCCAAGCGTAGACTTCTTTGCCTTGAACAAGTCAATCAGTGGCTTGGTGTGCTGGGGAATACATATGGAGTGGAGGTAATTAATCTACCAAACCATAGAATACATTCACACATGCATAACTGACTTGGGATGGTGCCAAGGGAAACAAAAATAATCTTTCTCGAACTCACGGCGGCAACTTGCACCAAATGCACATGAATTTGACGAAGTCACTTCTTCCATCCAAGCATAAGCTTCATGAACGGAACACGAAGGCATTGCTTACAAGTTTTCAACACTAGGTTGATGTTCAACATGAATCATGGGGGAGACAAAATGCTGTTGATGGGCTCAACAACAACTCATCGGAATTTCCATATCACTAGACTTCCACCATCATGTGAACACGATGATAGTATTGGTCAGACCAAAAGAAGTAATGGTGTATGCTCAAGGGATCAACCACGGGTAAGACAACATTACGAACATCGTTGGTTCTGATTTGACTTGACGACAGCCCATACTCAAGTCAAAGTTTTGACAAGGCAATAGATCCAACAACTGATCACGAGGACCAATTGGTGTAGATATCATCTTTCTTCAGTACACACACAAACACAATGATATCCCTTCAGAAAGAACCAATTCGGCAGTCTTTTATCTTCCAACTCTCCAAGTTGTTGTTTAGCTTAACCAACTAGCTCAGGGGTATCCAACACAGATTCTTGGAGAAGGGGTGGTTTACAAGAACCAACTTGATCACGAACTCAACATAGCGGTCAGGTGACAACCTGGCAACACTTCCAAGAAGATATCCGGAAAATCACGAACCACCGATATGTTACTAAGCTCGAGAACAATCTTGCTTTTCAGAGCAAGACAATATGATCAGATAAGCGAGGAATGCAATAATCCTCACTCATTGATCGAGGAGTGCACCAGAGATAAGGACTAGGTAGCACGATCAGTCCTAGGATGGTGATTCAATAACCAACACGCTAAGAATGAGAATATTGTCCACTTACTACAAAGCAACGAGTAGCTGGGAGTATTGATTTCACACATCACAATTCACTTGTCAGCATTCCAGTTACAACAACACGGAACCGAGGAATGAATAATGATGGAGAGAAGTATCACTAGATCAAAAATTCATAAGAGATGGTGCAATTCCTATGATATTCTTGGCATGAATAGGGTAGAACTCCAAGGTAGAACAGAGCAAAAGCTGGATTGGCATTTTGATCTGCGGGATACAACTACTTTGACCCAATCCTAGATATGGATGAGGTATTGGAGTTTGTTTCTCCTAGTCATTCTGGAATAGAATGGCTTGACGGACCACAAGAATAATAGTCATCGATGAACACAAATGCACAGATACTCTTGGCTATCAACTGATAGAAGATGGTCAGAATACAACTGAAGAGGAACAACTCGAGGAACATATAATTTTCTGAGTTGTGGATGCATAGATCAGTATGTCGAGCAAAGCTCAACATTTCTTCCGGACAACCCATGCAGATAGGTAGGACTGGCAGATTCACAATGCAGAATGGAGAACTCATTAAGAGCACTCTGGTTGTGATCTTTTGATACAACAAACTTCTGCCATAAGTGGTTCATAGTATTTGGAAGAAGGAAATACCACGGACCTCGAGGACTATCACAAAGGTTACTAATATCCTAAAGGAACTAGCAACACTATCAACATGAGGTAAGTAGGGTGAATCTCGGGTTCAAGAACCCATGAATAGAATACCTACCACTACATGGCATCACGGGATACTTTTGAGAATAATGGCCAGAATCACACACTAGGGATACAAAACACGGCTAGATCACTAGGTGACTCCTAAAACACCTAGGGTCATAGTAATAGCTCCAACATATATGTCGAGGCAACAAAGTACCTCAACTCACCGATTAGTGTGATTAATCTGGCCCAAATGGACATCGGGAACAGGAGGAAGGGATTTGCAAATGCATCAGACTATTTAGAAACCTGGGATGACTCGGACAGCATAACGGCTGTGAATGCTTGAAATATTTGAGACATCCTGCAAAATAGTGGCATGACCACTCAACATTACAATATCAAGGTTCTGAGGCCAGCTATGAGCATACAGAGGTAAAAGGAACTGAACTAAGACTTGAATCCAACAATCCTATAAGTCTATGGATTAGTAACACGTCATCCTGATAGATAGATGAGAAGGCCTAGTTCTTAATTCCCGTAGAAAAGAAGAGGATGACTTAGATCAGAGGGCATGAGGTATAAGGAGTAAAAAGAGCCTTACATTCCCTTCCACAATAAATTCCCTTACATAACTAAAGCATTTCTAGACTCGACTTCGACCAGTTTGGCTTGGTAATCCTACAGGCAGTCAGGCTCTAATACCAACGCTGTCAGGACCCCGATTCCAAGTCACATCAATCTAGCCGGTAACACCTCGTATCACTTTGTGGCCTCATGCACGGTATTCCCACGGGTGTCGCCTTACCATGGCCCGGGACCATTTGCGCCTTTTGGCTCACGTATATGATAGTGTTGCTAGCATCCATATGACAGAGAACCCGGGCCGACATGGCTAGTCGTTAACCCAAAGCGGCACTAACCTATGGGGACAGGCATACATGAATCACATCGAGCATGTCGGTCAGCAGCGTGTGAATCCAGGCTGTAGCACTGGGCTAACAGGACTCCGGGAACCCGGGCTGTAGCAGGCTAGGCAGGACTCCGGATGTCACCGCGTGACATTTCCCCAAAGGGACAGACACAGGAACGAAGTGAAACACATGCCGGCCAGTCAAGTATCCTGAGCAGTAGTGCTGGGCTAACAGGACTCCGGTGAACCGGGCTATAGCGGACTACTATGGCTCATGGAAGCACTAGACTACATTTCCCCATAAGAGAGGCTGCCAAGGATAAACAACTAGATTGTCGGATCCCACACATACCAAGCATTTCAATCATACACACGATATGCTCGATATGTGTAAATACAACACGGCATCACAACATAACTCTATGACTCAAGTATTTATTCATTAGGCTCCGAGGAGCGAGATATTACAAACATGGGTCCCATGACCCAACAATCATAGCATACAATCAGAGCACATGCGGAAGCTTAACATGTCTGAGTACAGACATCTACAAATGAAAAAGGCTAAGAAGCCTGACTATCTACCAGATCCTGCCAAGGACACAAGATCGTAGCTGAGGTATCAAGCTAAATGTCGAAGTCCACACGGAACTACTAGTGAGACTGACGTCTCTCTGCAAAAACATAGAATAGGCAAACGTGAGTACAAATGTACCCAGCAAGACTTACATCAGAACTAACTACATATGCATCGGTATCAACAAGGGGGGGTGGTGGAGTTTGACTGCAGCAAGCCAGCTTTGACTAAGTGGCTAACATGAACTACGATTGCAAGCAACTCTTTTGAGGTGGCGCACACGAGTCCACATATTCACCATTCAATACACCACTATGGATCCGCTCCCGTCTCCCTACGAGAAGGCCATCCATAGAACTCACACTTATCTTGCGAGTTTTAGAGTATCCAGTTTCACTTGTCTATGAACTGTTATAGGCAACCCAGAAGTCCATTGCCGCGGACACGGCTATTCGAATAGATGATGTTAACCCTGCAGGGGTGTACTTCTTCACACACGCTCTCACCACTTACCGCAGTTTACACGACATGTACTCGGCAACCTTCAAGCGGAAGCCCAACGAGGGTGTCGGCCACAGCCTACCTAAACACTCAAGTCTCAAGTCCAGGTTTATCGCCTATCCAGGTTCCATCCGCAGGTAGTCCGGCCGAGGTTTCCACATACGGCCCCGAACGATGTGAACAGGGTTCCCGAGACACCAAACGGGCGCCCGGTACACCATGCCACGGTGTATCTACCGCATCATAGCGCACCCCTAGGGTCAGCGCTATGCACGGCCGCCAACACATATCCTATAAACACCAGAAACTAGTTGCAACTCCTGGACAGAGGACAAGGGTGATCAAGAAGCCGAGGGGGTCCATTTGTTTCGGGCCCAATGCGTGGTAGTAACTATTTCATGGATCACAAACACAGAACTCAGATCCTAAGGACGGCTTCAATGAGACATCCCACCATGTACTCCTACATGGCCTCTCACCGCTACCTTTACCAAATTGTGTTCACACACTTAGCTCTCAACAATAGGACATGTTTACACACATCTGATTCATCCCCGATGAATCAGACCTGACTCAACTCTAAGCAGTAGCAGGCATGACAAACAAGCATGAATGAGTAGGCACATCAGGGCTCAAACAACTACTACTCATGCTAGTGGGTTTCATCTATTTACTGTGGCAATGACAGGTCATGCAGAGGATAAAGGGTTCAACTACCGCAGCAAGTAACAGAGGAATCATGTTGTCCTAATGCAGCAGGAGCGGGAGAGTGGGATTGTATCAGAATGAACAAGGAGGTTTTGCTTGCCTGGCACTCCTGAAGATAACATAGTTCTTCATCGGTGTCATCGATCTCATCGTCGAAACCACATCTATCGAGAGGGGACAAATACCGGCAACAGAGAAAGAAACACAATCAATGCAATGCACAATATGATGCATGATCATGACATGTCATATGCTGTTGATTGAGATAATGCAACTAGCAACACAATTAAATGAAGTTGGTTTGAACCCAAAGTTCAAATTCAAACTCCACATGTGGTTATTTAAATACCAATCATTTGATTTGTCCTAAACAGTGGCCTTAAGTTGTTCTAACATGCATGAAAATGGTACAGATGGATTCCTTGAATTTTTCTGATAATTTTTCATATATAATTTATTTCATTTGGAGTTACGGTTGAATTTCTATGATTTTTAGAAGTTTTAGGCATTTTCTAAAAATAATAAATCATTTAAGATTTATTTAAATTCTAGAAAAGGTTTTACTACGTCAGCATGATGTAAGAGTGATGTCATCAGGCCAACTGTGGCTGGTTAGGTCAAACCTGACCAGTGGGACCCGCATGTCAGTGTCCTAACTAATTAACAGTGTTAATTAGTGCTAACTAAAAAACATAATCTAGGGTTGGTCAGGGGCTGGCCCCACATGTCACTGACTCAGGGGAGTCAAACCCCAGTCAAACAGGGTCAACCCCACCGGAGTTGACCCACGGTTCGTCGCCGGCGAGGCTAGAGACGGCGGAGAGCTTCGGAAATCGCCCACAGGCGATGGTTTTTGGCGTGGGGAGGCTCTACGAAGAGCTGCTGCTCGCGCGCAGCTGATGGAGCAGACAGGGTGAACCGAGGTGGCCGGAGTCGACGGCGGCGAGCTCGGTTGCGGCCGCCGGATTTCGAGCATCCATGGTTTAGGCGTTACGGGGCACGGCGGGCGCGGCCGATGGTCTTTATGGGTTTCTGGGATCGCCAGGAGCATGAGGAGGCAACGAGCACAACTGGAGGAGCTCGGGAGCACGAAGCTCACCGGCCATGGCGGCGGCAGGAGCTCGGGTTCGCGGTGACGGTGACTAGCGAACTGGTAAGGAGGGGTGAGCAAGGGGGGAGGAGCAGGAGCTCACAGTGAACTCGATGGCGTCGTCGGTGAGGTCGGGGAAGCCCGGACGGTGACGAATCGGACGGGGCGACGCTCGGGGCAGAGGGAGAAGACAACGACGATGGCGGCGCTCCAGGGCGCTCTGGCGTCATTTGGCTTGGCGAAGATGACGAGAAGGTCATGGTGGAGCTTCCAGAGAGGGAGAGGGGGCATGAGGACAGCGGTGGCTACAAAAATGGCGGCGGTGGCGATGAGCTCCGCTCGGTGGGTGAGAGAGAGGGGAGGGGAGAGAGCTGCATGGAGGGAGGAGGTGCAGAGGGTCGAGGGAGGGTGCGTGGCGACGCATGAAGGCGTTCAGGGCGTCGGGGACGCAGGCAGCCAGGCAGGAGGTGGCTCGGGCGCGTGTATGCGCGCGGCGAGCACACGCTCTGCCTACTGGCCAGGGAGGAAGACGACAGGGAGGCTATGGTGGTGGGCTGGGCCGGCCACTTGGGCCGCCAGGTAAGCCTAGGTACTATCTCTGTCTCTCTTTTCTGTTTTCATTTATTTAATTCTCTGTTGTTTGTTTTGAATTAGTAGAAATACTAATCCATTTTAGAAAATTCTGAAAATAATCATAGGCACCTTTGGAATTACTCCCAACAGCCTAAAATTACTTTCAAAAGTATTTGGGCATTTAAAAGTATTTATAGTATTTTAGCCAGAACTAAAAAATGATCAACATTTTTTAAAGGGCATATTGGGTTCATTGAAAATATTTAAAGTTGGGCCTATTTGCATTGCTTTGGTGCTAGGGGTTTGATCATTCCCATTTCAAGTTTCATGAAATTTAACATGATGCATGGATGCAAGCAAAGTCAAGCAAGGGCTGAACTGGGCTGTGACACCACCGAAAGGGCCTCTGTATTTCGTGAAAATAATGTTACCGCCGCTGACAGCTCGGACCCACCAGCTATATCTTCGCACGCAAGGAAGTGCCTCTTTATTACGCACAAAAAAATGAATACTCCCCCTGTTAGCTGAGACCCAGTATAGTGGCAGGCTGACTTGTGGGCCTACTAAGTTGACGGGGACGGAGGGCTTTGTCAACTTAGTCAATATGCACGATTCTAGCTCCATTGACCGTACGATGTCCATCCAACGGCCGTAGTGCTTCTTCAACCTCTGGTCTTATTGCTCCAGCCACCCAAACCAGCGTCGGTCGTGCCTCGTGCTCCTGCCTCCCATGGCCGGCTGCGATGCGGCGAAGGCCTCACCGCCCCCTACTACTCCCACCGCTGGCCAGGCCATCCCTCTACTCACCCACACCCCCTGTTATTCTGCGGCGATGGCAGCCTCACACCGCAGCGAACCAGTGAACCCTCGTACTCCTCTACGCGTGGGCATCCACTGCCGCGTCTTCCCCGGCTCTGAGTCATCCCCTTCCTAGGCCTCGCCGTCGTCCACCGCCCTGGTGCTCTCGGCACGGTGTGGTCAACATGGTCAAGGAACGGCTTCCATCGGACGTGGATTGTACGTGGAGAGGCTGACAGCTAGGTCCACGGCCGCAGCAAGGAAGTGCCTCCTTATTACGTGCAAAATAATTATTCCTCAACCTGACAGCGGGACCCACCAGACGGGCCATCGTATTTCGCAAAAAAAATGATTCCCCCTGACTGCTGGGACCCATCAGCTACATCTTCGCACGAAAGAAAGTGCGTCCGAGCAAAAAAACAAAATAATTCGCCCCCTGACTGCTGGGACCGACCAGCTACATCTTCGTAGGCAAGGAAGTGCCTGACAGTCGGGACCCACCTGGTCAAAGTGTACGTAGCGTTGTCATTCTAGTCGCGGACGTGTACGTACATACTGGTCGATGTAGAGGCGCACACATGTCGTAGTAGAGGCGCGCATGTGTCGTAGTAGAGGCGCGCACATAGCATTTACACGTACGTACAGCGGCCAGGGTGCCAGAAAGAAAATACGGCCATGTATGTGTACATACGGGCGGGGTCTCGAACGCCTACTCGCGCATACGTACGGCGACGGCTCGTGTACATGGCTGGGTCGGAACGGAGAAACAGCATCGTCGCCGTGTCCATGGGGAGGCAACGGAATGCGTCGTGTTCATCGGGAGGGCTTGGACGGAATAGGCGATGGAAACGAGGCCTGGCGTACCGCAGAACGGAGGAAACGGCCTTGTGTTCGACCGGCCACGTTCAAAACGGGATCCTGTTCATCGGGAGGGGTCTGGCGTACCGCAAAACAGAGGAAACGGACCTCCTATGGTCGAAATGGGGGTCCTGTTGATCGGGAGGGGTGTGGCGTACCGCAAAATGGACGAAACAGACTTGTGTTGGAGCGCTACGGTCGAAACGGGGGTCCTATTCATCAGGAGGGGTGTGGCGTACCACAAAATGGGACTCCACGGGATACTGTTCATCTCCATCGTCGACCCCCTCCAGCCTCCATGAGCTACTATTCATCCAGCCTCCACGGGCTCCTGTTCATCCAGCCTTCACCGCGCGCTACTTCACCGGCTACTGTTCAACCACCCCTCCATCGTCTACTGTTCATCCGGCCCTCCACACCACGGGGTCCTGTTCAACCACCCCTCCACGGGCACCCCTCCACCGTCTACTGTTCATCCAGCCCTCCACACCACGGGGTCCTATTCAACCACCCGTCCACCATCTACTGTTCATCCAGCCCTCCACACCACGGGGTCCTGTTCATCCACCCCTCCACGGGCACCCCTCCACC
>NC_041384.1:91368172-91376526 GCF_002162155.2 Triticum dicoccoides
TCGCTCGATCGGGTTCAGTTAACAGCCATCGATCGATCGCTCGGGTTCAGTAACGCGTAGCCTGCAGTGCAATCGCTTGGGTTTAGTTAGAGCCTAACGCCTCGCTCGGGTTCAGTTAGAGCCAACGCCTCGCACACACACGCGTACGTGTACGAGGGAAATGCACATCGCTCGGCCCCCGACCTCCCACCGTAATCGGGAACTCCCCGAAAGTTTCCTCCCCCTCGCTTCTACCACGGTTTATTCTGTCATGGACGGCCCAAAGAATGTCATGCAGCTGCGTCTCCGGCCCGTCCAGGACGAAAAGCCCATTTTCTGTCATGATTTTTTGTCATAGAAGTAGGAGCCCACCACATCTATGATGATACCGAGTTTTGTCACAATTATCGTCATAGAAGTGTCATATGTATGATAGAAAAAAATTCGATCGGCCCAAAATGTCACGGATGTGTCTTTTTTTTGTAGTGTTTGTTTTTGATGACTTGTAGATTTTTGCAATAAGTATGTGAGTTCTTTAGGACTAATGTTGAGTCCATGGATTATACGCACTCTCACCCTTCCATCATTGCTAGCCTCTTCGGTACCGTGCATTGCCCTTTCTCACATTGAGAGTTGGTGCAAACTTCGCTGGTGCATCCAAACCCCGTGATATGATACGCTCTTTCAAACATAAACCTCCTTATATCTTTCTCAAAACAGCCACCATACCTACCTATTATGGCATTTCCATAGCCATTCTGAGATATATTGCCATGCAACTTTCCACCATTCTGTTTATCATGACACATTCATCATTGTCATTTTGCTTAGCATGATCATGTAGTTGACATAGTATTTGTGGCAAAGCCACCGTTCTTAATTCTTTCATACATGTCACTCTTGGTTTATTGCATATCCCAGTACACCGCCGGCGGCATTCATATAGAGTCTTCTTTTGTTCTAGCATCGAGTTGTAATCATTGAGTTGTAAATAAATAGAAGTGTGATGATCATCATTTTCTAGAGCATTGTCCCAAGTGAGGAAATAAAAAAAGAGAAAGGCCATAAAAAAAGAGAAAGGCCCAAATAAAAAAAGAGAAAGGCCCAAATAAAAAATGAGAAAAAAAGAGAGAAGGGACAATGTTACTATCCTTTGCCACACTTGTGCTTCAAAGTAGCACCATAATCTTCATGATAGAGAGTCTTTTGTTTTGTCACTTTCATATACTAGTGGGAAATTTTCATTATAGAACTTGGCTTGTATATTCCAACAATGGGCCTCCTCAAGTGCCCTAGGTCTTCGTGAGCAAGCAAGTTGGATGCACACCCACTTAGTTTCTTTTGTTGATCTTTCATACATTTATAGCTCAAGTGCATCCGTTGCATGGCAATCCCTACTCCTTGCATTGACATCAATCGATGGGCATCTCCATAGCCTAGCCCATTGATTAGCCTCGTTGATGTGAGACTTTCTCCTTTTTTATCTTCTCCACATAACCCCATCATCATATTCTATTCCACCCATAGTGCTATATCTATGGCTCGCGCTCATATATTGCGTGAAAGTTTATAGGTTTGAGATTAGTAAAGTATGAAACAATTGCTTGGCTTGTCATCGGGGTTGTGCATGATGAGAGCATTCTTGTGTGACTAAAATGGAGCATGACTAAAATATATGATTTTGTAGGGATGAACTTTCTTTGGCCATGTTATTTTGAGAGGACATAGTTGCTTAGTTAGTATGCTTGAAGTATTATTATTTTTATGTCAATATGAACTTTTATCTTGAATCTTTCGGATCTGAATATTCATACCACAATTAAGAAGAATTACATTAGAATTATGCCAAGTAGCACTCCACATCAAAAATTCTGTTTTTATCATTTACCTACTGGAGGACAAGCAGGAATTAAGCTTGGGGATGCTTGATACGTCTCCAACGTATCTATAATTTTTGATTGCTTCATGCTATATTATCTACTGTTTTGGACATTATTGGGCTTTATTATCCACTTTTATATTATTTTTGGGACTAACCTATTAACCGGAGGCCCATCCTAGAATTGCTGTTTTTTGCCTATTTTAGGGTTTCGAAGAAAAGGAAAATCAAACGGAGTCCAAACGGAATGAAACCTTCGAGAACGTGATTTTCTCACCGAACATGATCCAGGAGACTTGTATCCTACGTCAAGAAACAAAGGAGGAGGCCACGAGGTAGGGGGGCACGCCTACCCCCCAGGCGCGCCCTCCACCCTCGTGGGCCCCCTGTTGCTCCACCGACGTACTCCTTCCTCCTATATATACCTACGTACCCCCAAACGATCAGATACGGAGCCAAAACCCTAATTCCACCGCCGCAACTTTCTGTATCCACGAGATCCCATCTTGGGGTCTGTTCCGGAGCTCCGCCGAAGGGGGTATCCATCACGGAGGACTTCTACATCAACACCATAGCCCCTCCGATGAAGTGTGAGTAGTTCAACTCAGACCTACGGGTCCATAGTTATTAGCTAGATGGCTTCTTCTCTCTTTTTGGATCTCAATACAATGTTCTCCCCCTCTCTTGTGGAGATATATTCGATGTAATCTTGTTTTTGCGGTGTGTTTGTTGAGACCGATGAATTGAGGGTTTATGATCAAGTCTATCTATGAAGAATATTTGAATCTTCTCTGAATTCTTTTATGTATGATTGGTTATCTTTGCAAGTCTCTTTGAATTATCAGTTTGGTTTGGCCTACTAGATTGATCTTTCTTGCAATGGGAGAAGTGCTTAGCTTTGGGTTCAATCTTGCGGTGTCCTTTCCGAGTGATAGTAGGGGCAGCAAGGCACGTATTGTATTGTTTCCATCGAGGATAACAAGATGGGATTTTCATCATATTGCATGAGTTTATCCCTCTACATCATGTCATCTTGCTTAAGGCGTTACTCTGTTTTCATGAACTTAATACTCTAGATGCATGCTGGACAGTGGTCGATGAGTGGAGTAATAGTAGTAGATGCAGGCAGGAGTCGGTCTAATTGTCTCGGACGTGATGCCTATATACATGATCATACCTAGATATTCTCATAACTATGCTCAATTCTGTCAATTGCTCAACAGTAATTCGTTCACCCACCGTACAATACGTATGCTCTTGAGAGAAGCCACTAGTGAAACCTATGGCCCCAGGGTCTATCTTCATCATATTAATATTCCAACACTTAGTTATTTTCATTGCCTTTTATTTTACTTTGCATCTTTATCATAAAAATACCAAAAATATTATCTTATCATATCTATCAGATCTCACTCTCGTAAGTGGCCATATAGGGATTGACAACCCCTTATCGCGTTAGTTGCGAGGATTTATTTGTTTTGTGCAGGTGCGAGGGACTCGCGTGTAGCCTCCTACTGGATTTATACCTTGGTTCTCAAAAACTGAGGGAAATACTTACGCTACTTTGCTGCATCATCCCTTCCTCTTCGGGAAAACCAACGTAGTGCTCAAGAGGTAGCAGGAGGCCGGCCGGCCCCTGTAGGGTGCGCCAGGAGGAAGGGGGAGAAGAAAGGGAGAGGGGGAAGGGAAGGAAAGGGGGGCGCCGCCCCCCTTCCCCTAGTCCAATTCGGACCCAAGGGGGGCGTGGCCAGCCCCTTGTGGCCCTTCTCTCTCCCCACTAAGGCCCATGAAGGCCCATTAGTTCCCCCGTGGGGTTCCGATAACCCTCCGGCACTCCGATAATTATCCAGTACCTCTCGAAATTCATCCGGTGTCCGAATAACATCGTTCAATATATCAATCTTTATGTCTCGACCATTTCGAGACTCCTCGTCATGTCCTTGATCTCATCCGGGACTCCTAACAAACTTCGGTCATCAAATCACATAATTCATAATACAAATCATCATCGAACGTTAAGCGTGCGGACCCTACGGGTTTGAGAACTATATAGACATGTCCGAGACACATCTCCGGTCAATAACCAATAGTGGAACCTGGATGCTCATATTGGCTCCTACATATTCTACGAAGATCTTTATCGGTCAAACCGCATAACAACATATGGTGTTCCCTTTGTCATCGGTATGTTACTTGCCCGAGATTCGATTGTCGGTATCATCATACCTAGTTCAATCTCGTTACTAGCAAGTCTCTTTACTCGTTCCGTAATGCATCATCCCATGACTAACTCATTAGACACATTGCTTGCAAGGCTCATAGTGATGTGCATTACTGAGAGGGCCCAGAGATACCTCCGCGATACACGGAGTGACAAATCCTAATCTCGATCTATGCCAACTCAACAAACACCATCGGAGACACCTGTAGAGCATATTTATAATCACCCAGTTACGTTGTGACGTTTGATAGCACACAAGGTGTTCCTCCGGTATTCGAGAGTTGCATAATCTCATAGTCAGAGGAACATGTACAAGTCATGAAGAAAGCAATAGCAATAAAACTAAACGATCATTATGCTAAGCTAACGGATGGGTCTTGTCCATCACATCATTCTCTAATGATGTGATCCCGTTCATCAAATGACAACACATGTCTATGGTTAGGAAACTTAACCATCTTTGATTAATGAGCTAGTCAAGTAGAGGCATACTAGGGACACTCTGTTTTGTCTATGTATTCACACATGTACTAAGTTTCTGATTAATACAATTCTAGCATGAATAATAAACATTTATCATGATATAAGGAAACATAAATAACAACTTTATTATTGCCTCTAGGGCATATTTCCTTCATTGTGGACCTTCCACCATTAGAAGGACGACGAAGACTCAGGTGGCAGCGGTGGTGATAATGGCGATGCGTACGACGATGGAGTTGTCAGCAATCTCAAGAGACATACCTATGAGGTCACCGCCTGCCGCCTGATACCTCACGTAGTTCTTTGTATTTTTCAGTTTAAATTTTGTTATTAGTTGAAACTTTGTAAATTTCGTCCCTTTTGATAGTACTATATCAAAAATTAACAACTATCATCTATCAATATGAATTCCGTCTCTTGTTTTAAAAAACCCATTTGAAAAGAAACAGACATTTGGTGCCTAGGGTTTGATTGGCCTCCGTCATGTCCAATGTATGTTTGGTGATCCGCGTTGGAGTTGCTCTAAATACCTTTCATTGTATACACGGCTAAACTTGAATTTTCGTGGAGTAATAATAATAAAAGTTCTCTTGTTACTCACTGGTAGAAAAATAAGGCATCTGAAAGGAATATGGCCTGCCCATTGCATTTTTGCATATACATTGCCCTACAGTTTACCAGACCTGGATTATCTTCTGGCCATGTCTGTTGTTTACCTGCTAGTAGAATGCATCTCGTTGCAATTTGCATATAACTTGCTAGTAGCATGCATCTCGCTAGCAGTAGTGTGATCTGCATCTTTGCCCGTAGCTCAATAGCGTTCAGCTTAGACCGTCAGAACCTCTCCTCAGAAGCAGTTGACCCGATCGCCATTGGATGCTGGACAGTTCTTCTACACTAACCCCTCTTCTTACTGTCTTTCAAATGGACCAGTATTAAACTACACGCTTATGGAAACAAATTCTTCAGCACAGGCTCCAGGCTGTGACACTGGAGGCCTCGATCTGCACTGCACGCTCGTCAGACCCCCACTTAGAAAGATCGAAAGGCCAACCACATAAAATCCCCATTTGATACCTAATTGGCAACTAATAACACGGGCCGCTTAAAATAAGACCAGACCATAAGCTAACCACATGGGTGAGCTTATTACAAAATCCCATTTGATTAAGCTCACTCCTCCACTACCGTTACGGTAGCACTTCTCGCCTGATGATCTAGACAAATGAAATGATCTACTGCACCATATAATAAAAGATCTCACGCATCTATCTGATGGACCATTTGTGCGTGGTTTGTTAGAGAGTCATAGTTTAATGATGATGATGGTCGCGCAGCCTCTGGTTGGTTGATCCTTTTGTCTGACACTGTGCGTTATGGTGGGTCAATCCTTTTCTTTTGTCTGACACTGTGCAGTGTGGTGAGTTCTGAATTGACTATCTGCAGAATCAATGAACAGTTACCATCTGATCCGCCATAAGGAACGGATCACAAGATAACATGAGCCAACCTAATTGTTGGCCTGTAGTGTCTGAAATTGAAAATAAGCAACCCCATCGGCTCCTCAACTACTTGTGACATCTATTCATTTTTTCTTCCTCTTCTCGTGGAAAGAATACCAAAGAAGAAAGAATTCAAGCAGTTGTGACTGACAGGCAGAAGATGGCACTATTCCGGTGCTTGCAATCTTGTTGACTAACAGGCAGAAGCGGTCCGTTTAACCAACTATCCTCTAGGCGCGGAGAACGCGAGTGGTGCAGCTAAGCTGGTGGCAAATTAACGAACTACTTAATTAGTTAATCGATAGTGATGGGGCTTTGATCCAAAAAAGTAATGGCGGTGGGTGGTAATGGTGATGTTGATGGACAAGCTGTGTGTGTGCTAGTTTAACACGAAAATGGAACACACGTGAGAGAGAGTGTCGCCAACCAAAATGGAACATGGCATCCCCTTTTGTTCGTTATATATGCTTCTTGCGAGCATAGCAAGCCACATTTTCCTCGAGTTCTCACATTGTTGCACTCTAGTAGTGTAATATATGAAAAGACATTCGAATCATAAGCGTTAAAGCAGCAGCCGTGCGTGTAGGGCACTACGACCAAACACTATATACACATGCAATGCAAGCACTTCCCCACGGAACTAAATTAAGAAGGGTAAAGCTGCAGATTTGTGCTAGTAGATTTGTGCGTGTTTACGTGTGCGCGCTAGCCAAATGGATGATTATCATCAGATTAATCAAAGGGAAAGTATATATGGATAAACTGCATTTGCCACTTCGCCAAATGTTTCATTTACGCATCTGCTTCATGTGTTGATGGAGAAATATACATTGAGGATGTATAACATCGCGTCTGTTGCGATCTTGTAAGCACCCATTGAGCAAGTTGCATGGACATTTATTTGTAGGACCATGATATATTCCAAACGTTCGTGCCTATTAGATAGGTCCGAACGATCCTTCTCACCTTTCTTCCGGTGAAACAAACCGCGCAGCCCACTTTACACCATTGCATGCATGCAAATAGATTAGTCTCTCCTAATTACATGCATGCAGAAAAAAAATTGATGATGTCAGCAGAATCTTTTAGGAAATTGAAAATTCAAAATGTTTTGTAGCTCAAACCGTCGTCCGGATTGAAAAACTGTTTTCACATAAAAAATTCGTCGCGACGAGATCTTCGAAACTAGATCCCATGTTGGTATGTTTCGATGACTTTTTTTTCAGGTAAAAAGTTATCATGCACGCTATGTAAGTTATCATTTCAGTTGTGCATAAATTATCACGTTGTTTACACACATAAATTGCCAGGTATAAAAATAGTTTCTTCAATCATCCCTTCACATGCACATGCATGCATGCATGCATTAGAGGGGGGAAAATTGGTGTCATCATAAATTCTTCATATTTCAAAAACTTTAAAATATTTTATAGCTCAAACAATCAATCTAATTGAAAAATCATTTTCACATAATAAATGCGTCTCAACAAGACCTACGAAACTAGATACCATTTTGATATATCCTGGCGAATTTTTCAACCAAATAATTACCATGCATGTGCTAAGTAAGTTATCACCTCGAATGTGTGTATATTATCATGATATTTACACATAGGTTATCGTCGTATGTTTTCAAGAACTTTTTCAGGGCAAAGTTACCGTGGTGTTTCTGTGTGAGTTACTGCGTCTGTGGTCCGTACATTACCACGCTATTTACACATAAGTTATTAAGGGTATGTTCTCAAACAACTTCGTTCCCTGAGGTCAAAATTATCACAGTGCTTGTATGTGGGCTATCAAGTCTACGGTGCATATATTACTGTGTTATTTACACGAAAGTTATCTGGAGGGGGTATGTTATCAAAGAAGTTCCTCCTCTACCTCCCATCCCAGGGTCAAAGTTACCGCGGTGTCTATGCGCCAGTTATCACGTATACAATGTGTATATTACCATGTTATTTACACGGAAGTTATCGGGTGTATGTCTTTTAAACAATCCCCTGCTCCGTGGTACATAAGTCATCATGTGTGTGGTATGTAAGTTATCATGCAGTTTACACAAAGGTTATCGGGGTATGTTTGAACAAACCTTTTTCATGGGCAAAAGTTACCGTAGTGTTTTGTAAATAAGTTATCACATCTACGATGCATATATTATCATGTTATTTACACAGAAGTTATCAGATGTATGTTTTCAACATCGTTTTCCCCTCGGGTCAAAGATACCACGGTGTTCATACATAAGTTATCATGTCTGTGCTACGCATATTACCATGTTATTTACGAATAA
>NC_041384.1:91376854-91379334 GCF_002162155.2 Triticum dicoccoides
TAAGTTATCAGATCTGTGATACATAAGTTATCATGCAATTTACACAGAAATTACTGGGTATGTGTAAACAAACTCGTTTCATTGTTCAAAGGCATCGTGGTATTTGTACTGCAGTTACCATGTCTGTGGTGCATATATTATCATGTTATTTCAGAGAAGTTACCAGAGGTATGTTGCAACAACTTTTATTTCTCTGGATCAACATTATCACGATGTTTGCATGTATGTTATCAGGTTTGTCATACATAGATTATCATGCAGTTTACACAGAAGTTACCGGCGGTATGTTGGAACAAACATTTTCATTGATCAAACTTACCGTGGTATTTGTATATAATGTTATCGGGTCCGTGGTGCGCATATTACCATGTTATATACAAAGAAGTAATCGATAAAATCTTTGGTCCTCGATGCCAAGTCCGATTGTTGGTTTACCTATTTCAAACATGTATCGTATGTATACAAAATTGTATCAAAGTTAATTAGCATGCATGATAATTTTACGCAAAAACGATAGGATCACAGGTATAGAAAACTAGATTTTGTTACCACAATTGAGTGCACTTGAAAAATAGGATTGTCTTTAATCCAACCAACAATCGCGTTAGAGTGTTCGCAAGACATATCAAGCTATCTTTATCACGTGAATGATACCCTAGAGAAATGCTTGAAAAAAACTACACGGATAATAGATTTTTGTAAACGTTTCTTTTCTTGCATTGAAAAGGTTGGTTTCTCCACAAATGGACACTAAAGCAATTTAGGTGAGGTGTTAATGGGACTCTACTAAATTCCCTAACGACCCAGGTTCAAATTTCAGGTACCGCACACTTACATCAGATTTTGGTGTTTTTTTCCTGACAGGAATTAGCGGCACGGTACAAAAAGTGTCTAATATATTCCTATTCACCAAACTGCACCAGCTAAGGTGGTTACTCGAGAGAGAACCCAGCATATAGGTGAGAGGTTCAATTCCAATCGCCGCTGATTTTTTGCGAGCGCTAAAAGCGAGCGGGAATCGCTCGCTCGCTCCGGATCGAGTCGTTCGTATCTATTGCGAAAGTAGGAACGTTCGCTCGTTACTTTTGTCGTTATTTGTATGGGTCATCTTTTTGTGGAGAAGTCTCTCGTAGCTTGTTTATATCTGGCTGCGGGCATACCACTCGGAAGCACACACCAAACGTAGCCACTCCAGCAGGAGCAATGCTAGACCTACGAAGATATTCTACGTAAGCTAACGGGCAGGCATAGGTGGAGGATTACTATTGGACCTAGGGGGGATGGGGCCCACCCCCCTGAAAATCAGGGGGGCAGAGATAATTAGCGAGAAGGATTTACGTAGAACCTTCGTAACTTCACGTAGGTGTAGAATTATTGCTCCAGCAGTGCATGAACTTCAACCACAATGATGCTACTTTAGCTTGTGAGAGTCACAGTGTCTCGCACGTATTCTTTTCCATGTTTAACTAATAATATGCGATTTGTCTCGCTCGTTGAGCTATCCATCATTAACTAGTAATATTCTGGTAACCTCCAGCTTCGATTATATTTGATATATTGCGGTACATACGCTCTTCTTATTGACATGGCATGGCAGACCGACATAATTCTCGCTATAGAATATGATCTAGACTTTCCTAAAAAAAAGGGGGAATATGATCTAGACAACGCTAGAAAATTGAAGATGTTATTTTATGTATTTGAACGATTATTTTGGTTGAAAGTAACTTTAAGTTATCAAGGCCATTTTGGAGAGGGGGTCTCGAAGTTACACCATTAGAAGAGTCATGTAAAGCTTTGGCCTTTATGGGGTTGACTTGCTATTTTTAGAGCATTAAATGAATTTCTAGGTATTAAATTGAGGCAAATGATTTTTTATTTAAATACGGTGAATGAAGTCAGAATAAATGAAACTTGGCCATGGTGTCATGGTACGATATATCAAGTGTGTTATAAAACTTCAAGATAGTTACACAGAAGTTGTCATGCAGTTCTCTTAGAAACTGAAGAGTCCCTGGTGAAGTATTGGAGTTTCCAAGGGGAAGTGTCGAGTTTGAACGGAAAATCAATTTTATTTTCATAATTTTCCCTTGAAATTTTCTATGTGTATCATACACCATTTCTAGTTTCATGTTCGATTTCGGTTTAATATGATATATTTAGTGGCATGTAATATATTTGTAGCTATTTAACGAACAAAATCAAATCTAAACAACATGTACATTCAAAAAATACCCAAAAATGGTGCGAAAATCCAGTTTAGGTTTCCGAGTATGCATTTAGGTCATATCTGCAGGAAACAGCTACAGCTCCAATAATTTCATATGCGGTGCGTGTGTCACAAGGCCATCTTCAATTTCTAAACAATCTACATCATAAGTCTTTCAAATCTTTCCAAAAGTTTAACCACGTGCTATATATACTTGTTGAAGCAACCTTACACGTTCAGTGGTGGAGCTTGGGATGAAATTATGGGGGGC
>NC_041384.1:91379531-91401543 GCF_002162155.2 Triticum dicoccoides
CTTTAGGCTGATTTTCGTCGAAAATTGGGCTAAATATTAAGACATATGTGCATCTTTTCCTATGAGCTGGGGGGCCATGGCCGAGGTTGGCCCCCAAGAAGCTCCGCCACTGCACACGTTATAAGAATCGATAAAAAGAATTATATCTAAGAAGACTAACCAGCAGCTCTGGTGTTTTTGCCACCAACTGCACCAGTCAGTCGCTTGTCCTGATCGAATGGATCAACACGCCTAACCCTTGCACGTAGTCAGTCCATGGACCCTGTAGCTTTCGGGCCTCTGGTTACTTTGTAGTACCTACTATCTAGACTAGAGGGAACACGCGCCTTGCCCCTTGAAGATCGAGACGATTTGCCTTTACATTGCAAATGGAAAAAAGCCGATGGACGTACCTGCAGTTAAAAAAAACGTTTCCCCTACCTTTTCCTTGACAATCTTCGAGTTGTTTTTTTTACACAATCTTGGGAATTGTTAGAACATGCTAGTAGTAATAGGGCACATAGTTAATAGTACGCAATAGCTAAATGTCAGTCGACTGACATTCGGTTTTGGATCAGTCAATTTTTTTAAACGAAGATGCTAGAGGTATCTTGCTTCAAATTAATAAAGCCCATGGAACGGGCAGAGTGACATAACATAACAGAACAGATAGCAATACCCAAAAACCCTAGGCGAAACATGATGTGGGCAAGTCTGGAGGGTTCTCAGCCAGGCAACGAGCAAATACAAGGCCTAAAGGCCTGGAAAGCAGAGCACGCTCGCGAAAACAAAAGGGGCACTCCAACTAGAAGTAGCCGTTGGCTCCCTGGCCACCATATACACTTGCTATAGTCGATTTTGAGCGTGCTTCATCATCTCAGTGTCCTTGCGCCTCACCAACGGACTTCACTGCTACAGAAGAAGAGAGCATTTGAAGATAGCATTAGCCGGATGCGAAGGAAAGATGCCCTCACTCATAAATATATTGCGAGTGAGCCATAATGCGCAGAGTGCCCCAGCACAACTCCACATCACGCGTTTGCCCTGCCCTTGGAATGAGTCGAACAGACCTGCTAGCTCGGTGGAAGAGCGCGGGTCCCACTAGACACCGCGTGTAACACCCTCGATGCGACTATATCTCCCATGTGTCGAGGCACGACTTAGAGGCATAATCGCATTGAAGGCATATGTCGTAAGTGAGGTAATCTTCACACCACCCATGTAATATAATAAGGGAAAAAGATACATAGTTGGCTTACAATCGCCACTTCACACAATTACATGAATAAAGCATTACATCATCCAGATACAATCAAGGTCCGACTATAGAACCAAAATAAAAGAATAACCCCAAATGCAACAAAGGTCCCCGATCGACCCCAACTGGGCTCCACTACTGATCAACTAGAATGGAAACAACACAAAGGACAAGATCTTCAACGAGCTCCTCCTGAGCTTGGTTGCGTCATCTGCACGGACTCATCGGCACCTGCAAGCTGGTTTTGGAAGTATCTGTGAGCCACGGGGACTCAGCAATCTCGCACCCTCGCGATCAAGACTATTTAAGCTTATGGGTAAGGTAAAGACATGAGGTGGAGCTGCAGCAAGCGACTAGCATATATGGTGGCTAACATACGCAAATGAGAGCGGGAAGAGAACGCAAAGCACGGTCGATAAAAGTATGATCAAGAAGTGATCCTATAGCAACCTACGCCAAGCATAACTCCAACAACCGTGTTCACTTCCCGGACTCCGCCGGAAAGAGACCATCACGGTTACACACGCGGTTGATTCATTTTAATTAAGGTCGACTTCAGGTTTTCTACGACCGGACGTTATCAAAATCCCATCTGCCCATAACCGCGGGCACGGCTTTCGAAAGTTCAAATCCCTGCAGGGGAGTCCCAACTTAGCCCATCACAAGCTCTCACGGTCAACGAAGGAATAGACCTCCACCCGAGACGTTCCGATCAGACTCGGTATCCCGGTACAACAAGACATTTGGACAGGGTAAAACTAAACCAGCAACACCGCCCGAATGTGCCGACAAATCCCGATAGGAGCTGCACATATCTCTTTCTCAGGGCACACTCAGATGAGACATCCTACGAGTAAAACCAACCCTCAAGTTGCCCCGAGGTGGCCCCGCAGTCTACTCGGTCGGACCAACACTCAGAGGAGCACTGGCCCGGGGGGGTTAAAATAAAGATGACCCTTGAGTATGCAGAACCCAAGGGGAAAGAAAAGGCTAGGTGGCGAATGGTAAAACCAATGTTGGGCATTGCTGGAAGAGCTTTACTTAAGGCGAACTGTCAAGGGGTTCCCATTATAGCCCAACCGCGTAAGGGACGCAAAATCCGGGAACATAACACCGATATGACGGAAACTAGGGCGGCAAGAGTGGAACAAAACACCAAGCATAAGGCCGAGCCTTCCACCCTTTACCAAGTATATAGATGCATTAATTAAATAAGATATATAGTGATATCCCAACAAGTAAACATGTCCCAACAAGGAATGACATCTCCATGTTCCAACAAGGAACAAACTTCAATCTTCACCTGCATCTAACAACGCTATAAGAGGGGCTGAGCAAAGCGGTAACATAGCCAATCAACGGTTTACTAGGACATGGTGGGTTAGAGGTTTGACATGGAAATTTGGGAGGCTTGAAAGCAAATGGTAGGCATCGTAGCATTGGCGTAGCAAAAGAGCGAGCAAACTAGCATAGCAAAGATAGTAGTGATTTTGAGGGTATGATCATCTTGCCTGAAATCCCGCAAGGAAGAAGAACGAGTCCATGAAGAAGATAAACGGACGTAGACAAACGGGTCCTCACAAACGCGACGTTATCGGAACCAACCCGAAGAAGCAACACCGGAAAGAAGCAAACGACATAGTAAACAACCACCACATAGACATGGCATGATGCGCAAACAAGAATGATGCATGTCCGGTTTAATGAAGCATGACATGGCAAAGTGCACAAACAATCCTACAAATTAAGTGGAGGTCAATATGCAACTCCGTTGCATATCGACGAAACGCCACATCAATTATTTAGTTCTCTCCCAGTTATGTACTCAACAATATTAAATGTTGATAAACATGGCAAGAGGGTGAAGCAAATAAAACTACCTATCTAGTCAAGTTTAAATGAAGCCGGAAACAACGAACAACAATTCCGGAAATGCCTCATATGCATATATTAGGTTTGGTACTGTTCTGCCCTAAACACAATTTTAGAGTTGTTTAACATGCAAATAAAGGTCACCATGTTATACTAGGCAAAATTCTACCCCATTTACATATAAAGATTATTTAATTCGGAGCTACGGTTGAATAGTTATGAATTAAATCATTTTAGCATGTTATTTAAGAAAATTAAAGAAAACATTATTTTAAACATTTCAAACATGGATGAAAGTGGCAAATTAGCAATCTACATAAAATTCTAAGCATTTTACATATATAGAACATTTTAAACCGATGCACGGTTTGTGAGTAATTATATGCATGAAGTTAGAGGGTTTTTCTGTAAAACTATACTTCCCCGGTTAAATAGCAAAATCGCAGAACTAGGAAAAAACTGCACTGGGCCGAAACTAGCTGGCCCAACAACAGGAAAAAAAGGTGGGGCGCTGGGGGAGTTCTCACCATGGGCCAAGCCCAGTCGGTGAGGAGGCCGCAACAGAAGTTGGGCTGGGCCTGAGGCTGAGCGAGGCCCACCAGGGCGAGGGGGCGGCCTGGACGTCGTCCTCGTCTCGCGCCCGCATGAGCAGAGGACCATGGCGGAGGCGTAGCAATGCTCCGGCGAGGGAGGGTCCGGTGGCGCTCGCGAGGACTGGAACGGGTTGCTGGGCGGCGGATCCGGCCTCGGGGCGCCAGATCCGGTCGGTGGCGAGGCGAGACGGCAGGGAGGCGCGGATCTCCACCGACGATGACGACCTGCGGGAGAGAGAGGATGAAGCAGGGAGGAGAGGGACAGGTCAGGGAGGAGGGAGAGGGCGACGGGGCTCCTGCCTGGGGTTCGCCGGCGAGGGTGGTGGCTCCGGCAACGTCGCCGGTGAGGACAGGGCTGGACTTGACGCCGGCGTGAGGAGGAGGTCGGGATCCGGGTTCCTCCGACGAGTGAGGCAGTGACGAGCTCGGGTGTGCGTAGGCTTGCGATGGGCGGCTTCGGGCCCAGATCGGCAACGGCGGGCCAGATGCGGGCCTGCAGGGCCGCGGCGAAGTGGGGCGCGGGGAGGACGTGTGGCGCCTTCCCGTTGACTGCGGGCGTCTGCGTGGCGGCGGCTGGCCACTAGGAGCCCACCATGTGGCGCTGGAGGGGTGGCCAGCGACGGATTTGAGGTGGGAGGTGGCGGCTAGAAGGTGGAGGTGGCGGCTGCGGGTTGGGGCCCGAATTTCGAGGAAGATGCGACGGCTGGAGGTGGGAGGAGGCTAGAAGGGGTAGGTTTAGGGGCTAGGGATGCCCAAAATGGCAAGCGTGGCTGCTTAAATAGGAAAGGGCTAGGGTTTAGGTAGGTTTGAGGTCGTTTCGGAGCCGTTCGATCTCGATCGGACGACCCGGAGCGGAGGGGGTTAGATAGGTGGGCTAGAGGGCTGTGCTAGAGAGAGATGGGCTGAGAAGAGAGGAGAGCGAGGCCCGGCTACAGTTTTCGGAGACCGAAAACGTCCGACGTTAGACCGACTATATTGCCGTTATAGTTTAACGGTTGGGCCATCAAACGAGCTCCGAATGCAATGAAACTTGGCAGGCGACCTACTAACAACATAACAACACCACATGCCAACTTTCATCCCATTCTGAGACCATTTTCCGGCCACTTATAAAATACTATTTCGGACATGCCGCGGGCGCGTGCAAGTGTGTCTAGGCCCAGAACGGACAACGGAAGGAACGAGGAGGCCGGGACGGATGCAAGTTTTAAAACATGATGATGCAATGCACATGATGACATGACAAGATGCAACACGCAAGCACATGACATGGCAACGACGACGAATAACTGGACGACACCTGGCGCAACGGTCTCGGGGCGTTACAACACTCCACCACTACAAGAGGATCTCGTCCCGAGATCTAGAATGGCACCGGAGGGACAATGAAAGAGAAAGAGGAGAGGTAAAACTAAGTGCTTCTTTGACAAACGAATGAAACCAAAGAACCTTGAAAAGGTTGAACAAATTGAAAGAAATAAAACAACGGAGAAGAACAAAGTTGAAAGCACTCCGGTAGGGAAGAGTAATAAGAAAGAACAAATTTTGACAGCACTCCGGTAGAAAAGAGATGCAATGGTTGATAAGGCGAAAAGAACTTGGGCAAAAGGGGACAAGACTCCGATAAAAAGGATAAGCAAAGAAAAGATCATGATCTTCATAAATCAAGATGATGACTGAAAAGAGCAACATCACAAAGCCTCCGGAAGAAAGAATAGAAGATAGATAATTGAGATAAACGAATGTAGAAGAAAATGCCAACTTCTGCGACAAAAGAGCTTGAAAAGGTATCCTTAGGAGAAGGGTCAAACGGAGTTGTTGGAAACACCACAACGAAAAGATAAGCTTGATATAGTATTATGGAATACAGCTCAAAATATGAGGTGACAACCTGCCACTCATGGGAAAAGAATTGGATTGTTAAGAACAAGGAGACGAGAAAAATATTTCCACTGGGAGGGTAAAGAAGATCTTGGGTCCTTTATAAGCACCATGGATAGCAACAAACCTTAGGGAAGGCTTTAGGTGAAGTATAACCCCAAGATAACTCCAAAGAAGAGATTGATGGATTTAAAATACCTCATCCTTGACCACATGTGAATCATGAGACATGAACTCAAATTATCAAGAATGACATAATACCACCTCCAAAGATACGGAAGAAAGAATTGCACTCCGGATAGCAAGATGAAGAATGCTTGAGCTCCCTAGAAATGAATCTCGATGAAAACTTCGAGAAGGAAATAAATCCTTGATGAACCTTCATGAAGAACTCCGGTAACAAAAGAATGGTCAAACGAAAGGAAAGAGAAGTTGAAAACACAAGGTGAAGACTTGCAATGATTTAGATGAAGCTTTTTGATGAGAAAGAGTGGAAACTTGGAACTCCGGAAAAGAAAGATGGACAACTTGAATCGAGAATTTGAAGAACCTCCGGAATAAGGAATTAATCATTAGGATGAAACAAGAATAAGAATTATGTTATGCTTATCCTTCACCAATTAAATTGATGACAATCAACGGATTTGGCATATTACTTATTCTCGTAGAAAAGATTAAGATAGATATAGCGTCAACTTGAGAATGCCTTCAACGAAACACCGGTAGAATTGAAACAGCGAATAAATTGATAAGGAAAAGAAATCTTGAATGAACCACCGTAAGAATTAAATTAAACAAAGAAAAGATAAAGAATCACCGGGAAGAATTAGCAAATGAACGAAGAAGCTTGAGGGGATTTAGATACATCAGAACGAAGAGATCAAGAACTGATTAGAGGATATTTGATTGATGCACCGGTAAGATAGGAGAATGATAACTGACAGCTCAGAATGAATAAACCTGAATTGATGGACTCCGGATAATCAAACTGAGAAGACTCTTGAATTACTCCAGATAGGTGAAAAGAATTCTCACGATCAAGACAATTACGAGAGGATGGCAACAAGCTGGAATCACGAATCTTGAAGAGAAAAGAGCAAGATTAAAGAGAAACTCTTCTTCGGTCTTCAACATCCGAGAATGACGACGAGTACCACCAAGAATTATTGAGGCACACCGGAATGAAGAATGGAAAAGTTGAGCCAACGATGAAAAGAATTAGAAAGATCTTGGAGGAAGGCATATGACTGATGACAATTCATTCTTACATCATACTTGAAATGAATTTGAGAATAACTCCGGGAGAATAAGAAGAGTCAGGTAAGATCCTGGAAAAAGACATGTGGGTTAGGGCCCACTCAAGAGAAACACCGTTGAAATGATTTAAAAGAGAGAATGCACCAGTTGAATTAAAATGGCTTGAATGAGATACCAATCTCGAAAGAGCTTGATCGAGTGCAGAGTGGAAACACGAATCTTCGAGATATCTTGAGCACTCCGGAACAATAGAATAGCGAGAAATGAATGAATATAAGGAGCACCGGTATGAGAAGGCATTGAAATACGGAAAAGAATATGATCACACACCGAAAGCTTGAATTGAATCCACCGGAGAAGAAAAGAATGAAGAATGAAGAACTTGAGGCTCCGTTAGTATCTTCATGTGAATCACCGGATAAGAACATTGAAGGAAAAAGATGGAGAGACTTCACATCAATAAGATGGATACTCGATTGAGAAATCTGAGTCCTTCACGAAAAAGGGTGGGTGGGCGGGGAAAACAAATGCAACTTGGGATGGATGAAACGAACACCGTTGATGAAAACTGAGATTGGATCTTGCGAATGTTGAAATGATCGGATCCACTTGAAGAGAAAACACGCCGGTTGAAAGGAATTGACATGACAAACTCGATTATCATGAAGGATTAGTATTCCCATAGGAATATGAGAACACCGTTTAGAGAAGGTATGGAATCAACATTTGACTTAGAAGCAACTCAGATACCACAACTCAAAACAAAACAGAGGATTGGCTTGCAGAATAAGCCAGAACAAACATATGATAGAGATTTCGTCCGAAGTTTTCGTGGTGGGGCCTACACGGGCTCGATCGTACAGCACCATCATGTACAAGGCAGTGCACATGACATATGAAGCGTCCCCGAGTCGGCATAGCCAAGGACTCTTTAAGACACAACGAGACCACTATAAAACCAACCGTGAATAGGCGGACCACTAGACGTCGAACCCCAATTTCATATCATACATCTGTCGGAAAGATATCCTAAGAGCTACTTGATTTCCCACCTATGAAACTCCCGAAATTTTCCGGTTTTGCAATCAGGTGTTGGGGATACAGGGGAAGCATAATATCTCACCCAAACTAGCAAATCCTACATCCAGCTGTATCCATCCTTCAACACATAACCAAGAAACCTTCGGAAACCATCTACCTCAACCTTCGAAAAGCATCCGTTATACAAGTTATGGCGATACCCCCGAACTCCCGCCCCAGTACTGGGTGGCGTCAAGGTTATCTCACCAATGAACTGCATAAAAGAGATTTTCGATGTCGGTGTACTAAACTCAGGTATTCCAGAACTGCAACGATAAAATTATGACAACAACACCTCAGAGCTCAACTCCCCGGGACACTTCCACTAAACCCCTGACAGGAGGCACCAAGTCAATGTTCTCATCATAAAACCATCGGAACGATTCCAAGATACCCGCGTGATCCTAAAAAAATTTAGTGAAATTTGAGAAGAGAAGAGTCAAAACTCTACGTCAGGATGCCTTACCAGAGCGATGAGGAGACTGGGAAGTAAAAAGAATTCCTAAACTCTTCGATATATAATTCCTAAAGACTCAAAACATTTTTCTAGACACAACTCGGCCGCTAAAAACGATCAAGCAATGGGGCTCCTAAGGTCGGGGAAGGCTCTGATTACCAACTTGTAACACCCTCGATGCGACTATATCTCCCACGTGTCGAGGCACGACTTAGAGGCATAATCGCATTGAAGGCATATGTCGCAAGTGAGGTAATCTTCACACCACCCATGTAATATAATAAGGGAAAAAGATACATAGTTGGCTTACAATCGCCACTTCACACAATTACATGAATAAAGCATTACATCATCCAGATACAATCAAGGTCCGACTACAGAACCAAAATAAAAGAATAACCCCAAATGCAACAAAGGTCCCCGATCGACCCCAACTGGGCTCCACTACTGATCAACTAGAACAGAAACAACACAAAGGACAAGATCTTCAACGAGCTCCTCCCGAGCTTGGTTGCGTCATCTGCACAGACTCATCGGCACCTGCAAGCTAGTTTTGGAAGTATCTGTGAGCCACGGGGACTCAGCAATCACGCACCCTCGCGATCAAGACTATTTAAGCTTATGGGTAAGGTAAAGGCATGAGGTGGAGCTGCAGCAAGCTACTAGCATATATGGTGGCTAACATACGCAAATGAGAGCGAGAAGAGAAGGCAAAGCACGATCGATAAAAGTATGATCAAGAAGTGATCCTATAGCAACCTACGCCAAGCATAACTCCAACAACCGTGTTCACTTCCCGGACTCCGCCGGAAAGAGACCATCACGGTTACACACGCGGTTGATTCATTTTAATTAAGGTCGACTTCAGGTTTTCTACAACCGGACATTATCAAAATCCCATCTGCCCATAACCGCGGGCACGACTTTCGAAAGTTCAAATCCCTGCAGGGGAGTCCCAACTTAGCCCATCACAATCTCTCATGGTCAACGAAGGAATAGACCTCCACCCGAGATGTTCCGATCAGACTCGGTATCCCGGTACAACAAGACATTTGGACAGGGTAAAACTAAACCAGCAACACCGCCCGAATGTGCCGACAAATCCCGATAGGAGCTGCACATATCTCTTTCTCAGGGCACACTCAGATGAGACATCCTACGAGTAAAACCAACCCTCAAGTTGCCCCGAGGTGGCCCCGCAGTCTACTCGGTCGGACCAACACTTAGAGGAGCACTGGCCCGGGGGGGTTAAAATAAAGATGACCCTTGAGTCTGCAGAACCCAAGGGGAAAGAAAAGGCTAGGTGGCGAATGGTAAAACCAATGTTGGGTATTGCTGGAAGAGCTTTACTTAAGGCGAACTATCAAGGGGTTCTCATTATAGCCCAACCGCGTAAGGGACGCAAAATCCGGGAACATAACACCGATATGACGGAAACTAGGGCGGCAAGAGTGGAACAAAACACCAGGCATAAGGCCGAGCCTTCCACCCTTTACAAAGTATATAGATGCATTAATTAAATAAGATATATAGTGATATCCCAACAAGTAAACATGTCCCAACAAGGAACGACATCTCCATGTTCCAACAAGGAACAAACTTCAATCTTCACCTGCATCTAACAATGCTATAAGAGGGGCTGAGCAAAGCGGTAACATAGCCAATCAACGGTTTGCTAGGACATGGTGGGTTAGAGGTTTGACATGGCAATTTGGGAGGCTTGAAAGCAAATGGTAGGCATCATAGCATTGGCGTAGCAAAAGAGCGAGCAAATTAGCATAGCAAAGATAGTAGTGATTTCGAGGGTATGATCATCTTGCCTGAAATCCCGCAAGGAAGAAGAACGAGTCCATGAAGAAGATAAACGGACGTAGACGAACGGGTCCTCACAAACGCGACGTTATCGGAACCAACCCGAAGAAGCAACACCGGAAAGAAGCAAACGACATAGTAAACAACCACCACATAGACATGGCATGATGCGCAAACAAGAATGATGCATGTCCGGTTTAATGAAGCATGGCATGGCAAAGTGCACAAACAATCCTACAAATTAAGTGGAGGTCAATATGCAACTCCGTTGCATATCGACGAAATGCCACCTCAATTATTTAGTTCTCACCCAGTTATGCACTCAACAATATTAAATGTTGATAAACATGGCAAAAGGGTGAAGCAAATAAAACTACCTATCTAGTCAAGTTTAAATGAGGCCGGAAACAACGAACAACAATTCCGGAAACGCCTCATATGCATATATTAGGTTTGGTACTGTTCTTCCCTAAACACAATTTTAGAGTTGTTTAACATGCAAATAAAGGTCGCCATGTTAAACTAGGCAAAATTCTACCCCATTTACATATAAAGATTATTTAATTCGGAGCTACGGTTGAATAGTTATGAATTAAATCATTTTAGCATGTTATTTAAGAAAATTAAAGCAAACATCATTTTAAACATTTCAAACATGGATGAAAGTGGCAAATTAGTAATCTACATAAAATTCTAAGCATTTTACATATATAGAACATTTTAAACCGATGCACGGTTTGTGAGTAATTATATGCATGAAGTTAGAGGGTTTTTCTGTAAAACTATACTTCCCCGGTTAAATAGCAAAATCGCAGAACTAGGAAAAAACTGCACTGGGCCGAAACTAGCTAGCCCAACAACAGGAAAAAAAAGGTGGGGCGCTGGGGGAGTTCTCACCATGGGCCAAGCCCAGTCGGTGAGGAGGCCGCAACAGAAGTTGGGCTGGGCCTGAGGCTGAGCGAGGCCCACCAGGGCGAGGGGGCGGCCTGGACGTCGTCCTCGTCTCGCGCCCGCATGAGCAGAGGACCATGGCGGCGGCGTAGCAATGCTCCGGCGAGGGAGGGTCCGGTGGCGCTCGCGAGGACTAGAACGGGTTGCTGGGCGGCGGATCCGGCCTCGGGGCGCCAGATCCGGTCGGTGGCGAGGCGAGACGGCAGGGAGGCGCGGATCTCCACCGACGACGACGACCTGCGGGAGAGAGAGGATGAAGCAGGGAGGAGAGGGACAGGTCAGGGAGGAGGGAGAGGGCGACGGGGCTCCTGCCTGGGGTTCGCCGGCGAGGGTGGTGGCTCCGGCAACGTCGCCGGTGAGGACGGGGCTGGACTTGACGCCGGCGTGAGGAGGAGGTCGGGATCCGGGTTCCTCCGACGAGTGAGGCACTGACGAGCTCGGGTGTGCATAGGCTTACGACGGGCGGCTTCGGGCCCAGATCGGCAACGGCGGGCCAGATGCGGGCCTGCAGGGCCGCGGTGAAGTGGGGCGCGGGG
Source organism: Triticum dicoccoides (assembly GCF_002162155.2). NCBI lineage: Eukaryota > Viridiplantae > Streptophyta > Magnoliopsida > Poales > Poaceae > Triticum > Triticum dicoccoides. The sequence goes on from NC_041384.1 coordinate 91,391,208, forward strand.
AGGACGTGTGGCGCCTTCCCTTTGGCTGCGGGCGTCTGCGTGGCGGCGGCTGGCCACTAGGAGCCCGCCATGTGGCGCTGGAGGGGTGGCCAGCGACGGATTTGAGGTGGGAGGTGGCGGCTAGAAGGTGGAGGTGGCGGTTGCGGGTTGGGGCCCGAATTTCGAGGAAGATGCGACGGCTGGAGGTGGGAGGAGGCTAGAAGGGGTAGGTTTAGGGGCTAGGGATGCCCAAAATGGCAAGCGTGGCTGCTTAAATAGGAAAGGGGCTAGGGTTTAGGTAGGTTTGAGGTCGTTTCGGAGCCGTTCGATCTCGATCGGACGACCCGGAGCGGAGGGGGTTAGATAGGTGGGCTAGAGGGCTATGCTAGAGAGAGATGGGCTGAGAAGAGAGGAGAGCGAGGCCCGGCAACAGTTTTCGGAGACCGAAAACGTCCGACGTTAGACCGACTATATTGCCGTTATAGTTTAACGGTTGGGCCATCAAACGAGCTCCGAATGAGATGAAACTTGGCAGGCGACCTACTAACAACATAACAACACCACATGCCAACTTCCATCCCATTCCGAGGCCATTTTCCGGCCACTTATAAAATACTATTTCGGACATGCCGCGGGCGCGTGCAAGTGTGTCTGGGCCCAGAACGGACAACGGAAGGAACAAGGAGGCCGGGATGGATGCAAGTTTTAAAACATGATGATGCAATGCACATGATGACATGACAAGATGCAACACGCAAGCACATGACATGGCAACGACGATGAATAACTGGACGACACCTGGCGCAACGGTCTCGGGGCGTTACAACACTCCACCACTACAAGAGGATCTCGTCCCGAGATCTAGAATGGCACCGAAGGGACAATGAAAGAGAAAGAGGAGAGGTAAAACTAAGTGCTTCTTTGACAAACGAATGAAACCAAAGAACCTTGAAAAGGTTGAACAAATTGAAAGAAATAAAACAACGGAGAAGAATAAAGTTGAAAGCACTCCGGTAGGGAAGAGTAATAAGAAAGAACAAATTTCGACAGCACTCCGGTAGAAAAGAGATGCAATGGTTGATAAGGCGAAAAGAACTTGAGCAAAAGGGGACAAGACTCCGATAAAAAGGATAAGCAAAGAAAAGATCATGATCTTCATAAATCAAGATGATGACTGAAAAGAGCAACATCACAAAGCCTCCGGAAGAAAGAATAGAAGATAGATAATTGAGATAAACGAATGTAGAAGAAAATGCCAACTTCTGCGACAAAAGAGCTTGAAAAGGTATCCTTAGGAGAAGGGTCGAACGGAGTTGTTGGAAACACCACAACGAAAAGATAAGCTTCATATAGTATTATGGAATACAGCTCAAAATATGAAGTGACAACCTGCCACTCATGGGAAAAGAATTGGATTGTTAAGAACAAGGAGACGAGAAAAATATTTCCACCGGGAGGGTAAAGAAGATCTTGGGTCCTTTATAAGCACCATGGATAGCAACAAACCTTAGGGAAGGCTTTAGGTGAAGTATAACCCCAAGATAACTCCAAAGAAGAGATTGATGGATTTAAAATACCTCATCCTTGACCACATGTGAATCATGAGACATGAACTCAAATTATCAAGAATGACATAATACCACCTCCAAAGATACGGAAGAAAGAATTGCACTCCGGATAGCAAGATGAAGAATGCTTGAGCTCCCTAGAAATGAATCTCGATGAAAACTTCGAGAAGGAAATAAATCCTTGATGAACCTTCATGAAGAACTCCGTTAACAAAAGAATGGTCAAACGAAAGGAAAGAGAAGTTGAAAACACAAGGTGAAGACTTGCAATGATTTAGATGAAGCTTTTTGACGAGAAAGAGTGGAAACTTGGAACTCCGGAAAAGAAAGATGGACAACTTGAATCGAGAATTTGAAGAACCTCCGGAATAAGGAATTAATCATTAGGATGAAACAAGAATAAGAATTATGTTATGCTTATCCTTCACCAATTAAATTGATGACAATCAACGGATTTGGCATATTACTTATTCTCGTAGAAAAGATTAAGATAGATTTAGCGTCAACTTGAGAATGCCTTCAACGAAACACCGGTAGAATTGAAACAGCGAATAAATTGATAAGGAAAAGAAATCTTGAATGAACCACCGTAAGAATTAAATTAAACGAAGAAAAGATAAAGAATCACTGGGAAGAATTAGCAAATGAACGAAGAAGCTTGAGGGGATTTAGATACATCAGAACGAAGAGATCAAGAACTGATTAGAGGATATTTGATTGATGCACCGGTAAGATAGGAGAATGATAACTGACAGCTCAGAATGAATAAACCTGAATTGATGGACTCCGGATAATCAAACTGAGAAGACTCTTGAATTACTCCAGATAGGTGAAAAGAATTCTCACGATCAAGACAATTACGAGAGGATGGCAACAAGCTGGAATCACGAATCTTGAAGAGAAAAGAGCAAGATTAAAGAGAAACTCTTCTTCGGTCTTCAACATCCGAGAATGACGACGAGTACCACCAAGAATTATTGAGGCACACCGGAATGAAGAATGGAAAAGTTGAGCCAACGATGAAAAGAATTAGAAAGATCTTGGAGGAAGGCATATGACTGATGACAATTCATTCTTACATCATACTTGAAATGAATTTGAGAATAACTCCGGGAGAATAAGAAGAGTCAGGTAAGATCCTGGAAAAAGACATGTGGGTTAGGGCCCACTCAAGAGAAACACCGTTGAAATGATTTAAAAGAGAGAATGCACCGATTGAATTAAAATGGCTTGAATGAGATACCAATCTCGAAAGAGCTTGAACGAGTGCAGAGTGGAAACACGAATCTTCGAGATATCTTGAGCACTCTGGAACAATAGAATAGCGAGAAATGAATGAATATAAGGAGCACCGGTATGAGAAGGCATTGAAATACGGAAAAGAATATGATCACACACCGAAAGCTTGAATTGAATCCACCGGAGAAGAAAAGAATGAAGAATGAAGAACTTGAGGCTCTGTTAGTATCTTCATCTGAATCACCGGATAAGAACACTGAAGGAAAAAGATGGAGAGACTTCACATCAATAAGATGGATACTCGATTGAGAAATCTGAGTCCTTCACGAAAAAGGGTGGGTGGGCGGGGAAAACAAATGCAACTTGGGATGGATGAAATGAACACCGTTGATGAAAACTGAGATTGGATCTTGCGAATGTTGAAATGATCGGATCCACTTGAAGAGAAAACACGCCGGTTGAAAAGAATTGACATGACAAACTCGATTATCATGAAGGATTAGTATTCCCATAGGAATATGAGAACACCGTTTAGAGAAGGTATGGAATCAACATTTGACTTCGAAGCAACTCGGATACCACAACTCAAAACAAAACAGAGGATTGGCTTGCAGAATAAGCCAGAACAAACATATGATAGAGATTTCGTCCGAAGTTTTCGTGGTGGGGCCTACACGGGCTCGATCATACAACACCATCATGTACAAGGCAGTGCACATGACATACGAAGCATCCCCGAGGTTCCCACACAGCGCACAAACCCATGGTCGGGCCGTGCCGTTTGGCCACGTTGACAGACGTAGGAAGTCTGTTACGGAACATTTGCCAAAGGAAAACTTTGGTCTTCATCGAGATATGTGCCTTCCAAAGTCCGTTAACCACCTTCTGTGCCGGCCCTTGGCAAAGTTTATGGTATAACGGCTTAACGGAAAACTTTCCCGAAGCGTTGAGGTGCCACGACACAATATGTGGCCAGCGGGTCAAAATGACTGTGTTAACTAAGTCCAACATTGACCCCAAGCCTAGCTCGCTCCTGGTTGTTTAGTTCGCGATGAAAGTAAATAGCAGGAGGATTGGCTGCCAAGGTGTCGGCCACCCAAAGGTTCAGTCAGTCACTTGTCTGGGGGGGGGACAGGATTGCTTTAGGCTGATTTTAGTCGAAAATTAGACTAAATATTAAGACATATGCGCATGTTTTCCTATGAGCTGGGGGGGCATGGCCGAGGTTGGCCCCCAAGAAGCTCCGCCACTATACACGTTATAAGCATCGATAAAAAGAATTATATCTAAGAAGATTAACCAGCAGCTCTGGTGTTTTTGCCACCAACTGCACCAGTTAGTCGCTTGTCCCGATCGAATGGATCAACACGCCTAACCCTTGCACATAGTCAGTCCATGGACCCGGTAGCTTTCGGGCCTCTGGTTACTTTGTAGTACCTACTATCTAGACTAGAGGGAACATGCGCCTTGCCCCTTGAAGATCGAGACGATTTGCCTTTACATTGCAAATGGAAAAATGCCGATGGACGTACCTGCAATTAACAAAAACGTTTCCCCTACCTTTTCCTTGACAATCTTCGAGTTGTTTTTTTACACAATCTTGGGAATTGTTAGGACATGCTAGTAGTAATAGGGCACATAGTTAATAGTACGCAATAGCTAAATGTCAGTCGACTAACATTCGGTTTTGGATCAGTCAATTATTTTAAACGAAGATGCTAGAGGTATCTTGCTTCAAATTAATAAAGCCCACGAAACGGGCAGAGTGACATAACATAACATAACAGATAGCAATACCCAAAACCCTAGGCAAAACATGATGTGGGCAAGTCTGGAGGGTTCTCAGCCAGGCAACGAGCAAATACAAGGCCTAAAGGCCTGGAAAGCAGAGCACGCTCGCAAAAACAAAAGGGGCACTCCAACTAGAAGTAGCCGCTGGCTCCTTGGCCACCATATACACTTGCTATAGTCGATTTTGAGCGTGCTTCATCATCTCAGTGTCCTTACGCCTCACCAACAGACTCCACTATTGCAGAAGAAGAGAGCATTTGAAGATAGCATTAGCCGGATGCGAAGGGAAGATGCCCTCACTCATAAATTTATTGCGAGTGAGCCATAATGCACAGAGGAGTGCCCCAGCACAACTCCACATCACATGTTTGCCCTGCCCTTGGAATGGGTCGAACGGACCTGCTAGCTCGGTGGAAGAGCGCGGGTCCCACTAGACACCACGGCCTCACGCACCGCACTCCAGGTGAACCTGGCTAACGGACAGGTAAAGAAAACATGATTTGCATCCTCGAGGTTCCCACACAGTGCACAAACCCATGGTCGGGCCGTGCCGTTTGGCCATGTTGACAGACGTAGGAAGTCTGTTACGGAACATTTGCCAAAGGAAAACTTTGGTCTTCATCGAGATATGTGCCTTCCAAAGTCCGTTAACTACCTTCTGTGCCGGCCCTTGGCAAAGTTTATGGTATAACAGCTTAACGGAAAACTTTCCCGAAGCGTTGAGGTGCCATGACACAATATCTGGCCAGCTGGTCAAAATGATTGTGTTAACTAAGTCCAACATTGACCCCAAGCCTAGCTCACTCCTGGTTGTTTAGTTCGCGACGAAAGTAAATAGCGGGAGGATTGGCTGCCAAGGTGTCGGCCACCCAAAGGTTCAGGTGCACAGCTATTGTGTATAGGTCCTGGAATTCCTCCCAGAGAGGTCGTGTTCCCACCCAAAGGTCGAGCCAGAAACGGACGGAACGGCCATTGCCGACGATGAACTGTGCTCCCTGGGCAAACGCTGGCATGATGGCTTGTAGGTCGGTCCAGAAAGGGGAGCCCCTCGCAGCCCCTTCGAAAAAATTCCCGTTCGGGAAATATTTCGCTCTTAGGATGTCTGCCCACAAACCAGTCGCCCCTTGCGATAGTTTCCAAATCCATTTGCACATTAAAGTGATGTTTTAGAGTCTAGTGGTTACTGATCCCAAGTCCTCCCAAGGACTTGGGCCGGCAGACAACAGCCCATTTTACCATGTGGTATTTGACTTTAAGTCTCGTTCCTTCCCAAAAGAAACGGGATCGAGGTGTATCCATTTTGGCATGTACCCCTTCCGCCAGAAGGAAAAGGCCCATGGCAAACATGGGAAGGGAAGAGAGACTCGAATTGGTTAGGACAAGCCTTGCCGTAGAGGACATGAACTTGCCTCGCCAGGGGCTCACTGTACATCCCACCTTAACATAAAGCGGCTCCCAAGCATCTATCGTAAGCCTCTTAGAGGCTAGGGGGACGCCTAACTAGGTGAAAGGGAATTTCCTACTTTACAATTTAGTAGGTCTGCAATGTGACATCCCTCGTCGCTATCTACCCCTATAGATAGCACTTCACATTTGTGAAAGTTAATTTTAAGCCCCGACATAAGTTCAAAACTTAGTAAGAGCGCCTTCACCGTAGCGTTGCTATGAGGGTCAGGCTAGAATAGTAGCAGCGTGTCGTCTGCGTACTGAAGGTGGAAGACCCCCCCCCCTGGGATAAGGTGGCCGACCACCCCTTTGATGTGGCCAGCCGCCGTGGCTTTCCGCAACATAGCCGTGAGGGTATCCACCACAACGTTAAACAAGATCGGGGACATCGGGTCGCCCTGACGTAGTCCGCGTCTATTCCGGAAGAAGTGCCCTACTTCCCCGCTGGCCGAGATTGCAGTCTGGCCCCCCGAGACCAACTGCGTCACTCGATGAACCCAAACAGCTGAGAAACCACGGCTTAGCAGAACCTGGTGCGGGAAATCCCAATTTACTCGATCGTATGCCTTCTCGAGTCTAGTTTTAGCAAAATGGCTGGTTCCCCCGTGCATTTGAGATCGTGAATGATCTCCTCAAGGGCAAGCGGGCCTTCGAGTATGTTGCATCCACGGACAAAGGCAGATTGTGTGAGGCTAATCGTTCGGTGCGTGATCGAGACAAGGCAGGTAGTACACGCTTTGGGACAGATCTTAAACGGAACATTTATAAGCACAATCGGCCTAAATTGGCGGATGTTGTCGGCTCCTACCACTTTGGGAAATAGCGACAGAACACCAAAATTGAGACACGCAATGTCTACAGTGCCATGCATAAAATCGTTGCACACCTCAAAGATTGGACCCCGCAGCAGTGGCCAGAAGTGCATGAACATGGCCAGCGGCCACCCGTCCGGGCCCGGCGTCGTGTCAGCCTTCATGATCATCAGTGCATCATCGGTATCCTGGGGAAGGAAAGCCAGCCCCAGCTCGCCGTTTTCGCGATCGGTGACTAGCTGGGAGGGTTCCCATGGGTCAGTGCGCAGCCCTGTTCACTGCTCCTCGCTCGTGCCCATTAGTTGGATATAGAACTCGTAAATGTGTTGCATTATATCCGCCTGGTGTTGGGGATATTACTACTGGACGTAAACCGGCCAGGAGTAGCCGGATTAGCTTTATGAAGATTAGAAGCCCATGAAGATGTAAGAATGATGGCGCTTTATGAAGGCCCAAGGCCCAGAGGCGAGTTAAGGCCTATAGATGTAAACCGGCCTAATTATGTAATTTGCATTGTAAGATAGGAAGTGTAGAGACCGAACCGGACACATTTATGCTCCGGCTTCGGGACTCTGTAAACCGGTGGGCGTCAACCTATGTATATAAAGGGACGACCCGGCAGCGGTTTCGGGACAACAGACAACAACTCGAGAGCCAGTCAAAGCGGATTCGCTCCCTGGTCATCGAAACCCTAGCAATACCAATCACAACTAGACGTAGGATTTTACCTTCATCGAAGGGGCCGGATGGACTCAAGGGATACGCTATGGGCCGGATGACAAAGAGTCATCGCGGCAAGCTCTACATCGACAATGCAGGATGGGGCCCCGAGGCCCATTCGATTGCATACGGGTACCGGGTCCTCTTTGGTGGAATTCACGTCTTCATCGGCAAGATTGGCGAACCGGGCCCTAAGACGGACACCTGCACCGACATCATCGAGACGGCTCAGCGTTCAAGCCCTTCCCCGGTTCAGCCTGTGGTGAAGCATGTTTTCGTAGGCGTCATCCATGGAGCAGGATATGAGGACGGACCGGCATCCGATGGAGAAACCATTGTCTGCTCCGACGACGAGTCTTCTGGAGAGACCGAATCGCTCTACCAGTTGCAGGATGGCCGGATTGGTGGACGTTCCGAGGGAAACAGTATTCCGGACTCCCCTGATTTTCCCAATCGAGTCGATATCTTCATGGTTGGTACACAATCAGCACCCCACTCATCAACCGCCGTGGCGATGCTCTCTGGTTCAGCAACAGCCACACCGACGGGGGCAGGGGGCTCTGTGCCACATCCGGCTCAAGTTCTGTCCGACTTGTTCGACGCTTTGGCAACATTGATGGCCGCGGAGGTGGACGCAGCAGCTCGGGATCAGCACAACACGGAGATCGCAAAGGTCAAGGATCAGATAACCCAGGCTAAAGTGGATCTAGCGGCAGATAACGCTAGGATGGCTACGGAATGGGCCGAGCTGGAAGCTCAGGCCTACCGGATTAGGCTAGATCAGAACGCTTCCAAAGAAGTCATGAGAAGAAGATACCGATCGCATCTCCCGTCGAGTTATGAGCCAAGAAATCTCTTCAATACGCCGGGAGCGGGAACGAGTAACCAGCCAATATTAAACCGGACGGAGGTGCCAAGAACAGGAGCGCCGGTTCAGCCACGTACGATGGACCCGCCTCGTCAGAACAACATTGTACCACAGTATGTTCCAACACCTCCCGGGCATTACTCCAACCCGTTGGACAACATTGTGGCCGCCGCTTCACGATTGGCAGCCCTCCCCACCGACGGCGAGTCACCAGTAGCGGTTGAGACACGACGGGCCAGAGATCTCCTTCAAACAGCTCTAAACCAGCAGCAGGCTTATTCGCACAGTCGTGAGAGGATTCATTCCACCCCCCGTCCAAGCTGGAGCTACAGCAGGCACGTTGAGGATGAACCGGCCGTGCCAAGCAGTGCACGTCGCCGTAACTCGCCGTGAGGGCACAACCCGGTCGGGGGAAGTGCTAATGCGCAGGATGTGGTGGATCATGGTCGCGCGCGTCGAGAGGCCGAGTTAGCCGCTCTGCACGGAGTCCGTCAACCTACTCCGGTTCACCCTACCGCTTTAGTAGAGCCAGGTGTGGTATTCAGTTCCTTAGGGGTGCCGTGTCTTACCCCCGCCTTGCGTAATGTGAGACTGCCTAAGGATTTCAAAGGACCTCGTAAGGTACCCAATTACACCGCCGATCTGCAACCAGAGGCATGGGTTGAAAGCTAAGAGATGGCAATGGAGATGTTGGATGTGGATGAGGCAGCATGTGCTAAATACTTCACCATGATGTTGGAAGGGACAACTCGTACCTGGTTGAAGAGCTTACCAACTAACTCTGTCGGATCATGGGCCGAATTGAAGCACCGGTTTAACTTCAAAGATACTTGTAAGCAGCCCATGTCAATTGTGGATCTGGTCGCTTGTGTCCAAGAGGATGGGGAGTCCACGACCCATTGGGTGAAGCGGGTCTCAGCTGAAGGAAATATGCCCTAGAGGCAATAATAAAGTTATTATTTATTTCCTTATATCATGATAAATGTTTATTCATGCTAGAATTGTATTAACCGGAAACATAATACATGTGTGAATACATAGACAAACATAGTGTCACTAGTATGCCTCTACTTGACTAGCTCGTTGATCGAAGATGGTTATGTTTTCTAACCATAGACATGAGTTGTCATTTGATTAACGGGATCACATCATTAGGAGAATGATGTGATTGACTTGACCCATTTCGTTAGCTTAGCACTTGATCGTTTAGTTTGTTGCTATTGCTTTCTTCATGACTTATACATGTTCCTATGACTATGAGATTATGCAACTCCCGTTTACCGGAGGAACACTTTGTGTGCTACCAAACGTCACAACATAACTGGGTGATTATAAAGGTGCTCTACAGGTGTCTCCAAAGGTACATGTTGGGTTGGCGTATTTCGAGATTAGGATTTGTCACTCCGATTGTCGGAGAGGTATCTCTGGGCCCTCGCGGTAATGCACATCACATAAGCCTTGCAAGCATTGCAACTATAAGTTAGTTGCGGGATGATGTATTACGGAACGAGTAAAGAGACTTGCCGGTAACGAGATTGAACAAGGTATTGAGATACTGACGATCAAATCTCGGGCAAGTAACATAGCGATGACAAAGGGAACAACGTATGTTGTTATGCGGTCTGACCGATAAAAGATCTTCGTAGAATATGTAGGAGCCAATATGAGCATCCAGGTTCCGCTATTGGTTATTGATCGGAGACGTGTCTCGGTCATGTCTACATTGTTCTTGAACCCGTAGGGTCCGCACGCTTAACGTTACGATGACAGTTTCATTATGAGTTTATATATTTTGATGTACCGGAGGTTGTTCGGAGTCCCGGATGTGATCACATACATAACAAGGAGTCTCGAAATAGTCGAGACATAAAGATTGATATATTGGACGACTATATTCGGACACAGGAATGGTT
>NC_041384.1:91401837-91443572 GCF_002162155.2 Triticum dicoccoides
GGAGGGGCGGCCATGGCAGGCTGTGCGCCCCCTCCCCCTCTAGTCCGAATTGGACAAGGAGGGAGGGGTGCCCCCCCCTTTCCTTTCTCTCCTCTCTCCCTTCCTTCCCCCTCTCCTGGTTGGACAAGGAAAGGAGGGAGTCCTACTCCCGGTAGGAGTAGGACTCCTCCCTGGCACGCCTCCTCCTGGTCGGCCGCCCCTCCCCCTTGCTCCTTTATATACAGGGGTAGGGGGCACCTCTAGACACAACAATTGATCCTTGAGATCTATTAGCCGTGTGCGGTGCCCTCCTCCACCATAATGCTCGATAATATTGTAGTGGTGCTTAGGCGAAGCCCTGCGACGGTAGAACATCAAGACCGTCACCACGCCGTCGTGCTGACGGAACTCTTCCCCGACATTCTGCTGGATCAGAGTCCGGGGATCGTCATCGAGCTGAACGTGTGCTAGAACTCGGAGGTGCCATAATTTCGGTGCTTGATCGGTCGGGCCGTGAAGACGTACGACTACATCAACTGCGTTGTGCTAACGCTTCCGCTTCCGGTCTACGAGGGTACGTAGACAACACTCTCCCCTCTCGTTGCTATGCATCACCATGATCTTGTGTGTGCGTAGGAATTTTTTTGAAATTACTACGTTCCCCAACAGTGGCATCCGAGCCTAGGTTTTATGCGTTGATGTTGTGCACGAGTAGAACACAAGTGAGTTGTGGGAAATATAAGTCATACTTCTTACCAGCATGTCATACTTTTGTTTGGCGGTATTGTTGGATGAAGCAGCCCGGACCGACATTACGCGTACGCTTACGCGAGACTGGTTCTACCGATGTGCTTTGCACACAGTGGCTGGCGGGTGTCAGTTTCTCCAACTTTAGTTGAACCAAGTGTGGCTACGCCCGGTCCTTGTGAAGGTTAAAACAGCACCAACTTGACAAACTATCGTTGTGGTTTTGATGCGTAGGTAAGAACGGTTCTTGCTAAGCCCGTAGCAGCCACGTAAAACTTGCAACAACAAAGTAGAGGACGTCTAACTTGTTTTTGCAGGGCATGTTGTGATGTGATATGGTCAAGACATGATGCTAAATTTTATTGTATGAGATGATCATGTTTTGTAACCGAGTTATCGGCAACTGGCAGGAGCCATATGGTTGTCGCTTTATTGTATGCAATGCAATTGCGCTGTAATGCTTTACTTTATCACTAAGCGGTAGCGATAGTCGTGGAAGCATAAGATTGGCGAGACGACAACGATGCTACGATGGTGATCAAGGTGTCGCGCCGGTGACGATGGTGATCATGATGGTGCTTCGAAGATGGAGATCACAAGCACAAGATGATGATGGCCATATCATATCACTTATATTAATTGCATGTGATGTTTATCTTTTATGCATCTTATCTTGCTTTGATTGACGGTAGAATTATAAGATGATCCCTCACTAAATTATCAAAGTATAAGTGTTCTCCCTGAGTATGCACCGTTGCGAAAGTTCTTCGTGCTGAGACACCACGTGATGATCGGGTGTGATAGGCTCTACGTTAAAATACAACGAGTGCAAAACAGTTGCACACGCGGAATACTCAGGTTTAACTTGACGAGCCTAGCATATAACAGATATGGCCTCGGAACACGGAGACCGAAAGGTTGAGCATGAATCATATAGTACATATGATCAACATATCGATGTTCACCATTGATACTACTCCATCTCACGTGGTGATCGGACATGGTTTAGTTGATTTGGATCACGTGATCACTTAGAGGATTAGAGGGATATCTTTCTAAGTGGGAGTTCTTAAGTAATATGATTAATTGAACTTAAATTTATCATGAACTTAGTACCTAATAGTATCTTGCTTGTCTATGTTTGATTGTAGATAGATGGCTCGTGCTGTTGTTCTGTTGAATTTTAATACGTTCCTTGAGAAAGCAAAGTTGAAAGATGATGGTAGCCATTACACGGACTGGGTCCGTAACTTGAGGATTATCCTCATTGCTGCATAGAAGAATTACGTCCTGGAAGCACCGCTAAGTGCCAAGCCTGCTGCAGGAGCAACACCAGATGTTATGAACGTCTGGCAGAGCAAAGCTGATGACTACTCAATAGTTCAGTGTGCCATGCTTTACGGCTTAGAACCGGGTCTTGAACGATGTTTTGAACGTCATGGAGCATATGAGATGTTCCAGGAGTTGAAGTTAATATTTCAAGCAAATGCCCCGATTGAGAGATATGAAGTCTCCAATAAGTTCTATAGCTGCAAGATGGAGGAGAATAGTTTTGTCAGTGAACATATACTCAAAATGTTTGGGTATCATAATCACTTGACTCAACTAGGGGTTAATCTTCCTGTTGATAGTGTCATTGACAGAGTTCTTCAATCACTGCCACCAAGCTACAAAAGCTTCGTGATGAACTATAATATGCAAGGGATGAATAAGACTATTCCTGAGCTCTTCACAATGCTAAAAGCCGCGGAGGTAGAAATCAAGAAGGAGCATCAAGTGTTGATGGTCAATAAGACCACCAGTTTCAAGAAAAAGGGCAAAGGGAAGAAGAAAGGGAACTTCAAGAAGAACAGCAAACAAGTTTCTGCTCAGGAGAAGAAACCCAAGTCTGGACCTAAGCCTGAGACTGAGTGCTTCTATTGCAAGTAGACTGGTCACTAGAAGCGGAACTTCCCTAAGTATTTGGCGGATAAGAAGGATGGCAAGGTGAACAAAGGTATATGTGATATACATGTTATTGATGTGTACATTACTAATGCTCGCAGTAGCACCTGGGTATTTGATACTGGTTCTGTTGCTAACATTTGCAACTCGAAACAGGGGCTACGGATTAAGCGAAGATTGGCTAAGGACGAGGTGACGATGCGCGTGGGAAATGGTTCCAAAGTCCATGTGATCGCGGTCGGCACGCTACCTCTACATCTACCTTCGGGATTAGTATTAGACCTAAATAATTGTTATTTGGTGCCAACGTTGAGCATGAACATTATATCTGGATCTTGTTTGATGCGAGACGGTTATTCATTTAAATCAGAGAATAATGGTTGTTCTATTTATATGAGTAATATCTTTTATGGTCATGAACCCTTGAAGAGTGGTCTATTTTTGATGAATTCGATAGTAGTGATACACATATTCATAATGTTGAAATCAAAAGATGCGGAGTTGATAATGATAGTGCAACTTATTTGTGGCACTGCCGTTTAGGTCATATCGGTGTAAAGCGCATGAAGAAACTCCATACTGATGGACTTTTGGAACCACTTGATTATGAATCACTTGGTACTTGCGAACCGTGCCTCATGGGTAAGATGACTAAAACGCCGTTCTCCGGTACTATGGAGAGAGCAATGGATTTGTTGGAAATCATACATACAGATGTATGTGGTCCAATGAATGTTGAGGCTCGTGGCGGATATCGTTATTTTCTCACCTTCACAGATGATTTAAGCAGATATGGGTATATCTACTTAATGAAACATAAGTCTGAAACATTTGAAAAGTTCAAAGAATTTCAGAGTGAAGTTAAAAATCATCGTAACAAGAAAATAAAGTTTCTACGATCTAATCGTGGAGGAGAATATTTGAGTTGCGAGTTTGGTCTACATTTGAAACAATGCGGAATAGTTTCGCAACTCACGCCACCCGGAACACCACAGCGTAATGGTGTGTCCGAACGTCGTAATCGTACTTTATTAGATATGGTGCGATCTATGATGTCTCTTACTGATTTAACGTTATCGTATTGGGGTTATGCTTTAGAGACGGTTGCATTCGCGTTAAATAGGACACCATCGAAATCCATTGAGACGACGCCTTATGAATTGTGGTTTGGCAAGAAACCAAAGTTGTCATTTCTGAAAGTTTGGGGCTGCGATGCTTATGTGAAAAAACTTCAACCTGATAAGCTCGAACCCAAATCGGAGAAATGTGTCTTCATAGGATACCCAAAGGAGACTGTTGGGTACACCTTCTATCACAGATCCGAAGGCAAGACTTTTGTTGCTAAATTCGGAGTTTTTCTAGAGAAGGAGTTTCTCTCGAAAGAAGTGAGTGGGAGAAAAGTAGAACTTGATGAGGTAACTGTACCTGCTCCCTTATTGGAAAGTAGTACATCACAGAAACCGGTTTCTGTGACCCCTACACCAATTAGTGAGGAAGCTAATGATAATGATCATGAAACTTCAGATCAAGTTACTACCGAACCTCATAGATCAACCAGAGTAAGATCCGCACCAGAGTGGTACGGTAATCCTGTTCTGAAAGTCATGCTACTAGATCATGATGAACCTACGAACTATGAAAAAGTGATGGTGATCCCAGATTCCGCAAAATGGCTAGAAGCCATGAAATCTGAGATGGGATCCATGTATGAGAACAAAGTGTGGACTTTGGTTGACTTGCCCGTTGATCGGCAAGCAATTGAGAATAAATGGATCTTCAAGAAGAAGACTGACGCTGACGGTAATGTTACTATCTATAAAGCTCGACTTGTTGCAAAAGGTTTTCGACAAGTTCTAGGGATTGACTACGATGAGACCTTCTCACCCGTAGCGATGCTTAAGTCTGTCCGAATCATGTTAGCAATTGCCGCATTTTATGATTATGAAATTTGGCAAATGGATGTCAAAACTGCATTCCTGAATGGATTTCTGGAAGAAGAGTTGTATATGATGCAACCAGAAGGTTTTGTCGATCCAAAGGGAGCTAACAAAGTGTGCAAACTCCAGCGATCCATTTATGAACTGGTGCAAGCCTCTCGGCGTTGGAATAAACGCTTTGATAGTGTGATCAAAGCATTTGGTTTTGTACAGACTTTTGGAGAAGCCTGTATTTACAAGAAAGTGAGTAGGAGCTCTGTAGCATTTCTGATATTATATGTGGATGACATATTATTGATTGGAAATGATATAGTATTTCTGGATAGCATAAAGGGATACTTGAATAAGAGTTTTTTAATGAAAGACCTCGGTGAAGCTGCTTACATATTGGGCATTAAGATCTATAGAGATAGATCAAGACGCTTAATTGGACTTTCACAAAGCACATACCTTGACAAGGTTTTGAAGAAGTTCAAAATGGATCAAGCAAAGAAAGGGTTCTTGCCTGTGTTAGAAGGTGTGAAGTTGAGTAAGACTCAATGTCCGACCACCGCAAAAGATAGAGAGAAAATGAAAGATGTTCCATATGCTTCAGCCATAGGCTCTATCATGTATGCAATGTTGTGTACCAGACCTGATGTGTGTGTTGCTATAAGTCTAGCAGGGAGGTACCAAAGTAATCCAGGAGTGGATCACTGGACAGCGGTCAAGAACATCCTGAAATACCTGAAAGGACTAAGGATATGTTTCTCGTATATGGAGGTGACAAAGAGCTCATGGTAAATGGTTACGTTGATGCAAGCTTTGACACTGATCCGGACGATTCTAAATCACAAACCGGATACGTGTTTTTACTGAACGGTGGAGCTGTCAGTTGGTGCAGTTCTAAACAAAGCGTCGTGGCAGGATCTACATGTGAAGCAGAATACATAGCTGCTTTGAAAGCAGCAAATGAAGGAGTTCATATCTGATCTAGGTGTCATACCTAGTGCATCGGGTCCAATGAAATTTTTTTGTGACAATACTGGTGCAATTGCCTTGGCAAAGGAATCCAGATTTCACAAGAAAACCAAGCACATCAAGAGACGCTTCAATTCCATTCGGGATTTAGTCCAAGTGGGAGACATAGAAATTTGCAAGATACATACGGATCTGAATGTTGCAGACCCGCTGACTAAGCCTCTTCCACGAGCAAAACATAATCAACACCAAGGCTCCATGGGTGTTAGGATCATTACTGTGTAATCAAGATTATTGACTCTAGTGCAAATGGGAGACTGAAGGAAATATGCCCTAGAGGCAATAATAAAGTTACTATTTATTTCCTTATATCATGATAAATGTTTATTATTCATGCTAGAATTGTATTAACCGGAAACATAATACATGTGAGAATACATAGACAAACATAGTGTCACTAGTATGCCTCTACTTGACTAGCTCGTTGATCGAAGATGGTTATGTTTCCTAACCATAGACATGAGTTGTCATTTGATTAACAGGATCACATCATTAGGAGAATGATGTGATTGACTTGACCCATTTCGTTAGCTTAGCATTTGATCGTTTAGTTTGTTGCTATTGCTTTCTTCATGACTTATACATGTTCCTATGACTATGAGATTATGCAACTCCTGTTTACCGGAGGAACACTTTGTGTGCTACCAAACGTCACAACGTAACTGGGTGATTATAAAGGTGCTCTACGGGTGTCTCCGAAGGTACTTGTTGGGTTGGCGTATTTCGAGATTAGGATTTGTCAATCTGATTGTCGGAGAGGTATCTCTGGGCCCTCTTGGTAATGCACATCACATAAGCCTTGCAAGCATTGCAACTAATAAGTTAGTTGCGGGATGATGCATTATGGAACGAGTAAAGAGACTTGCCGGTAACAAGATTGAACTAGGTATTGAGATATCGACGATCAAATCTCGGGCAAGTAACATACCGATGACAAAGGGAACAACGTATATTGTTATGCGGTCTGACCGATAAAAGATCTTCGTAGAATATGTAGGAGCCGATATGAGCATCCAGGTTCCGCTATTGGTTATTGACCGGAGACGTGTCTCGGTCATGTCTACATTGTTCTCGAACCCGTAGGGTCCGCACGCTTAACGTTACGATGACAGCTTCATTATGAGTTTATATATTTTGATGTACCGAAGGTTGTTCGGAGTCCTGGATGTGATCACGGACATAACGAGGAGTCTCGAAATAGTCGAGATATAAAGATTGATATATTGGACGACTATATTCGGACACAGGAATGGTTTCGGGGGTTATCGGATATAAAACGGAGTACTGGGGGTTACTGGAACCCCCCCCCCCCCGCGGGGGTTAATGGGCCTCATGGGCCCAAAGTGGAGCACAGGAGGGGCGGCCAGGGCAGGCTGCATGCCCCCTTCCCCTCTAGTCCTAATTGGACAAGGAGGGAGGGGCGGCGCCCCCCCTTTCCTTTCTCTCCTCTCTTCCTTCCTCCCCCCTCTCCTAGTTGGACAAGGAAAGGAGGGAGTCCTACTCCCAATGGGAGTAGGACTCCTCCCTGGCGCGCCTCCTCCTGGCCGGCCGCCCCTCCCCCTTGCTCCTTTATAGATCTATTAGTCGTGTGCGGTGCCCTCCTCCACCATAATCCTCGATAATATTGTAGCGGTGCTTAGGCGAAGCCCTGCGACGGTAGAACATCAAGATCGTCACCACGCCGTCGTGCTGACGGAACTCTTCCCCGACATTCTGCTGGATCGGAGTCCGGGGATCGTCATCGAGCTGAACGTGTGCTAGAACTCGGAGGTGTCGTAGTTTCGGTGCTTGATCGGTCGGGCCGTGAAGACGTATGACTACATCAACCGCGTAGTGCTAACCTTCCGCTTCCGGTCTATGAGGGTACGTAGACAACACTCTCCCCTCTCGTTGCTATGCATCACCATGATCTTGTGTGTGCGTAGGAAATTTTTTGAAACTACTACGTTCCCCAACATCAGCTATTTTGCATTCATCAGATCATATCAATGCAGACACCGCAGTGCTAACGTTGGAGGGCAATTGCCGTTTTCTGCCGCTCAAACAGAAGTTAGGAAGGCTCAAACGTCACTGCAATGATATGTCAACGCTAATGGCCGCTTTGGTTAAATACGCCTATTCAGATACTACCAAAGACCCTGACTTAGAGGAGGACAAACCGGGGAAAGGGAAAAAGAACGGCAACACCAAGGGTCAGCAGCATAATCCGGCAGGCCATGGGAACAATGGTAAGCGCAAGGCCGATAACAGCTTGGACTTTGTGGCTAACACCAATGCTCAGGACAATGGTCAGCGCCGTAAGGGCAAGCAACCCCAGAGAGGTGGAGGTTCGGGCCCCAATTTGGAGCGCCTATTAAACCAACCCTGTCCAAAGCATGGATCAAAGGAGAAGCCAGCATCGCATCTTTGGAAGGATTGTTATATCATGCAAGATTTCAAGAATTCCAATATGTTTCAGCATGATAATGGCCCGCCCGGCGGTTCAGGAGGTGGTTTCCACGGGCTGGGTTACGGAGGTGGCAGCTCTGGTTCAGGATTCTAGGGCAATCAAACCGGGTACAGCAGTCAAGGGAATGAGGGCAACCAGGGAGGTTACAACCATCAGGGGAACCAGCAGCAGCAGTCGGGTTATCAAAGCAATCCTAAATAGTTAAATAGTGGGCAATATCATGTCTTCACCACTAGCTTGTGTAAGCGCGATCAGAAGCTTCACAAAAAGGGCGGTAAACTTTGTTGAACCGGCGGTGCCTCAGTATTTGCGCTGGTCTGAGCAACCCATTTTGTGGAGTAGAGAGGATCACCCGCCCCGGGTTGACAATCTGGGTCATCTGGCATTGGTGGTGGCCCCTCAAGTCAGGGGATATAAGTTCACTAAGGTACTCATGGATGGGGGAAGTAGTATCAACATTCTATATTGCGATACCTTCCGTCGTATGGGGTTGATAGATAAGAATCTTAAACCGTCAAACACCGTTTTTCATGGTGTGGTGCCTGGTAAGTCTGCATATCCGGTAGGCAAGATAGCTTTAGAGGTGGCTTTTGGAGATGATCATGATTCCATATCAGAAACATTGACTCTTGAGGTGGTGAAAATCAAAAGTCCGTATCACGCTTTGTTTGGGCGGCCGGCTTACGCTAAGTTCATGGCGAGGTCGTGTTATGTGTATCTGCAGCTTAAGATGCCAGGTCATAAGGGAACCATCACAGCACACGGGAGCAGGAAGATCGCTTTGGAATGTGAGGAAGGTGATGCGGCTTATGCTGAGTCGATTTGTGCCACAGAGGAGTTGAAATTTTATAAGAACCAAGTTGATCCGGGAGATATGACTTCTTTGAAAAAGCCAACTAAGGAACACGATCCGGCGTTGAAATTTAAATTGGCCACAGATACTAAGATGGTTGATTTTGTTCCTGGCGATTCATCCAAGCAGTTCAGCATCAGCGCTAACCTGGATCGCAAATAGGAAAGCGCGCTCATCGAGTTCATCCGTGAGAACTGGGACATCTTTGCATGAAAACCTTCTGACATGCCAGGTGTACTGAGGGAACTCGCTTAGAACACACTTAACATTGATCCTAAGTTTAAACCGGTCCGGCAGTTTCTCCACCGCTTTAATGAAGAAAGGCGCAAGGCTATTGGTGAAGAGGTAGCTCGGTTGTTGGCCGCAGGGTTTATCGTGGAGGTCTTTCACCCAGAGTGGTTAGCCAATCCGGTGCTGGTTCTTAAGAAAAACGGCACTTGGCGTATGTGTGTGGATTACACAGACTTGAACAAGGCTTGCCCTGCAGACCCCTTTGCCCTCCCTCGTATTGATCAGATCATTGATGCTATGGTGGGTTGTGACCGTTTGTGTTTTCTGGACGCTTATTCTGGTTATCATCAGATCAAAATGGCAGTTAAGGACCAGGAGAAGACAGCTTTCATAACTCCCTTTGGAGCCTTCTGCTATGTCTCCATGCCCTTTGGGCTCAAGAGTGACCAGGCGACTTATCAGCGTTGTGTTCAGAATTGTCTTCATAAGAAGATTGGGCGTAATGTTCATGCATATGTGGATGATATTGTGATAAAGTCCAGGAAGGAGGAAACATTGATAGATGATTTGAGAGAAACCTTTGACGACCTCCGGGTTTACAAGATGATGCTCAATCTGAAAAAGTGTGTCTTTGGTGTACCAGCAGGCAAACTCTTGGGTTTTCTGGTGTCAAACAGAGGCATTGAGGCTAATCCGGAAAAAATCTCAGCAATTACATCTTTGGCTAAACCGGCGTGTATCAATGACGTTCAACGTTTGGCTAGCCGGATTGTGGCTTTGAGCCGGTTTATCAGTCACCTTGGGGAGAAGGCTATTCCTTTATATCAGATGCTAAAGAAAATAGATGATTTTGTCTGGAGCGAGGCAGTAGATAAAGCGTTTGAGGATCTGAAAAGGCAGTTAGTTGAACCACCTGTGCTGGCAGCCCCGATCGATAAAGAGTCGTTACTGCTGTATGTGGCTACTAATGCTCGAGCTGTTAGCGTGGCCATTGTGGTGGAGCGCAAGGAAGCTGGAAAGGAGTATCCGGTTCAACGGACGGTTTATTATATCAGTGAGGTACTCATTGAATCAAAGCAGAGGTATCCACATTGGTAGAAACTGATGTATGGAGTGTTTATGGCAAGCCGAAAGCTCAAACATTATTTTCAGGGTCATCCTATCATAGTGGTCAGTTCAGCCCCTCTGGGAGATATTATTCAAAACAGAGAAGCAACTGGCCGGATTGCTAAGTGGGCTATTGAGCTTGGACCTCATGGGCTCAAATACACACCTCACACAGCCATTAAATCCCAAGCACTTGTGGACTTCATCAATGATTGGACAGAGTTGCAGGCACCAGAGGAAATGCCAGATAACACGTATTGGACTATTCATTTTGATGGATCCAGACAGTTGGAGGGCTCGAGGGCTGGAATCATACTAACTTCCCCACGAGGTGACAAGTTTTGTTATGTCCTCCGTTTAATGTTCCCATGTACTAACAATGCAGCTGAGTACGAGGCCTTACTCCACGGTCTTCGGATGGCTAAGGAGATGAACTTAAGCCGGGTTAAGTGCTTTGGGGATTCAGATCTGGTGGCTCAACAGGTGTCTGGCACTTGGGACTCTAAAGACCCACTCATGGCTGCATAGCGATGAGAGGTGGACACAGTGGCTGGTCACTTCAAGGGTTATCAGGTGGACCATATAGACCGGCGAAAGAACGAAGCAACGGACGCTTTAAGCCGCCTTGGTTCTCAGCGCAAACCGGTCCCACCAAATGTCTTTCTTGACGTGCTGCATAATCCATCGGTCAAGGTACCAACAGAAGAGGAGTTGGCTATTCCTGATCCGGAGGCTCAATTGGTGGCAGCTTTGCATGTCATACCGGATTGGACAATCCCATACCTGGCTTACATGAACCGGGGCGAATTACCGGAGGATGAAACCTCGGCCCGGCAAATAATTTGGCGTTCCAAATCAATGACCATACTCAATGGAGAGTTACATCGTTACAGCGTTTCAGGGGCAATTCAACGTTGTGTCTCTCCTCAAGAGGGCTGTGAGATTTTAAGAGAAATCCATGAAGGGGATTGTGGTCACCACACCGGTTCAAAGTCTTTGGTTGCTAAAGCTTTTCGCCACGGTTTTTATTGGTTAACAGCTCACGCTGATGCGGAGGACTTAGTCAAAAGATGTGATGGTTGTCAAAAATTCGCACGTCGTGCTCATATTCCGGCTCAGGAGTTGAGGATGATTCCAATAATGTGGCCATTTGCGACTTGGGGGCTTTATATGGTTGGACCCTTTAACGTTCCAAGGACAAAAAGACCCACTTATTAGTGGCAGTTGACAAATTCACCAAATGGATGGAAGCAGAGCCAGTCAGTAAGTGTGATGCGGCCACGGCGGTTCAATTCATCAAAAAAGTGATATTCCGTTTGGCTTTCCACACAGTATTATAACTGATAATGGTACTAATCTGTCAAAGGGAGAGATGGAAGAATTTTGCCAACGTGAGCACATCCGGCTTGATATAGCATCGGTGGCTCACCCCCAATCTAATGGTCAAGCGGAGAGGGCAAATCAAGAAATTTTGAGAGGTATTAAACCCCGGCTTATGGTTCCTTTGAAGCGGACACCGGGTTGTTGGGTGGAGGAATTACCTTCTGTGTTATGGAGCATCAACACCACGCCTAACAGATCTACGGGTTACACACATTTCTTCATGGTTTATGGAGCGGAGGCGGATCTCCCTAGTGACATCCCTCACGACTCGCCCCGTGTGGCAGCTTATGTTGAAGCTGATAATGAGACAGCACATCAGGATTCCCTGGACTTGTTAGATGAGGAGCGTGATCTTGCAGCGGCACGTTCGGCGATTTATCAACAAGATCTCCGACGTTATCACAGCCGCCGGATTAAGACCAGAACCTTTCAGGAAGGCGATTTGGTGCTCCGGCTCATCCAGGATCAAACTGATATGCACAAGTTATCCCCACCTTGGGAAGGACCCTTTGTGGTCAGCAAGAATCTGCACAACGGGTCATACTACCTCATTGATGTTTGAGAGCATAAAGACTCACGTAAATCGGAGGAGGAGACCAAGCGGTCGTGGAATATAGCTCTTCTTCGGCCTTACTGTACTTAAGCCATAGGCTCTTCATATGTACATATTTATGACAATGTATATATTATATAACAAATCGGAGCCTCAAATAAAGCGGGGTCTCTGTTCTTTTTACATCATGTGTGTGCTTCCAAAAGTTTCTACTGACAAAGCGGAGTTTTGTTAAACCGGTCTGTGCAGCCGCACGGATACAAAAGAAAATCACTAGGGGGCTTGGTCATATCTGAACCGTAGCTACACCTCTTGATCGGTTTGAAACCACAAAGGGATATCACTAGGGGGCTTGGTCATATCTCAACCGTGGCTACACCTCTTGATTGGCATAAAGTCAACATGAATTTACTTCGGGGCCAAAGAGAGTGTTGCAAAAAGCATAAGCTCAAACATGGGCACTCACTGAGCACAGCTCAAAAAGTTACTTGGGGGCTCTTTTTTGCAAAGCAACAAAGAGTTTAAAAGGACCCTTGTAGTTGGCTATCAAGCCACGGCTTGGAAGCCTGGTGTATTCACCTAAAACCCCGGGTTAACCTGTCTTCATTAAGTAAGCCACTCCTGTCCAGGTAATCCTGGTATGACCCGCCGAATGTTTGACAAGTCAATCTTATACAGACCATGAACTTGTCAAAGTTAAAACGATGATTGGTTAATGGGAGGCCCATCTTAAAAGGCTTTGTTAAATGGTTCAACTCAGCGGCCTGGCAGCCCATGAAAAGCCTCGATTTGGAGCCTGGCAGCTCGTAAAAGCCTCGCATGTTCTTTTTGAGTTCTATTTGCTATGTTTTTCGCCTTTGTTGAGGTTCATAATATCTTCTGATAGGCCGGCATCCTTAACCCGGCTTGGCTTTCAACTACAAGTTGTCAGTACATGATCAGGTATAATCCAACATTCATTAACCCGGTCTGGTTTTGACTAACAAGTCGTCAGTGTTATAAGGAAAACCCGGTGTTTATTACATCCCGGTACAGTTTATGATCATAGTCCGACAAATTAAGGACGGAGTTATCAAATGCTCTGGATTGGTGTTTGCACCTTTATCATACAAGTAGTTGGACAGCCAACGAGATATGTTGCAGATATTATTATACTTTGATTATCCATCCAAGTATTGTCTATGTTTGGGCATTATGACCCGTCCAGTGGTAAACCACTAGGACACTTTCAAGTTCTTGTATACAGAAACACAAATCGTCATGGGCTATGCATAAATAGATCCCAAAAAGTGGAGCAAGTTTTCAGAATATAAAAGCACCACAACACATGCTCGATGGCATGACAGATAAAGGAGTTTTTGCTATCCTATTACACGAAGCTTCAAAACGGCTCCAATTGAGTAATTGTTTTTCAGCATTGGCACACAATAGCTAGTAAACCGGCTGCCGGTTTAAGATGCTTCGTCTGGATGGTTTGACGGTTGAGGGTCATTTGGTGCAATCACTTCTTCTTCATCCCTCCCCAGACGCTGGAAATCAACCGTCGACCAATCGATTCCGGTTAAAGCTTGAAACACGACCTCTTCATGGATAAGGCTGGAGGGGTTAATATCAGGAGCATAAGTATGGATTTCGGCAGGCTGTCTTTTCCCTTCAAGGTCGTAAGCCGGCTGGAAATGAGATAAGTCTGTATCTTCTGCCAGTTTGCTGGCTATTGGCCGCATCTCTATTGTTAGCCTTCGGAGATCATCATTGTCGAAGTTTGAACCGTCCTCCTTCACACCTAGATATCCTTTAATGATGTCATCCGCTTCAAGATCTGGAATCCATGCTTTGGCCCGGATTAGTGCGGTCAGCGCTCCTGCTCTTGCGGCTGACTTCTTCAGTTCAGTAATCCGGGCTGGTAACATGGCTAGCTTCTCCAAGGTTTCCTTTATCAGTGATGGCACCGGTTTGTTATAAGCCGCAGTGCAAATAGCACGCTGGGATCCAGAGTACGGCTGTTCAATCAAGGTATAAGCCGCTTTAAGCTTCATCCGCATATCCGTGCCCAGATGAGCAATACGAGTGCCTGTCACGGTTTAAAATCAGCAAACCGATAAATAATAAGATCTCATAAATTGGACAAGCTGCATAAGGAGATACTTACCAAAAATGGCGGATGTCATGGCGTTGATTTGCCGCTTCAAACCAGTTAGTTCATCTACAACTGGCTTCAGGGCTGCTTCGGCATCCTCGGCTCTTTTGGTTAAACCGGCCTTCTCGGTTTCCCAGTCAGTGCGTTCCTTGTTAAAAGACTCTTTTAGCTTTTCCATCGCTGTCAGGGCTTTAGTTAGCTCCTCTTTGGCTTTCGCAGCTTCTGCTTGTTGGGACTTCACGTTCTCTTGCAAATCAGCCATTCGAGCATCTCTATTGCTTAGCTCGGCCTGTAACAATGAAGATATGTCAACAACAGGATATGTATTTTCTAATTACAAAGCGTATAACAAGTTATGCACTTTGTACTTGGGGGCTAATGCCTATTTGCTCTGATTCACTACATCTTTTATAAGTCTCCAGAACAATGCAAGGATTATCCTTGACACTTGGGGGCTAATGTACATTTGCTCAAAACGGACGCATGGATTAAAGACCTGGATTACCTCACAAAGCTAGACCGGCCTTTGGGGGCTATACTGAGGAAGGCTATATAATTACATTGGTAAAGTATCGGTTTTGGTTTTCACTAAGGATCTGACATTTTGAGGGTCAGTACGAGAGGATTAAAGTGTTATAAAGACCCGGTTTAAGATTAACATCATAAAACGGCCCTTGGGGCTACTTGGACTAGCATTTCAACTTTGGAATCAAGAAGTAAAGGCAGATGAAAATACCTCATAGCGTTCCTTCATCAAGTTCACCAAACCGGCTTCATAGTCACGGTTTGAGTGCAGACGGTTTAAGAAACCGGAGTGAAGTTCTTCAGCACTAAGATGAGCATAACTTGATAACTCAGTGCTCCATTTACCCTTTTCCCTGGCAGCACGTTCCTCTTTGGCACTGTGCTGAGCTAAGATTACACGATGGCCAGGAGAGCTGTGGCCCATGCCAGTAATGATAACATCATCTCCTTGGCCTTCAGTAGTATCAGTGCCTTTCACCGGACTAGCCCGGTTTGGAACCGCCGGTTCAGTGTCGGGCACCGCAGGATCAGCTTCTGGTTGTTCACCAATATTCTGGTCTTGAAGGGGCAGATCATCAAAGGTAGCTTCAGGATGAGGACCCTCCGGTTCACGAGTTTGGTCCGGTTCACCTATTTGATCTTCTTCAAAAACCACCTGGTCTTCTGACGGATTGTTGACCCGAGCTTTCTTGCTGGGTCTGGCTTTGGCTCTGTAAACAAAATTAAAAGAGGTTTAACATCTTATTCAAGATTTGCAATGCATTGGAAGAAAGGGTTTGAATGCTTACCCAGCTACAGTATTAAGAGAAGGGAGTTGGGTTGTTGTTGACTCGCCAGAAGATGAGGGAGGTGTCACCTGATAATTTGAATCGGACGGATTAAGAGGTTGTCTGAAATAACCTGTCTTGGGATAAGAATTTTCAGAAGTGGGAGAGACCTCAGACCGGCGCTTCTCCGCGTTTGTGGTTCATTAGTAGTATAGTGACTACTACAAGCACACAATTACTGATTGTGTTCTCCGCGTGATTAGACTTACCGTATACTATATATGTTTCCTTTTGTTCTTTTACTGAATTTGAACTTCTCCCGACGCAATGACAAAATCTGGTGATTGTAGGGCGAGGAGCTTACTGATGTCTATGGCAGTTGATCTAGATGGCGGCCAGGTCAAGTTTGTTCTTTTGAGAGTAAGTGTCATATATTGCTTTCATTTTCTTGTATATGCATTAATTAGATCACAGATGGCTCCATTCAAACAGAAAAGACTCTTTCATGATCGCTCGTTCCAGTGCTCGAAGCGCTGGATGTGTCCCTTTCCATATCAACAACCCTGGCCCCACCTTCTCCTTTGACATCAAGCAGCCCATCCATCTAATCCCCCCCCCCCTGAATCCTTGACAAAAGCCTAATAAAACAGCGCTGCACTTTCCTAATTAGCTAACTGCTTCCTGTCGGAAAGAGCGCGCATTAGCCTTGCCCCCATTCAAACTTAAGAGCGTCACTTTTAATGAAAGAAACATAAAAAATCATTTGCTTTTGTATCTTGATGCACCTTATGTTTCACTTTATTTAAGAAAACAACAAAAGATTTGTGTTTTATCTCTCAAAGTCATGACTAAAGAAAAGAAAACCCCAATATATATTTTTGTCCTTTGTTGTACGGTTCTTTTTTAGGATGACATCACTTGAATAACATAGTTGGACATTCTTAATTGGTTTGAACAAAATGATGAGCGCAAATATCGATTTGTCAGCTTCTTGCTCAACCTTTTAAATCTCCAGTCGGAAGAACAAACCACTGCCGAGATGGCATGCCCCATGGTTTGTGGAAGTAGTTGCACAACATAGGTGAGACAATTCGTTGAGACATGTCCTTTTCTTCTTCTTACATAGCATGCAGAATGAGTCAAAGCGGGATGAAGATTGTAAGCGCATGTGCAATGGTGCTATCTTAGAAGTGCCATGTAGAATAAATGATGAGGTGGAGGAGAGAGAACTCATAAGAAAAGGCTTGTCTTCTCTTATTTAAGATAAGACAAGAGATGATCTCTTAGCATAATTTGTCTCACCATGTTTTAAGGAATTTGCTAGTTATTGAAGATAAGGCTAAGATATAACCCATTGTAGACATTTTTTTGTCATCTCGATAAGACTGTCTTATCAACCATTGTACATGCCCTAAGTGCCGAATCCGTCCACACATGACGCATTTTACCCCCATGTCACTAGATCTGTTGGTTGGATCCTAATAAGATGGACCTCTGTTTGACATCACCTTTCTTGTCCTTGAAGTTTTTTCCCAGTCCTCATTGATATCACAGACCATCCGCAAAAGAATTCGTAACGCCGCCGGAACATTTGGAAGCCTCCTTCCACTTCTGCTTCTCTCTGGTCTTTTTCCGACCACCACAGAGGACTCCAATCCTCTCAATCCCGACAGCAGTTGCTCTTCTCACATTGCAGCTTTCTCACACATGTCCATTTTCCTTCGTATCTCTTCATTCTTGTAGAATGCATCATAACGGTGCTAGCTTTAGTGGTTGTCATGGTCATATCACGACCATGGTCCTTAGAAACTACAGTGGTGAAGGGGAGGGAGATAGTAGGATCACCATTATTTTGGGCCACTCTCATTGTTGTAACCTGTCACCACACCATGATAGTAGATGCAAGAAAACCTAATGATAGGCCGACCGCCCCTTTGGGATCCACATCCATGTATACCTTGGGCTAGACACCTCGCCTGCCTCTGAGCACATCAGAGTGTTAGACAAGCCAAAAGTGGTACCAAGTCCATCTTGAGATGCCCCATAGACTACAAGATATAGCAATGAAGCTAGCCACGTCATCCAACTGGACTGGCGCACCTAGATAGGCGCCCACTTCTCACTATGCCTAGACCATTGGTGGAAAATCTATGGTTTATGCAATCTTTGTCGAGGAGCCACCGTCGCCACCAACAACCACCACCACCTTAAGACCATCTCCGACTGGTGTGGAAGAACCAAAGAAGGCCTCTCAAGCATCGCCACTAATGCATCTCATTGGCTCTACCCTTTTGGGCATGTCGCTTTGCCGCACGAGGTTGTCCTAGATCCAAATAGCCATCTCGATAGTGGCGCCAATAACGACAGCATAGAAATGTTGGTGCTCGGAGCGAAGACTGAGCACCGTGTGAGCTTGAGGTTCTCCACAACTTCGCTGCTCATTGATGTAACAACTAGAGTCAACACCAACGGTCCCAAAACCGAGCAGAAAGGTTCTTGTGACGATGGGATGGAGCACGGCCGGTGAATTGCATAGAGGCTTCCCTAGTAGTTACATAGTTGTATGTACCAAAACCCAAGTAGATAGGCACAAACAAAACAAGATAAATAGGGCAAGATTGATGAGATACCAATGTGGTGCCAATTACTAATGATGTACACACAAGATGTCATCGGTTATCATGGTATGGTCGCTAGCTTCCATGTTGCTTGGTCGACCCTCTCATCCCCTTCATCACATGTTCATCTCCTAGAGAGCATTCTTCATGATCGACTTATTTGACTTGAGGGCCCCGAACTTTTTTGTGGCATGATGACACTCCAACTGTACCACTTCGTACTCCTTGGACCTTCGACATGTTATTCGTCAATGATCCGGTAACTAGGAGGTCGTGAAGGTCGTCAATGTATTTGTGCAAGAAGTCGACGTCCATACTTAGTAGCTCAAAGTACTCTAGGGTCTTTTTCCATGCCATGAGATCCTCGTGGGAAGGCGAAGAGGCGGGCATCGCCCTAATGCCCTCGGCGATGTTGCTCGTCTCTATGGTCACTCATGTAGTGGGCGTTAGGTTTATGTGCTTCGGCATACAGCTGTGGAGGAGCGACTTCAGGTCGTGACAGAGCCCATAGTATGCCTACACCATCGAACGAGAGTAGTTGGCGGTTGACGGGAGCGGCGTCGTTGACGATCTTGAACTATCGGAAAGCTTTTGCTAGTATAAAATCGGTGTCTAGGTCTAGAGAGTTCTAATGGCATCTTCTTCACTGGCTATGTTATTGTTATAATCCTCAAATGCTTTGGGTACTGACTCGTGTGGTTACCTCTGGATTCTCCTTGGACTTGACATCATAATTCGAATTTTTTTCTTCTACATTGTAGAATCAAGCACATGATTCAAAGATTCAGATTTCATAACAACTTTGATGCACAAATAAATTAGCAGGTACAAAAATGAACGACATAAAACTTTTAACTCACTGACGTGTCCAAACTCAGGAGAACAATACATGTCCAAGGAAAACAGTATATTGAATGAGTTGAAAGTTACGTCTTCTTCATTTTAGAACCTACTAGTTTATTTGTTTTCAAAATAAGTCTTTATGGAATTTGAATATTCCGAATCGTATGTTCTATTTTACAACGAGGAAGAAGAAAAGTTCTGATGATGTCAAGTCCAAGGAGGATCCAAAGATAACCTGAGTTAGTAGTGAAGGACAATAGCAATAACCAAGCTTGCGAAAAAATGGCAGAAGGTCTACATCCCTAGACATATATTTCGACGCCGTCCAAAGCTTCAAAACTTCAAGATCATCGTCAATGGTGCAGCTATCAATCGCGAACTACTCAATGTTTACCGTGTAGGGCATATTACAGGTCTTGCCAAGATCGGAAGTCGCTTCTCCATGGGCGTATGCCGAAGTACATGAACCCGATTGCTCACTGTAGGATTGATCACGGGGAGGGTCAACATTGCCGAGGGCATTAGGTCCTTCCTCACCTCTTCGTCTTCCCACGAGGACCTCGTGGAGTGGAAGAATACCCTGGAGTTCTTTGAGCTGCTAAAGCATGGGCTTCAGCTTCATGCACAAGTGTGACGATGACCTCCTTGGCCTCATTGCCTGATTTTCATCGGATTGCTTGTCGACCTAGTCCAAGGGGTACAAGGAGGTGAAGTTGGAGTGTGCTCCCTCCGTGGAGAAGCTGAGGGCACTTGTGTCAAAGATGCCAAGCCAGAAGACTGCTCTCAAAGTGGTGGAAATGGAGATGCAGGGTCGAACACAAAGAAGAGGGTCGACCAAGCTATGCGGCAATTAGCGACTGATGACCCCTTGTGTACATTGTTAGTGATCGGAACCACAAAACTATCTCATCGTACTTGCCCTATCTATCTAGCTCTAGTTGTGTCTATCTAGTTGGTTTTTGGTACACATGTACCACTAGAAAGGATGTTGTGTTTTCGTGCACATCAACTTTACCTTAGTTTGTACAGCAATTATGTGTGATGAAATGGTTATATGTCGTGTGGTTTCATGGTTTGTTATGAGCATGTGCTATTTGTTTATTTTTGTAGATGCTGTTTTGGTGCCAAACTGGACATGCATGTTTTGATTGAGTTCACTGTTACGCTTCATGAGGGAGAGGAGATGAAGTATAGGTAAATAGCTTAAGAATCATTGATCTACTCAGACTCAAGGAGGAAAAACAACATCTGAACTTAACTTGAGACTGTTAAGAAACAACTCATGGGACACGTGATGACCAATTTATGGAGTCTTTTCTTGGAAGATAAATTTATGGAGTCTTAAGCTGTTATCCAATAAATCCAGGCAGGCAATGTGTCTTATTGAGATTATACAATACGAGTAGAAAATAAAGAAGGATTGCCTATCTACAATATAATCCACCTACTGATTCTTGCACGTAGACGACGAAAACGATCACCATTCTTTTGATCATTTATCTGACCGTTTCTTGAACCTTTGTATTCTTGAATTCCATTTTGTGTGGAAATTTTGTTGTATTTTTTTTCTCACGTTGGTACAATGTCTGAGGATTTTGTTGAAACTCCCTGGTATGTTAAGTTTTTTAAAAGTGAGTACAATGTAGACAGTGTGTACCAATTTATTTTGAGGAAAAGGATATGTTCAATGCTGCAACAAAGGTTGTGGTGGGAAATGGTGAACACTCCTACCTTTGGTGCGATAAGTGGCTCGATGGAGTTTCTCTGGACATCGCACTGGATATCGTCGGCTGAACACCCCCTCTACTAGCGCGCAGAAAGATGGCTGAGGCGTTGCTTGATTCTGCTTGGTTAAAAGACATATGGGCCCCCCTTAACATTGGCGTTTATCTTCAATTACTCGAGCTTTGGGAAAGACTTTGCTCTTCACCCAGAGCATGATGATAGCTGGTCATGGTTGTGGGAGGCTAGCAGTAGTTTCTAGGTCAAGTCCTTCTACGTGGCCCACTTTGTCACTTCTTTAGGAGCAGCTTCGATGAGGCCATACGGAAGGCTCCTGAGAATCTGGACAACCGATCAAGGTCTCCCACATAACGAACTATGTGCCATGTGCAGTCTTGTGCCTGAGGACTGTAGTCTTCTCTTTCCCGATTGTGCCGTTTAGACTGCCAGTATAACTTTGAAACACCATCCTCCAATAGTCTAACTTGCAGATAGTCGTCCCGATCATGGATCAGGACCTCATGTTCTGGGGGATCACTGCTAGGGAAGCTTACCACGGTAAGGACCGGAAGAGGCTCGTTTGTCTCTGTATGTTGCGGTCTGGACCATATGGAGAGAAAGGAATGCTCTTGTTTTTGACATCAAGGTTAGTCCCATCGTTCAGGTCGTGAATCAGCTTACCGCAGATGCAGAGTTGTGGCTAGGAAAGATTTAGGTTCTTTTCTTTATTTCCCTTCATCTGGCCTTTATCTGTTCTATGTCTTTATGGTGTGGTCATTGGCCGTGTTCTTGTTGTTCTTTATTTGACTTTGATCCGTTTTATTCTGCTACAAATTTAACATATAGTTCTCTTGCATGGTTGAAAAAAATTAAAGCCTGTGCCAGGCTCGTGTAATCTTGTTTCCTTGCCTTTTCATTGCGGGATATTTTTGTAATCTAGATACTACTGTTGCTGCTACTTTATTGCTAGATCACTAGTTGAGATTTAGTAGAGTAACAAAATTATTGATCTACTAGTTCATGTTTAGGCGCATAACAATGAGTAATCTGCCATGGTTGCTTAACTAATTTCCAGAGGAAGGGAGAGACGGCAGCAGGTGATCCCTAGTCTGTCAAGACCAACAACGGGCAGAAAGTGGCATTGTTGCATCAAATGTCGTAACAACTACAACCATAGTAGCAGACATGTACATGATGACGATTTTGAGCAGATAGTGAGAGCCTTCATGTGACCATCAAATGATCTTACATTACTGCAATTTCAGCACATCTTCTTTTCCAAGCTTCAGAGTACCAAGTGCATGCACGTTTCCATATATTAACTATTAAAAAAAGGAAACCACTTATTGTTTAGTTTGTAGGTTGGTTGGTCGTTCGATAGATCGAACTGTGAGGAAAAGGCTGTTATGATGCCACTTCATTAATTTTTTCTGTCAGCCTTTTTTTCTTGTGTTTCCATATCTTCAGTCTTACTACCTAGCGGAACAGCCCGACAAACCAAAAAATTATTTGCGTATGTTTTCTCTTCCTGTGCTAAATATTACTGCAGTGACTAGTATAAGTACACAATGATGTTCCTTTTTGGTCTTTTACTAAACTACAACTTCTCTGGCACAAAAAAGATTTTTTTTCAAAGCTATGACGTATTTTATAGCAAATTCGAAAACTATAGCAAAGAGTGAAGAAAAATCAAAACTAGCACCCCGTCGGCCACGCGTGGACCGAAAAGGGTGTTTTCGGCCTCCCTTTGGCCGAAATGGACTTTTCGGCCTTGCCTTTGCCGAAAAGGTGCGTACCTGGGCCGAAAAGTCCTTTTTGGTCAGGAGTAGGCCGAAGAGTCCTTTTTGGCCAGGAGTAGGCCAAAAAGTCCTTTTTGGCCAGGAGTAGGCCAAAAAGTCTTTTTTGACCAGGAGTAGGTCAAAAAGTCCCTTGGGCCCACCTTTTCACGTTAATGGTTGACCGAAGTTGCATGGTTCCACTCTTCGGCTTACGTTAGGCCGAAGCGATTTTTTTTAATTTTGGTATATAAATACTGTGTAACCATTGTCCATCTTAGACACTGAAAATATATATTTTCGCGCAACCCTTTACCCTCAATATTTTTCCATCAACTCTTTTCCGCCATCCGTTTCCCGCCAACCCCTTCCTGTCATATGTTCCTGCCACCCGTTTCCCGCCAACCCTTTCCCGCCATACCACAATATACCATTAAATAAATTCTTCATATTAAAAAAAATAGGATAAAAGCGCAAGCGATGGAGTCAAAAACCTGACCTCACGCTGGATATATGTGTTACCAGCCAAATAGGATAGCATCTGGCTAATGTACAACAACTGATCCCTTTCTTTATAAAAAGTCAACATTTTCGAAAAAAGTGAACAATTTTACTTTAGCAATTTAAAAAATTATTTAAAATAAAAATTTCCGAAATACGAACAAACTTTTAAAACGTGAAAATGTATTGAACACATGAACAAAATTTTATAATTCCAAACATTTATTGATTTTTTAAGTGATGAACAATTTATAAATATACACTCAGCATTTTTGTAGTATAAGCTGAAAATTTTCTGAAGACACATTGAATATTTTTGTGATATACGGTTAATGTTTTTCTGAATTGTGAAGACATTTAAAAAAAGTGAAAAGATTTTGAGAAACATGATTTTTTTAAATATGAAGAATTTATTTAATGGTATAATGTGGTATGGCGGGAAAGGGTTGACGGGAGCATATGGCGAGAAAGGGTTAAAACAGGTGGCAGGAACATATGACGGGAAGGGGTTGGCGGGAAACGGGTGGCGGGAAAGAGTTGGCAGGAAAATATTAAGGGAAAAGGGTTGCCCGAGAATATATTTTTTCAATGTCTAAAATGGGCAATGGTTGCATAGTATTTATATACCAGAATTTTAAAAAAAATCGCCTCGGCCTAACGTGGAGCCATGCTACTTCGGTCAACTATTAACGTGAAAAGGTGGGCCCAAGTGACTTTTCGACCTACACCTGACCAAAAAGGACTTTTCGGCCTACTCCTGACCAAAAAGGTCTTTTCGGCTCCTTTTCGGCCAAGGCAAGGCCGAAAAGTCCATTTCGGTCAATGGGAGGCCGAAAACACCCTTTTCGGCCCATGCGTGGCCGACGGGGTGCTAGTTTTGATTTTTCTCCACTCTTTGCTATAGTTTTCAAATTTGCTATAAAATGCGTCATAATTTAGAAAAAAAAATCCACAAAAAATTGGTGATTGTAGGACTAGGAACTTGCTACTGGTGTTGCTCAGCATTCTATGGCAACGAGTTTGTTCCAGATGGCGGCAAGGTTGCCTTTGTTCCTTTTTTGAAAGTAAGGGTTTTGTTGCTTTAGTTCTCTTGTATATGTGCATTAATTGGACCGTAAATAGCTCCATGGAGATAATTACCTTTTAATGATAGAAATGATGTCTTTACATCGCAGTAGTTACTTCTTTTTTTCTTTTCCATCTCGACCATAATTTTTCATAAAGTATAAACATACAACTGATGAAACAAGACCTACCACTAAAACTTATAAAGTACAATACACTCTTATGCCATCACTTTATTTGTATATTAATAAGTGTATCTTAATTTACAAATAAAATGATAAAATTAGGGAGTGTATCTTACTTTATAGGTTTTAATCATAGTTCTCTTTTTACAATGAAAGTTGTACGCTTGTACTTACAAAAGTTATGAATTTAGTATCAAATGGAAAAAAAATAGGAACATTTTTTCATGAAAAATTATGCTCTTACTTGTGCCAAATTTTGCTCTAATTAATGTGTACACAAGAGAACAAAAAAACACACACTTACTCTCGACAGGTGAGCAACACCTCCTAGGTTGGAAAAAATGGTAGGCGTAAGCGAGGCTGTTGGCCTTCGCCTAGTGCCTAGGCAGTGCTTAAGCGCCCTAGGCGGTAATGTAGTTTTCACTATCAGGGTGTATTTGGAATTATTAAATGTGTGTTCATATTAATTTAGGGCATATAAATAAGTTAATTACCAGCTACTGCCATTGGAATATGATCCGTGTGGCATATTAGTGCAGTATGGCATGATTTCTCATTTGGATAGACAAATCTTTGCTTGCCCTGCCTAGACTTTCATTTATGCCCTGGACAAGGCATGCCTAAGCGCCTTCTAGGCACTGCCTTTTCCAACAGAGCCTCCTACCCTACCCACACGTTTAACGAACCAGTAAAAAATTATCATAAAAATTTCGTGAGAAAACCGGCAAGATAAACCATCCACTTATTGATCTTGCCTTGTTGTGGTGGATCATGAGGCCAGAGAGCGTATAGAGTGTGCAAAAAGGCGTCTAGTCTTTCATTATGAAACGAGAACTATCACTAAAACTTATATGAAGTAAAATACACTAACGCATAGAGTGTGCAAAAAGGCGTCTAGTCTTTCATTATGAAACGAGAACTATCAAAATGTGTTTCCATACAACTATTTTCTAAGCTAAAATAGCTACCGCGAAGATAGATTGGTTTTGCTTCTGAATCAATGTGTCGTGTAATTATGAATGCCTCTTCTATTTGCCAGGTTCTTGAGATCCTATATAGGTTTCTTGATGTGAACCTTGTTATTGGCATGTCTTTCAAGGTCTGATCTTAGCATCTTCAGCCGTGCTCTAACAAGGCCCCTCAGGCGACTTTTCAGTCGTTGGCGTCGAAAAATCGGCCCAGTCGCGCTCCCAAAGATCCATTTTTCGCCGGCTCGAGCCAAAATTGGCGTCGGCGGACCCAACCCGAACCCGGCACGCTGGGGGGCGCTCGGAGGCGCCCGACGAATCGTTTTTGGCGCGAAACAGCCGCAGGCCCTCCTTGCCAGCGACTCGTCTCTCTTCTCGCCGCTTCGTCGTCCTCATCGCCTCGTTTCCCGCGGCGAATCAATGCCAAAACTGCCGCGCGCTGCCGCGCCGGTCAGCCTCCTCCATTGATGCCTCACGGGCGGCGCAGTGACCGGACGACGCGCGTCCCCTCGCCCGCCACGCGTACGCGCGGCGGCCACGCGTACGAGCGGTGCCTCCGCCTATATAAGCTGAACCCCAGCGCGCCGGTGACACACAGAATCTCCACCGCAGCAGCGCCATTTCTCCCCCTTTCCTCCCTCTCCTCTCGCCGTCTCCAGTTCAAAGCATGGCCGAGCGCTTCTCAGGCGACGGTGTGGCGGCGAACGGCTTCGTCCGCCGCCACCTTCACGAGGACGAAGCTCGGCTCCTCTTCGAGGCTGAGTACCCGGTCCCGCCGGACATGCGGGTGCCGGGGGCGTGGAGGATCAGCGCCGGCAGGGTCCCGGTGTCGCCACCGTCCACCGGGGCGGCGCTGCGTGTGGAGATCGCGCGTATCCGCGCCTCTCTACCGCGGGCGGCGAGGGTAGGTCCGCGGTATCTCCCCGACAGCTCGCTCTGGGAGCCCTACTTCCGCCGCCGCCACGCCGAGCAACTAGAGGCCACCAACGGCGTCGTGCCCTCCGGAAGGCTTAACTTCGAAGGTCGGCGCCGATGGTGGGGCGTGCCCGGCCGCACGCTGGAGGCCATCCTCGAGTATATCGAGGGCGGCAACACGCCGAGGCTGGAGTGCCACGCTCCCATGTCCATCTCTCGCCGGCATGGGAGCTCGTGGACGCCGAGGCGCATGGACCTGGGGGCGTCCTCCTCCTCGTCCGGCCGCTCGTCCGACTCTTCCTGCCTCCGCCCCGTCAAGCAGGAGCCCCAGGACACGCCTGTCAGCGCGCGCACCCGTAGCTCCGGCGTCCGCATCGACGACTCCGCCCCCGCCTCTGGCCGCCTCGTCCTTGTCAGGCCGAAGCCCGAGCCCGGCCTCGCCGCGGAGTACGTGGAGATAGCCCGGCGCGGCTTCTCCGACGAGGGCGCCCTACGGTGGGCGCGGGACGACTACCTTCGCGACGAGATGGTCCGGCAGCGCCGGGCCCTGGAGGAGATAGCCGCCCGCAAACATGGACGCGAGGAAGAGCGCGGCGTCGTGATCCTTGACAGCGACGACGACGAGAACGTCCCCGGACCGTCCAACCCCCGCGCCAACCGGGGGAGGGTTGCAGCAGGGACGGCGGCCGCGGAGGAGGCGGCGGCGACGACGACGACGACGGCGACTACACGTGGTTCTACCGCCTCCTCGGCATGTAGAACTGCAAGGGCGGCGGACGGCGAGGAGACGGCGAGGAGCAGCCTAGTAGCGTTTTTTTTCTTTTTTATAAAATATTTTAAATATGTACGAACTCGTCGAAGTTTGGTTGAATTTGCGTCGTGTTTGTGCCGAAATTAGGTGATTTTTAGCGCCTTCTGGGCGGCCAACGGCTGGAGATGCTCTTACACTTTGGCAACCATTTACCCGTTTTTTTTTTCTTAAGGCGCTAGATTTGATCGTCGCTCTTTGTGGAGATGAATCATATGAGTAGCTAGATGTTGTCACGTAATGTTCCATATGGTGAAGAGGAGACTGGTAGAGTGCGCGCTAGGAGGTACTCCCTCCGTTCGGAAATATTTGTCCTAAAAATGATTGTATCTAGATTTGTTTTAGTTCTAGATACAACCATTTCTAAGACAAGTATTTCTGAACGGAGAGAGTATGTACATAGTGAGTCAATTGAAAATCAGTGACAGATCTATGATCTCAACACTTTGGGGGTGCCACGGTTAATTTTTTTAATGTAATTTGGTCGAAATACATCATAGCTCCAAATTAGCATTAAGATGTTTTACTGATGAGAGAAGGTTTTTTTTTGCGATCCTTACATTTCCATGTCATGTTTGTGTTGTTTCCTTCAATTTCTCTTTATATAGTTATATCTATGTTTTGCCATATTCTTGTTTGGGATTAGGTGGTAATACATTTATGTTGTGAGATAAAACACAGTAGACAGTGCAGGCACACGGTGCGTCCTCATACCGAAAGTATGATGGAAGCCGAGAAATCCTATAACACCCGGGTTGTACACAGTGATGGTAAGACCCACTTCGGCTGAGGACACCTGGCAGGCAAGACCGAATCTCAACGCACGCAGGCAAGTTTCTCTATTTCCAGTATCAAATCCCGATTCCTGTCAGCCTCGCCGAATCCTCTTTCCTTCTCCCGTTCCCTCGCCGCCGCCCACGACCACGACCGAGTTCCTCGGCGCTCCGGCAGCTCGCCCTTAGCGCAATCCTCTGCTTGCTTCTCCGGCAAGCTCGCCGTGCCCGCGGCCACCGCCCCCGCCGCTCTACCCTGCCGTTCACGGCCACGTTCCACGGCGCCCTGGCAGCTCGCCGACTACTCTGCTCGTCCATCGCTACCCACCAGACTCGCTCTCCGCGCTAACAAACTCTAGCTAATCTCGCTTGACTGAAGAACAGAAAACTACTGACGAAACTGAAGAAAACCACACGAACTGAAGCTGCAGACTTGGTTTATTCAGCAGATGCTTTGTACATTTTCCTTCAGAAATTTCTCAAGTTAAGATAGGATAGTTGATGCAGATTGTGGAGCAAATGTATTGTATAAATGAATTTGATGTACACTGTGACTAAAAGCTCCTGGTATTTGAAGTTCCTTGTGAATAAAAGCTCTTGGTATTTGAAGCTCTTGTGCTAAAGGTTTTTTTTAATATCCAATAATACTGAAATGTGTATTGCTGCCTACTTGTTTGTTGAATAAAGAGATAAACAGAGTCATGACAAATGCCAGGAGCCTTTTGAAGCTCCTGTAAAATCTGCAATGTGTATTGTTGCAGTTGCCTTCTCCTGATACCTGAAGCCCCTGGCATCAGCAGTTCATATTACTTACAGTGATGGTAGGAAGTTGTAGAGAAAGATACAACAAAATAAAGAGAACCAAACAGATACAACTGACCATCATATCATTTTTCCTAGGGCATCATCAGATCAATTTCAGTTGAAACTTGCAACTTCCAGAAAGCTTCGAACATTACAATAGGGTAAAAATTAAAATTGACTGATTACATGGTGAAAAAATACATTTTTTTACATCAATCAATTGAATTTACAGTGACAAGCACTGCCATTACACACATCCATCTTCAGATCCATGTTTTTGATACTAAAGAGGATCAATCCCCACACGGTATGATGGGCGGCTTATAGTTCGTTGCCATAAACGACTCTGCAGCATCATGGAGAGGCTGGACGAGTAGCCGGTGTGCCTGCTGTGAGGATGAGCATCGTCGTGTCACGCCGCCGCCGTCAACAAGAGATCGTCCTTTTTCCTTACCATGACTAACTGCGCGACGTGACAGAGCATCTGGACGGGCAACCTGTGCGGATGGGGTGAGGAGGACGCGCCGTGTGCCGCATGGCTGCTGCTGCTGGTGGTCGTGGGCGGCGGCGAGCGAACGGGAGAAGGAAAGGGGATTCGGCGAGGCTGACGGAAATCAGGATTTGATACTGAAAATAGAGAAACTTGCTTGCGTGCGTTGAGATTTGGTTTTGCCAGGTGTCCTCAGCCGAAGTGGGTCTTACCATCGCTGTGTACGACCTGGGTCTTATAGGATTTTTTTCCAAGAAAGAACGTGATGGACAGCGAAGGATGGTATGACAGCGACCGGTCCAGGGGCTACCGGCAACTGTCAGGCCTTGATGAGAGCGACAGGCAGGGGCCATGATCATACTCGCTTGGAACTCTTTTGATAGTAGTTGGTAGTCTCTGCCGGTCAATTTTCGTCCACTAAAAACGGTTAATTTTCGTCCTGAATTCTACCTCCCGCAACCCAGCGATTCCCCCCTTCCGCCCTTAAAATCGACAAAAAGAACGATATGCTACCACGAGGCCCGTTGTGAAACACTATAATTCATGGATAGAAAATCCTCCTACAAAAATTTACGACGGTTAACCTACGAAGAAAGACCTACGCCCCGACCGCTGCCCGCGGGTCGCCCGCTCCCTCGCGCCCCTGTTGCTCCCTCCTCGATCCCGATCTGGATCGAGGGGACGAGGAGCTCCTGCCTCCCCGACGGCCGGCCTCCTCCTCGCCCCGCTGCTGCGTCCGGCGCCGCCACGGCCTCTGGAGCCAGGGAAGCCATGGCCTGAGCTCGGCCTCGAGGTCCCCGCCGCCGTCTCCTGCAGCTTCTGCCCCGCCGCCTCACCGCCCGAGCTCGCCGTCGCACCAACCTCGGCGCCGCGCCGCCGCCGGCTCTGGTCGCCTCCACCTCCGCTCCAGTGCTTAAGGATGGAGGAGAACGGCCTGAAGTTCGTGCTCGATCTGGTGGTCAGGTAAGCTCTTTTTGTCCGCCACCCCTCTATTGATTTTTACAAACCTTTCCTTGAAATCCGGCGCCCGCAGGTTCCCACTTCGGCAAGAGTTTGCCGATGACCTTAAGCACTCCGATCCAGTGCCGCTAAGGCTGCCACCCAGGGGGAGGCTGGCGCTCTTGGCACGGAGGATTCAATTGGTGAATTTGGCTGCGCCCTGAGGTTAATCGGGAGGCACCTGGATGGACGAAAAGGTGAGCCGTCTCGTCCCCGTGGTCTGATTGTATATTTAATTTGAGCGCATTTATAGACAGCTATTTAAGTTCAAGGACTCTTGATGGTGATTCGCCAAACAATATATTTAGTTAATTTGAAATCATGGGAGCAGGAATTTGGTTTCGGCGTGTTTCAGGTAGTTAGATGTCGTAAGGTGTTTAGAATTTCAGATAAGAGAAACGTTGCGAACCAGGCTGCATATCAGGAGTCCGTGGATTAAATGTTTTGACAAACCAGTTCATAATTTCCTGAGAAAACACTACTATCTGCAACACACCACCGGACAGAACTCTGTGCGCTTCACGGATGAGCACACTGGAGCAATCGATAAGGAAGTTTGCCGAGGAACCGACGAATAGTATGATTAAACCAGAAATAGGAACAAGTTTCGATTCGTTGGGCGAGGCATACGACTTCTACAACCTGTATTCATGGGAAGTTGGATTCGGTATTAGATATGGGGAAAGCCGACTAAATGCAGAAGATAGAGTGCAGTTGTTCACTAAGTTCTGTGGTACGAGATACTATATGTGGTTTTTTTTTTTTGCAGTTTTGGTTTGAAAAAAGGCATCATGGAGTGAGCTGATGTGCCATCACTTTTTTTTGAATTTTTTCAGGCAAAGCCTAAGGCCGAGAATAGCCGATCATGCATGTACGAGTGTCCCGCGCTGATCAGGTTGCTACATGCAGCTAATAAATAGTTGGTTCATAACTGAGCACATAAAGAATCAACCATTTGATGTTCGTTACACTCAGGGAGAAGGTTCATTGGCACATAGACTTCTGTGTTAACAGGGCGACAACGTCAAGGATGGCATCTGCGAGAACTCTTTTGTGTTAGATAAATTGATGATTATGTCTGGATCTCCAGGGGCAGACACTATCATACTGAAGCTCTGCCGGACCACGACTGTCAACAGGATCACCGTATTCTTTGAGGAACACAAACAATCCATTTATGCATTGCTAACTTTTCTGAACTTTTACATGCTTCAGGCTCACTCCTTGACAACACTTAGCTATCATAAGGATGAGGACGGAGCACAACTCTCTCAATTCCCAAAATGAGGTGGATAACACTTAGCTTACATGTTCTTTGAGGACGGAGGAAGTTTCGCCTTAAACACAACTTTTATCTGCTCTGAAAGAGTTACATATTTTGAAGTTTTTGCAACTCAGCCTAAAAGAGTTGCGTAACCAAACTCAAAATGAGGTGGACAGTGCTCAGCGTGCAGTCACATGGAGTATTACTTTCATGGGTTAATTTAGCACTGCATATTATTAATTGTGTTTCTATTTTTGTTTCTCTCCAGCAAGCATGACAATAACAAGTTTATATCCATCAGTTTCTTAGTACCCTGTTGGTTTCAGTATTAAATGGCCACAACACTTTCCTATTTTGTTTGAGTTTTCATGTGCTACTCTATTAGGAATAACAACTAAAACCAATGAACGTTTGATTTGATTTCCTTCCCAACACAAGCAACAAATATAATAAATGTCTCGCATCCTTGACTCCAGCAAAAAATTCATTGACTGACATAATTGATCTGTCTATTAATCAAGATTGTATTACTAAACCTACAGATTGATTATTTTTAGTTATGCAGCACACAGTATTCTCCCCAGTTCTGCTCGATTGGATTGTCAGTTCATGTACACTGGTAAATCATTATGGAAACTTTGATTATAAGAAACTAATTTGTGTTCCTGTGGGTTTATCTATGCTCCTTTGTCGTTGATGCGCCTATGTTACTGTAATTATTTAGTTCCTCCGCTTCTAGGATGATCTCGGGTTTAGTAGTGATATAAAAAAGCTGTACATTTCTGCGTTAACTCTGCTATTGTGTTGTTTCATCACTTTCTGCTCCTTATGGGCTGCCACTCTTTGACACCCTTTTTGTGCTCAAACATTTTTCGATGTCCCTTGCAGGATCCAAATGAACTTGGTTACGTACTAAATTATTGTTGAGGATCTCAGGTAATCGTTGCAGTTGAAGATTACGCCCCTGATCATCATTCTCATTTTCAAACTTGCCATTTATCAGAGGTGATTTCTCTTGCCCCTTTCATCGGTTAATTCCGTTTGTTTGGTGGACTGATTCACCACTTGAGTGGATCACCGAGGACTTCTACAATGGGCTGTGTTCTTCTTACATATGTAGGATTTGGATGGGGTGCATTCATGCATTATATTGGAGCAAGGACCTGCCGAGGAGGGGGATACCATGGGGAGGCGAACCTGGTAAAATAGGGGTGGAAAGTATACTATAGGTATGTTAGCCGTGGCAAGGAATTGGTGGATTGTTTTCCATTCAGTTGTGTTCAACACTGAAAAATGGTATATCATTTTTTGTCCTTTCCAAATTAAAATATCAATCCATAATTTTTTTGTCATTCACAAATTAAATTATCAGTGTAGAAGTCTATTTGAGCATTCATTTCCTATCCTTTTATAAACTAGAAGGCCACACTAGGTTTCTTAGTGTAGTATTTGGAATGTTTGACCCTGAACTGGCCCTCTGTTCCAACTAACGAAAAAATGACCCTTTGTTGTGATTTTATTTTTTGTATGTAAAATGATATTTGTAAAATTTTGTATTCGGTCTGCCATTTGCCAGTGAATTAGGGCTGCATTTTAGATTAGAACCATGAAGTAACTATGATGTGCACCGCTTGAAACCAGAGTGAGTCTAATGAAAGACGGGCATTTGATCATGTTCTATTTAATTATCATTTCGTTCGTTTCGTCGTTCCA
Organism: Triticum dicoccoides; assembly: GCF_002162155.2. Taxonomy (NCBI): domain Eukaryota; kingdom Viridiplantae; phylum Streptophyta; class Magnoliopsida; order Poales; family Poaceae; genus Triticum; species Triticum dicoccoides. The sequence goes on from NC_041384.1 coordinate 91,434,913, forward strand.
TCCCTCCCTGAACTGACCTTACCCACAACTCTTACCTTTTCATTTCATTTTATCAAGGAAAGACTGTGGGGTTTGTGTATCCTTATCCAGGACATTGTGAAGGCTTCTGATGCAGTTTACAAGAAGCAATTGGTGAGCTAATTCAGAGGTTAGGCAACGCTTGTCATGATTTTTTATTTCTGAAGCCACATTAGCAAGCATCATAAATATAACTAAATGTTTGCTGGCTTCCGTAATTGCCTACATCAATGTAATCTTCCACACTGAAAACACTCATTTGAGATTTGCAAGAAGCCTGCATACTACTTACTGTTGATGCATTAACATTGCATCCTTCAGAATTAGCAAGCAGGGCATAATGTTAGGTGTCTGTTTGCGGAATTGCTGAAAATAATTGGTCTATTTAATCAATGAGAAATAGGAAGATTCTTGTAAACTGCAGTGTGCTACTTGCTATACTGGCTAAGCTACATGACTTACTCTTTAGTGACATTTCATATCGGCAGTGTGCTACTTGCTATACTGGCTAAGCTTAATTTTCTTCTTCCTGTGAACATGTAGATAAGTGAAATGATAATAAGAAGGTTAAATAATGTTGTTCAATCTTTCCGTCAAGCAACCTGTTTGGCCCCAAATGTCCGCACCGACGCGGTGACGCCCGTGGGCGCCACCGTTCCTTCCTGAAGGGCATCGGGTATTCCCCTTCCCCATGCCCGTCCGCGTACCGGGGGAAACCCTAGGACTTGTCCGGGCAGTAGCGTCATTGTTGTCGTGTTCTTTCTTGAAGGTGTTGCTTGGCATGCGGAGGTTCAAGGTGCTAGGAGCGAGGTGGTAAATCTCCGGTGGGCGCAGCGGTTGCGGGTCCTCATCATTTTCGTCGATCCGACGCTGTCGACATTATTTTCTCTCTTCTTTCTCTTTTTTTTTTCGTTTGGGCGTGCTTGTGCTGTTTGCCCCAGCATTGGACTCTTGGTTGTATTGGGCTGTTGCTATATCTATATAGCGGGGCGAAAGCCTATTTCGTAAGATTCTTCCATGAATTCAACACTTGGCAAACCACTCCCATTACAAGGTTCCATAACACATGCTGGATTTGTATGTCAAGATATCTGAAGGGCAAAAACTTAGTACATTTATTCTGTTTTTTAATAAATCTCCCTCTTGAAATGAGCTACAATTACTAACGAGTTATTCTTCTCATATCTGTAAGAACACATTTCTATATATGGCTTCTATTAGGGCGACTTGATTGAGTACTGGCGAATTACCTTCAAAATGATTAAAGGAATGCGAAGATGGGCCTTCTTGAGTTTTGACCACGCCTAATAATACTTATGAATTATGGCTACTCTCCATGCAGTTTGGTACGGTTATTTCACCAACTAGCCCACTACTATGTGCTGGAAGTTATATTGTTACTTAATAGAGGCTACACATTCTAAACTTCTTCTCTTTGACTGTGTTGTCAGATTAGTACATCAAATGGAACCTGACATTAATAATAAATTCCCTGCAATGACAGTGTGCTTTATATGAAAAGGGTTGAATATAATTACCAAAGTTTGATGGACGTTACGTGGCATGCCAGTCATGCATATGGAGCACAAATGCAAATGTTCGTATTGTATTGACGATGCTCCCTTTTGAAATTAACATGCTTTGCCAATTATTTTGGACATGATGTATTAGCTTATTATTTGTCAGCCTATAGGTTTTATGTGAGTGAAAACTAAATATCACAATTCTCAGACTGTTCTTGCCAACCCCTCCATATCAACTAGGTATGCAATGCATTATACTCCCTCCGTTCCTAAATATTTGTCTTTTTAGAGATTTCAACAAGTGACTACATACGAAGCAAAATAAGTGAATCTACACTCTAAAATATGTGTATATACATCCGTATGCGGTAGTCCATTTGAAATCTCTAAAAAGACAAATATTTAGGAACCGAGGAAGTATAAGATTATTTTTGTTGTTTTTCCGTGTCTGTATTTTTAATTATGATTATTACTTTCTGGAATAATCAACAGTTTAATCTATACTATTAAAGGGGAGCATGTAGGTCGTTTTGTTTCTGGGAGGGTGAGGCGCAGCCTCGCGAATGAGTGGAGAAGACAGTGTGCTCTGGGCCTCCTCCAAGCCCGCCGGCGACTTGTCGATTTATTGCTCTTCCCTTACAAGATATGATATTCTTCTTCCCTTCGTATGTGTCCTCTTGCAAACATGCAGTTCTTGATTTGGTTGACGAAAGTAGTCTAGGATTTGACTAATTCTCTCGAAAATGGATTATATTAGTTTGATTAGGTAAATATCTTCCCTGACAAGATCAGATCAATTTCCCCACCCTGTGATATTTGTTTAATTTCTTGAATTTAGCCAAGCGCCTTTGCAATATGCCCCTAATTCCCCATCATTCTTTTTGTCACAGCTTGTCAGAAGTTGAAATTCCTTTCGGCATAGATCCCATCACCTTGGTAATACTTGAATTTGTCCTTACATCTTCAATAAATCAAGCACTGGATTCACTAAATCTATTCAAGAGTTAAAATACTTTGTTTTTATATTTTTCAGTGAGATTTCTTAGCTGCTCGATCGCCTGATTTTATGTACTTTTTTCAATAATATGAAACAATCTTTTTTATAACTTATTATAACCATGATTGGGAGTATCTGCCCCTGCGTATGTACTCTTAGTGATCCTGTAGGGTTGGGATGTTACGTTGCGTATGTCTTTTGCTGCAGTATTTCCTAATGGTAACATGTATGGTTCCAAATGCCTAATTTCATATGTAATAGTTTTCCACACAATTGTGTAACACAATCAAGTTTCTGGTTGCAGCATCTTGGAACATTAATTTTAAGGAACAAAATCCTCCATGTTTTGTCTTTAACTAATGGATAATAACAATGAAAATGCTCCGTTAGACGACCCATCATTTGATAGATAGCACCTGCATAAAAAGGCGTCCAGGTGTTATCTAGAATCCTAGATAGAAACTGCATAAAAAGGCGTTCAGGTGTTATCTATCGTTTGTAATGGAGTGCATGATAAAGTTGTTCTATATTTTTAAACAACTTTCTTTTATTTTGTGTATCAGCTGAGTTAGTCTACGTCGTTGAATTGCATTTTTTATCTAAATATACATTGCAAGTAAAGTAAAGTTCAATTTTCTACACATGAAATCTGACATGTATTATGTTATATATGTACCAAGTAATTTTTTTAAAGCCCGTGGCAACGCACGGGCGTTATACTAGTATTTCCTAACAGTTGTGATGCCACTTCAGTATTCTTTTTTCCCCAAACGATTTCATTAACTTTTGTCACTTCTTTTTCTGAATCTTCAATCACACTACCTTGTGGAACCACCCACAAACCAAAAATCATCTGCCTATAACTTGAGAGCATGCCAGGATTCAGTCTACTGCATTTCGTAGGAGAAATATCCCAACAAACATGCCAGAAACACAAATGTTCCACTATCCCTAGATTATAAAAAAGTTTCAGTCAGTTAGCAAAGTGGCGTCACACTTTCAAAATGCAAACATAAGTAATACTGATCATAATAATTGCATATCATATATTTCCTCTTATACTAGAACCAATGGATTTTTTCATGAAAGTTCATAGAACACAAACTCCGAAATTAGAACAATCACAGATAAGTAGCTGTTAATTAATGATAGAAAACATAACTAGCATAGACTATTGGCATGTCAGGCTAAGGCAAATGGCGGTCAGTTTTGTTAAAATCAAAATTCAAACTGCATTTAATAATAAACCAGGCTTGAGCCACATAAATAATACTATGAACACAACAGAAAAAAAGGGTAAGATAATCAAGGAAATTAACATGATTATTCAAAAAAAAACTCACAATACAAAGCTCTGTACGATTTTACCAAGAGAGATTGAGGACGAGCTGAGTGCCGGGATACCAGCATAATCCTCTTCCAGTGCAGAGGAGATGTTGTCACTGTGCTCAGAGCCATCTCTTTGTCACAACAGCTAAGCTATCAACAACATATTTAGAACTTCTGCTTCCTTCACTACTATTTCATGCTTTCGTGGGGAGAAAAACATAATGTGAAAATGCCAGGTCAAATGTAAACCCCAAGGCCAAATTGGCAAAGGCATCATATTCTGCAAGACTGGACTCACTACAGTAATACTAACACATAAGAATGGAAACTCAGCTAGATATAAGGTGCATTGTTTCGCTACCTAAACTGAATCTTCATTTAAGATTTGCTTGCTGAACTTCAGACACAATTGCACCTCTAAGTACTACGGAACGCATGCATATATTTGGAAGAGATGTACAGTATATATCATACAATTCGGATTTGTATCGTTGAAAGCAGAGTTTTATTTTTTATATGCATATATACAGCAACTCTAGTATGCATCAGTTTGGTCCTCCCGGACATTCATCTTCTGAACCTACAAAGCAGTGTGGATCTTTCATTTTTGCCCTATTATTGTGGGAACTTCTATCCTGTAAGCAAACCCGAATGCTTCTGTCAACATTGTTTTAAGGATACAGTATGTTAAGTTTCTCAAAAACAAAGCGATGTGTACATCATTTTCATACAAAAAATCAATCAACTCGAACAAGAACATAGTATCTTGTTGTCTCTATACCTGTAAGGCTGGTAAAAGATACATAGCACGTTTACATCATACATTTCATATTAAGGCACGGTACATCACTAAATCACAAGGCGCTAAAAATTATGTCGCTGGCAATTAATGCTTGGTCCACTGATCAGTGTCTGTTCTCGAGCAATTTAGTACTCCCTCCGTTCCGAATTACTTGTCGCAGGTATGGATGTATCTAGATGCATTTTAGTTTTAGATACATCCATTTCTGTGACAAGTAATTTGAAACGGAGGGAGTACTTCCAAATATCAAGAGTAACAGATGAACACGTCCAATCAAACTGACAGAACGACACGAGCTCAAATCTTGAAAAGTAGGAAAGATATTTGAGACATGCCATTATCTCCACGGGGCATGGACTAGTTTGTCATTCGTGAGAAATTTAAACTTGGCATGCATTTGCACCTGAATCAGTTACACCTACAAGTAGAACCACAATACTACAAGGACACTTTATTCAGGGAGGGTGATTCACCTTTCTCCACTGGAGACTTGACCCATGCTGCATGCACTTGCAGAATAACATTTCGATCATGCTTCTAGTTCTAGACCTGGAAATTTCCCCTTGGGAGTGATCGCAGGCAGGTACATGGCCATATCGCGGCGACACATAGGGCATGTGGACACCCTATGGAACCACGGCGCAAGGCACCTGCCGTGGAAGGCGTGAGAGCACGGCAGCAACACGGCGTCAGCATTGTCTTCAACTGCCAAATCTTCCATACACACAGAGCACTCTGCAGTAGTGACCACGCGCCGACATTGTTGAGCTGCTGTGGCCTCCTTGCACGCGAGGAGCAGCGCCTTGGGCTCACTGTAGACAGCCCTTGCCCAGATGGTGAGAGCTAAATCGACGTTGTAGCGCAGGCCGACACCCATATGCTCGTCGGTACCCTGCCTACACTTGTTTTCCACTATCTCTCTAGCTAGATTTTGGGGCATGAAATCGTCCCAGTTGTCCACGGCGAGGTCGAACTCGCGGAGCTGTGGCGTCTGCGTGAGCATCTGGTGGATGGCCTCGCGGCAGGCCAGATAGGAATGGAAGAAGGTCTCCGGGTCGTGGAGCAGGAACACCTGGTCGAATGCCTTGGGTGCCGCTTCGTGAACAAGCCGTGGCATCTTCGGACCCCCGACCTCGCACAGCTTGTAGATGACGACCAGGTCGCCATGGAGGCGCACGGACCAGGGCTTGTCTTTGGCCGGGTTGATTTCTCGACGTGCGGTGTATTTTCCGCTGAATCTGCACTCTGTCGCCGCCGCGGCCAACGGCGGCATGTTCCTCAACGGAGAAGGCATCACGATTCACGAGCCCCCTAGCCAGCCAGCGGGGGGCAATATTATCTCTCTCTATTAAATAAGCTTAGCACGGGTAAGGACGGAGAGCCATGGCCGGAGAAGTCGTAGTCCCGGGACTGAATCCGGCTCGAATTCTGCAATCTAACGGAAACCGGACACGAAAACACGGAGAGAAAAATGGCAAGGGAACGAACGGTGCATACCTTACCCCAGCCCCGTCGTTTGTGTCGAGTATATGTGTTACGTACATATTGTGTTCTTATCTTTTAGTTTCTTGTATAGTTGGGGTCCATGATCCACCTTTAAATATCATATATACGTGTCTATGCACGAAAAGCAATACATCGTGCAATTATAACATCACACATGATATCAGTTTTTTTATGTTTTCTTCCTCGCTTCCGCTCCGCCGCCGCCGCCGCCGCGCGTCTACCTGCGCCGCCGCTGCCGCTCCCGGCTGCCGCCGCTCGCGCCCCTGTCGCGACCCGCCGTCGCGTTTTACCCATCTCCACGCGCTTCCGCACGCATCACGCGAGCCCGTCTCCACGCACTGCTGCCGCTTTTCCATCGCGCCAGCTGCTCCCGCCGAAGCTGCCTCGACCCATGGCACTGCTGCCTCGTGCCTCCATGGCCCGTGCCTTCCAATCAGCTGCAGTACAGGTCGTGGCTGCTTCGTCTCCCGTCAATGATGGATTTGCTAGCCCACCAATAGCCCAAGCCATCGATAGATTTGCTAGCCTGCCAATCGCCCAAGAAGCTCGGCCGCCAGATGGATTTCGTCCGCAGCCCCCGCACGTATACGGCGCCCAACAGTTATAGGGTGCCCTGCAGCCTGCTGGTGCTCCGTCCGCGGTCAACCTCTGGTGGGGGTACGCCTCTGCCGACCTGCCGCCGGCGCTCTACACCACGGCCCCGTCGTCATACGGGGCAGCCGCCACCTACGACGCGTCTGTTCCCACGTACGGGGCATACGGGATTCCGCCTGCATTCATATACAGATCTTCACCTGCGTACAAGGCTCCACCCACGTACTGGTGGGGTCATCAACGGGCCAGCACTCGCCCGCTGGGCAGCAGCCAGGCGACGCCCAACATCTGCAGCATCTGTCAGCCGACCTGTAGGTTTTTTTGGCGGGTCATCCGGCCTACCCGGCACCGCAGTTGCAGTCAGGACTGTATGGAGCGTACCCATCGCCGCCGTTGAGCGGCGGCTACGGCTTCCCCATGGCGTCTCCGTCCTCCTCGCCGGCCCTGCTGCCGGCGCCTTGGGACCCGGTGCTCCTCACCGGGCTGCATGCCGCTCCTACGCCGAATAATTACACTGGAGGTGGTGATTGGTACATGGACACCGGTGCTACGGCTCACATGTTTGCTCATCTCGGTAACCTTACCTCCTTCACTCCTGTCTCCACCGACTGCCGCATCATTATCGGTGACGGATCCACATTTTCTATCACACATGTTGGGCATACTTCTTTTCCTTCTACTTCTACTCCATTATCTTTGTCTAACATACTTGTGTCACCTCATCTTATTAAGAATCTCATTTCCGTTCGTTGTTTCACGCATGAAAATCCTGTTACCGTTGAATTTGATGAGCTTGGTTTTTGTGTTAAAGACGCTCGAACCAGGATGGTACTTCACCGATGTGACGGCCCCGACGAGCTCTATTCGGTGCACTCGCCTTCATCCACCACCACCGCACTGGTTGCTCTCTTCGCTGGCGTCGATCTCTAGCACGCTCGCTTGGGTCATCCCAACCCCGTCACACTTCGTCATATTCTTAGGAGTTTCAGTTTCAGTTGCAATAAGATCGAGGATCACACTTGTCATGCCTGTCGAGTCGGTAAACATGTTCGCCTACCGTTTAATAATTCCACTACCATTGCTTCTTTTTCTTTTCAGTTGATTCATAGCGATGTGTGGACTTCTCCAGTTCCCAGTAACTCGGGCTATTTATATTATGTAGTCATTCTTGATGATTATTCTCATTATGTGTGGACTTTTCCTTTGCGCAGAAAGTCGGATGCACTCTCTACCTTGACGGCTTTTTACCCCTATGTCCGCACGCAGTTTGGGTGTCCCATCCTTGCGCTTCAGACGGACAATGGAAAAGAGTTTGACAACCTCGCTTTCCGCACCTTTTTGTCGCATCACGGCACAGTTTTCCGCCTCACATGCCCCTACACTTCACAGCAGAACGGTCGAGCCGAACGCTCCTGTTTCATGCCAACGTGCCGCCTCGTTTCTGGCTGGACGCACTCGCCACTGCATCACTTCTCCTTAACATTAGACCCTGCCGCCCACGGTGGAACTACGCACCTCACCATCTTCTCTTTGGTACGCCCCCGTCTTATGATGACTTGCGTATTTTTGGGTGCCTTTGCTATCCCAGCACTGCCGACACTGCTTCTCACAAACTTGCACCTCGATCTGTCGCTTGCATCTTCATCAGCTACCCCACCAACTCCAAGGGATATCAGTGCTGCGATCATATCTCCCATCGTGTGTTCACTTCCCGACACGTTTACTTTGATGAGCATGTGTTTCCGTTTCACCAGGTACCCCCGGTCGTTCCTCCCGCCATAAGTGACGCGGGCTCCTCGACGCCTCTCCCAGGGCGCTCGCGCGCCTCTCTTGGCGCGCCCCTGGCTTTGAGGCACACCCCCGCGTGCGGCGCCTCCTACAGCCGCGGCGC
>NC_041384.1:91443925-91453809 GCF_002162155.2 Triticum dicoccoides
CCCGGCCCCCTTGGCACCCACGCCCCCCAGCGTCTGTGGCCGGTCCAGTCACCCGCGCCCGTACGGGCGTTTTTCGCCCGAGCCCGCGCTACGCCTCGGCTGACTACGTCCATGCAGCGTCCACCTCTGAGCCGTCGCCGTTGCCATCCTCCGTTCAAGCCGCTCTTCGTGACCCGCTCTGGATGGCTGCGATGCAAGAGGAGTTTGACGCCCTGTTGCGCAACTGGACGTGGCAGCTTGTTCCTCGTCCCCGACACGCCAACGTGATTACGGGGAAGTGGGTTTTTAAAAACAAGCTCCGTCCTGATGGTACCCTTGATCGCTACAAAGCGCGCTGGGTCGTTCGTGGCTTCCGACAGCGTGCTGGCATCGACTTCACCGACACCTTCGCTCCGGTTGTCAAGCCCGGCATGATACACACGGTTCTCCACCTTGCGATCTCCCGTGCCTGGCCGGTGCACCAGATGGACGTCTCCAACGCCTTCCTCCATGGTCACCTCGAGGAGCAGGTCTTCTGCCAGCAGCCCACCGGGTTTGTTGACCCGACGCTTCCCGACCACGTGTGCCTGCTTTCGCGGTCCTTGTACAGACTCAAGCAGGCTCCGCGTGCTTGGTACCAGCGCATCGCGACGTTTCTCCGCCAGCTTGGGTTCCGCTCTACCCGCTCGGACGCCTCGCTCTTCGTCTATCATCAAGGCTCTGACATGACCTACTTGCTGCTCTATGTCGACGACATCATCCTGGCAACATGTACGGCTGGTCTCCTCAGTCAGCTCACGGCTCGTCTTCGCGCTGAGTTCGCCATCAAGGACTTGGATCCTTTGCACTACTTCCTCGGTGTCGAGGTGGTGCGCCGTCTGGATGGCTTCTTCCTTCATCAGCGGAAGTACGCTCACGAGCTCCTCGAGCGCGCTGGCATGCTTAACTGTAAGCCCGCCGCTACGCCTGTTGATACGAAGGCCAAGCTTTCCGCCACGGATGGTTCTCCTTCTTCGGATGCTGCTTTCTATCGGTCTATCGTTGATGCTCTCCAGTACCTCACTCTGACTCGACCGGAGATCCAGTATGCCGTGCAACAGGTGTGTCTTCATATGCATGCTCCTCGAGACGTTCACTGGGCTGCCGTCAAGTGGATTCTCCACTATATCTGTGGCACTATGGATCTTGGCGTCACGCTTCACGCCTCCGCCGACATCGGCCTCACCGCCTACTCTGATGCAGACTGGGCGGGCTGCCCTGACACTCGTCGCTCCACTTCGGGCTATTGTGTCTATCTTGGACCCTCACTCATCTTATGGTCGTCCAAGCGACAACCTACGGTTTCTCGTTCCAGTGCTGAGGCTGAGTATCGTGCGGTGGCCAACGCCATCGCCGAGTGTTCGTGGCTTCGCCAGCTGCTTCAGGAGCTCTCTTGCCCTGTTGACCGTGCCACGGTGGTCTACTGCGATAATGTCTCGGCGGTCTACCTCTCCGCTAACCCGGTGCATCATCGACGGACCAAGCATATTGAGTTGGATATTCTTTTTGTTCGGGAACAGGTTGCCCTTGGCCATATTCGTGTTTTGCACGTCCCTACCTCCCAACAATTTGCCGATATCATGACCAAGGGCTTGCCTACGGCGTCATTTGAGGAGTTCCGGTCCAGTCGCTTCGACTGCGGGGGGTGTTGAGTATATGTGTTATGTGCATATTGTGTATTGGGCCCACCTCCTAGTTCTTTGTATAGTTGAAGTCCGTGGCCCACCTTTGTACATCATATATACGTGCCTATGCATGAAGAGCAATACATCGTGCAATTACAACATCATACAGTTTGAACCTATATAACCCCGTTGTTCTATTCAGCTTGCGCCTGACGCCTTCCCGTCCGTCTGCCCGAATGACTCGAGACGCGCCTCGTCGGCGGTGGAAGAGCCGCCGTGCTGAACTGCTTCATCGTCCTCGCCTGGTACTTACTATAGATCCCAATTAAGGCTCACTTTAAGAAAGCTTTTTTTAGTTGCAAACTTTTACACCTATTGTCTTGAATTTCAGACTTGTCTAAAGCCTGGATACCGGAGAAAGAGGTTTGAGGAAGATCTGCAGAAGCTCCAGCAGTATCTGTAAATAGACAAAGTAGCCATCTCCACTGTCTTCAGCAGGAGTTAAATTCTACTGCATGGCTCCCTCAAGAGGTTAGTTATTTGTTACATTTTTAGTGATTAGTCTGCCAGGCCAGTCAGTGATGTAACTTTCTTTGTTTTCAGGTTGGTTGCTTTATCCGGACAAGTCCTGCTGGCATGGACTCTGAGGGGTCAACAAATGCTGATGCAGAGGTAATTCATGCTCATCAGTCTGAAGGTGAAGATACACTTCCAGGACATCATGGTACCCAAGATCTTCAACTTCTGGTCACTGGAGGCAGAAATCCCCATGAGGCGGCATCTACACCAGTGTCAACATTTGAAGAGAGTGACGATGTAAGTTTTTGTCCCTCTTACATATTAGAAAATGTGATGTTGATCAAACAGTTGAAGATGAAAATGCAGTGTGCAACTTCCATTTACATATTAGTAGATTTTAGCTTTCAACTTCTATGCATATTACTTCTGTCTGCAATATGTTTATTAATTTTGTTTCTATCTTGCAGGTCACCCTCTGTACATTATTAGTGGTATGGAAGTGTCGATGCGGCGTTGTATGAGGGACCTGGCACATGGAGGATCTTGCACTAACTTCTTGTAACGGTTGGTCATTCAGCTGTGATAGTTGCGGCAAATTTGTGCGCGCTGATTCATCTTTCTGACCGGGGTTGTAACCACTGGATTGGAAATTCTGCAGTTCCTAGCTTTCTAGTCTGTTTCTTTTTTTTGAGTCTGTTTCAGGGACAGAGGATGATAACCTTTTATGCTTTTTTAGGGTGTGTATATGTATATGTAGAGCGGCTACTTAAAAGGGGCAGGGCTGGGCCGGTATTGCAAAGGTGCACCTTCTGCTATCTGAATGAATGAGAGCGCATATCACCTAAACTATGTTTGGCACGTGCATTGTTATACTCAGTTTGTCTGTTGCTGGGAAATCGCATGGTGATGCTGAAGCTGATCGTCTGTTGCGACGGAATTTCTGTAGTATTATCGGCATGAATTGTTTAACGATCATTCCACAACTTGTTGCAAAATTGAAAAGTATCTTAAAGTCTACATCAATCAAGTGAACGGATAAAGAAGTGTTGATACTCAACTAGCTAAATAGAATGGACGACTACTGTGTTTTTTTTCTTTTTTGACCAGGAACCATATGAGGAATTCCCCCATGGTAATATGAACAAGCCTACATGGGAGCCTCTCCAATCTCTGCTCCAGACGCTGGCGGCATCGATGGAGAAGAAAAGGGATCGGGCCTAGAAGAACTCTGAAGAGACTCCTGACAGGGCAGGAGCATAGAGATAGGGGAGGGAGAGATCAGGATGCCACTGTTACATGAACCTTTCACAAAAAGAGAAAAATGTCCAAATGTAAATTCAGTTACTCCTTACAGATCATGCGCAAAATATCATAATTGTAGCGAAATCTGCAGTAACACAAGTTAAGTGTCATTATCCTTCCACATGAAAAGAACAACTTGATTTGGAAATAATTGAGGAAGATATTTTGTTGAAAGGAGGTTTGAAGTTTATCATCACTGATGATCTCCAAGTGCTTCTAGTTTTACCGATCCCATGTTATTCTTTCTAGACAGTTATGGGATACAGGAGCAAGGCAAACTTGCTCAAGAAATCTTTACGGACATAGAGTCGCCACTCACCACACACGTTAAACAAAAGAGCCATAATTGTGCATTTTAGTAGTTCTGGACTTTTATGGGAATAAATGTTACTCTTACTTGGGATGATAGACTTGGCCTTTTAACGTCAGTAAGATGAATCAGAAAACAAGGCTTATATTGGACTTACTATGTGAACGCGTATGTTTCTTATTTTTGTGAGATTTGACAAAAGAAGATCCTCCGGAGGAAGATGATACGCTCCTTGATTGGTGGCTCCAAGCTAGGGCTACCTTCCAGGGAGCGCTCAGAAGAGGATTCGATACTTTCGTCACTGCGGTTGCTTGGTTACTTTGAAAACAGAGGAATGCTAGAGTCTTCAATCGTCCAGAGCGAAATGTGACTCATGGTCCCGTTTGTCCCAACCTCTATAGGAGGTAGGCTTCGTGGACTCAAGCTCCACGGCGAGGTATCTGTGGAGGAGCAACAAGTTTCCAACTTGAGTCTCCATGCCTAAAATATGTCCATTGTGTGATCCCCTCGGCCACCATCTGTCTTGAAGGAGGAGAAGCTCCTTGGAGAAGGGGCAATGTGGCATCTGGAAGAAGAGCTAGAGAAGGCGCTTCTAGGAGGAAGAGGGACGCTAGGAAGGGGAAGTGCTACGAGTGAGAATAAAATAGACTCCATCAGTTGTGGATAAGAGGTGCTACATCGGTAGGCTTGCCTCCTCTCCTACTACGACGCTGGTACCGGTGGGCTTGGCCAGCGCCGGGGTAGTGAGCCCGAGGCAGGAGGCCTCGGTTCCTGCTTCTCCGGTTGGGGCGGTGGCACCCGCACCGGCGGCGGCGCTTGGGGGGGGGAGCTGGGGCAGGTGGCCATGGCTCTCCCCTCTTCTCCGGCGGTCAGGCGGACCGCTTCTCCTACGCCGACGTCAGTCTCCCCTGCGCCGGCAGGTGGGATGGGAGGAGGGCGCGGGCAGGCGGCCTCCGCCTCCCCCTTTCCGCGCGTACCCATGGTCGTGGACCCCGACGTGGGCCTTGCATCTGAGGGGCTTGGGAGCCAACAGCCACCTCTTCCCATAACCTCGGTTGATCCTTTGAGGGATTCAACGCGAGGCTTTACTAGGGAGGAGGTCGTTGCTTTTGGCGGGATCCCCGACCCCGCCTCGACGGGGACTCGGATGAGTGCCCGCCTTCACGAGCTCCCGGAGGTTGACGATATGCAGCAGCGGTGCGCTATGAGGGCGGCCAAGCTTCAGGATGCTGCAACTTCTACTGGTATGTCTGTAAACATATCTAATTCTTTATTGCATTTTTCTAATGAAGAGATTATAAATAATGCAAACCAATTAGGAGTGTCACTAGGAGCTACTAATAATGAGATTACCAATTCGGTCAATGATCTATTAGATTTGGAGGCGGAGCATGTTTTAGAGACTATTCGGAAACTCGGAGCGGTTAAACCGATGAATGATGTAGAGATTGATGCGTTAGGGGTTCGAGTGCTCCATAATCTGTGTGCGGATCTAGCACCCCCCATTCATGAGTCTGAGGACGATGATATGCCCATAGAGAATGATGCTGGTATTGCAGTTGAAACCGGTTATGAGGACCGGGCGTCAGAACCTAGTAAACCAAAACGCAAGTGGAAACGGAAGATCTATCCCGATTCCGCAGTCCGTAGGAGTGCTAGAATTCGTACCACTAAAAAATTTCATGATGAATTATGAAAGGAATCTTTTGGAATAGCAGAGGTCTAAAGGACTTGGCTAAAAGAAGGTTTCTTGCTGAGGCAGCTTTAGAGCAGCGTCTGGACTTTATTGCTCTATCGGAGACTGGTAGAGAAAACTTTGCGCCCCAGTTCCTGTCTGCTCTTGTGGGTGGTATTGATTTCGATTGGCATTGCCTCCCCCCGCGAGGAAGATCGGGTGGTATCTTACTTGGTGTGAGATGTGATTCGCTTGAAGTCCAAAGTGTAGTGATGGGCGACTTCGTGGTGAAATTTCGAGTCCGGTCTAAAGTAGATGGTTTCAACTGGGCTTTGGTGGCAGTGTATGGTGCCGCACAGCCTGAGCTTAAACCAGAGTTTCTGGCAGACCTTGTTCGAATCTGTGGATCGAAACAGCTTCCACTTTTAGTTGGAGGTGATTTCAATATCATTAGGAGGAGAGAGGAGAAGAATAATGATAACTTTGACGGCAGCTGGTCATTTATGTTCAATACCATTATTGAAAGCTTGGATCTGAGGGAGATAGAGCTTTCTGGTAGGAAGTTTACCTGGGCCAATGCTCTGCCAAACCCAACTTATGAAAAACTTGATCGAGTTCTCGCAAGCGTGGAGTGGGAACAAAAGTTCCCTCTGGTTACGGTGCAAGCTCTCTCGAGGGGAATATCCGATCACATGCCCTTATTCGTGGATTCTGGGGAGCCGAACCACGTGGGTAACAAAAACACCTTCTCTTTCGAGATGTCTTGGTTCGAACGAGAGGGGTTTTTTGACCTGATTGCCAGGGAATGGGATAGAGGTGCAGGAGGTAAGACTGCGATCGAGCGTTGGCAGAATAAGATTCGGCACTTGAGAAGCTTTTTACGGGGTTGGGCTAAGCACCTCAGTGGTGTCTATAAGATTGAAAAGGATAGACTCCTTTCTCTTATACAGGCCCTAGACATCAAGGCCGAATCTTCGATCTTGTTGCCAGCTGAGCTACAGGTTAAAACTGAGGCGGAGACGAGGTTGAAAGAATTGCTCCGAGAAGAAGAATTGAAGTGGGCTTTGCGTGCTAAAGTCCACAAAGTTGTCCAAGGGGACGCGAAAACTCAATTATTTCATCTAATAGCTAATGGCAAGCACCGAAAGAAACGTATTTTTCAACTTGAACAAGATGAGGGCACGATTTTAGGTCAGGATAACCTAAAAACATATATTACCGAGTATTACAAGCAGTTATTTGGACCACCGGAGGATAATTGTGTGTCCCTCGACGAGTCTAGGACTGAGGATGTGCCTCAGTTATCGGCTGCTGAAAATGATATTCTGGTTGCACCGTTCTCCGAGAAGGAGGTGTTTGATGCTATTGCACAGATGAAAAACAATAAGGCTCCCGGACCGGATGGATTCCCGGCCGAGTTCTATAAAAAGTGCTGGCATATTATTAAGGGGGATTTGCTACCTATGTTCAATGATCTGTTCTCGGGACAGCTTCACTTATTCCACTTGAATTTTGGAACTATCACATTGCTTCCTAAAAAAATGGATGCTGTGAGGATTGAGCAATTCAGACCGATATGCCTCCTCAATGTTAGTTTCAAAATATTCACCAAAGTCGGGACTAATAGGCTTGTGACGCCCCCGATTTGACCGTACACTAATCATGCACGCAAATGTGTACGATCAAGATCAGGGACTCACGGGAAGATATCACAACAAAACTCTAAAACATAAATAAGTCATACAAGCATCATAATACAAGCCAGGGGCCGCGAGGGCTCGAATACAAGTGCTCGATCATAGACGAGTCAGCGGAAGCAACAATATCTGAGTACAGACATAAGTTAAACAAGTTGCCTTAAGAAGGCTAGCACAAACTGGGATACAGATCGAAAGAGGCGCAGGCCTCCTGCCTGGGATCCTCCTAACTACTCCTGGTCGTCGTCGTCAGCCTGCACGTAGTAGTAGGCACCTCCAATGTAGTAGTCGTCGTCGACGGTGGCGTCTGGCTCCAGGCCTCCAGCATCTGGTTGCGACAACCAGGTAGAAGGGAAAGGGGAAAAGAGGGAGAAAGGCAACCGTGAGTACTCATCCAAAGTACTCGCAAGCAAGGAGCTACACTACATATGCATGGGTATATGTGTAAGGAGGCCATATCGGTGGACTGAACTGCAGAATGCCAGAATAAGAGGGAGATAGCTAATCCTGTCGAAGACTACACTTCTGGCAGCCTCCGTCTTGCAGCATATAGAAGAGAGTAGATTGTAGTCCTCCAAGTAGCATCTCCAAGTAGCATCTCCAAGCAGCATCTCCAAGTAGCATCGCATAGCATAAACCTACCCGGCGATCCTCTCCTCGTCGCCCTGCGGAAAAGCGATCACCGGGTTGTCTGTGGAACTTTGAAGGGTGTGTTTTATTAAGTATCCGGTTCTAGTTGTCATAAGGTCAAGGTACAACTCCAAGTCGTCCTGTTACCGAAGATCACGGCTATTCGAATAGATTAACTTCCCTGCAGGGGTGCACCACATAACCCAACACGCTCGATCCCATTTGGCCGGACACACTTTCCTGGGTCATGCCCGGCCTCGGAAGATCAACACGTCGCAGCCCCACCTAGGCACAACAGAGAGGTCAGCACGCCGGTCTAAATCCTATGCGCGCAGGGGTCTGGGCCCATCGCCCATTGCACACCTGCACGTTGCGTACGCGGCCGGTGAGCAGACCTAGCAACCTCCATTACAAAGGAAGTTGCGTTAACGCAGTCCAACCCGGCGCGCGCCACTCAGTCGCTGACGTCAAGAAGGCTTCGGCTGATACCACGACGCCGGGATACCCATAACTACTCCCGTGTAGATGGTTAGTGCGTATAGGCCAGTAGCCAGACTCAGATCAAATACCAAGATCTCGTTAAGCGTGTTAAGTATCCGCGAATGCCGAACAGGGCCAGGCCCACCTGTCTCCTAGGTGGTCTCAACCTGCCCTGTCGCTCCGCCACAAAGTAACAGTCGGGGGCCGTCGGGAACCCAGGCCCACCTCTACCGGGATGGAGCCACCTGTCCTTTCAGCCCCCTCGTCAGAATCACTTGCGGGTACTCAATGAGCTGACCCGACTTTAGTCACCATCTGTATAGTATGTATGTATGTATAGTATATACCCGTGATCACCTCCCAAGTGATCACGGCCCGATAGTATAGCAAGGCAGACTGACAAGAATGTAGGGCCAATGATGATAAACTAGCATCCTATACTAAGCATATAGGATTGCAGGTAAGGTATCAACAGATGTAGCGACAATGTCAGGCTATGCATCAGAATAGGATTAACGAAAGCAGTAACATGCTACACTACTCTAATGCAAGCAGTATAGAGTAGAATAGGCGATATCTGGTGATCAAGGGGGAGGGGCTTGCCTGGTTGCTCAGACAAGGAGGGGTCGTCGGTGACGTAGTCGTACACGGTGGCATCAGCGTCGGTCTCGTAGTCTACCGGAGATAAGAGGGGGAAGAAACAATGAATACAATGCAAACATAAACACGACGATGCGTGACGTGACAATGAGCGGTGCTAGATGTGCCCTAACGTGGTATGAGGTGGTACCGGTTAAGGGGGGAAACATCTGGGAAAGTATTCCCGGTGTTTCGCGTTTTCGGGCAGAGGAGCCGGAGGGGGAAAGTTGCGAGTTCGATAGGTTAGGGGTGTGTGGCGGACGAACGGACTGCGTATCCGGATTCGTCTCGTCGTTCTGAGCAACTTTCATGTACAAAGTTTTTTCATCTGAGCTACGGTTTATTTTATATAAATTTTAAAAGATTAAAATCATTTTTAGCATTTATTTAAATATTTTAATCCAACATTATCCAGAACAGTGCACGCTGACGTCAGCATGACGTCAGCATGACGTCAGCAGTCAACAGAGGCGTTGACTGGTCAACTGACGTGTGGGTCCCGTTTGTCATTGACTGTTTAGTCTAATTAATGTTTAACTAATCTAATTACTGTTTAATTAAACAAATTAGTTAATTAGGTTAATCTAATTATGATTAATTAACTTAATTAATTCCTTAATTAATTAATTAATTTTATTATTATTTATTTATTTAATATATATATTTTTTCTTTTTTTTATAAAACCGTTCTGGGGCGGGCCCATATGTCATAGGCCCTGGGGCATAACGGGCGACGGGTGCGGGGTGGCCCGAACGGGCGCTACGGGCACCCGACCGCAGGCAGAGGCCATGGCCCGACGCGGCTGGGCGTCGGCGGCCAAGGCGCCGGCCAAGGGAGGCAGCGGAGGTGGCCGCGGGGCGCAGCGATGAGGGGTAGCGCGGGGAGGAGGCCGCGGGTGGTGGCCGGAGTGGGGACCGGACCGGCGAGCGGGAGGCACGGGTAGCAGGGGGCTTCGGTGGTGCGGCTAGGGCGCGGAGGGAGTGGAGCC
>NC_041384.1:91454089-91462137 GCF_002162155.2 Triticum dicoccoides
TGGGCCGGCCTGGCCGGTTGGGTCGTGGGGCGGCCTGGTGGCCAGCTGGGCCACGAGGCCCAGCGGGGGGGGGGGCTGTTCTGTTTTTATTTCTTTTGTTCTTTTCTTTTTATTTATTCTTTTATCTTTGTTTCTTATTGTTTTAGTTTTTTGTGAAATATATACTTGGCATCTAATTTGGTATTTCAATTTAGTCCACTACCACAAAAACTCTAGTCCCCAAATAATTTAGTTTGATAATTTATTTAATTAGTGAAGGCATTTAAATAATTAGTTTTGCTACTATTTAAATCATTATGGTGTAGTTAAGCATTTCATAAAAGTTTGGTTTCACCACCCCATTTACCTATGATTTATTCGACACATTTAGAACATTTTAGTTTTATTTTTGGAAAACTTTTGTTGTTTGCCTATATTTTAAATTTGAATTTGAATCGGTTTCGAACTAACTCGAGATTAGCAACTACAAACGAGGTGACGTGGCATCATTAGTAGGGGATTACTGTAGCTTGATTATCCGGGCGTCACAATTCTCCTCCACTACAAGAAATCTCGTCCCGAGATTTAAGAGGAGAGTAAAGGGAAAGACTAGGTTACGAAACTCTAACGATCCTTCTTGGTCTTGGTTACTCTTCTCGAAGAGGTAGATCCACTACGTTGATGTCTTCATTTCTCTGCTGCAGGTCATCATGATGAAGTCGACGTCCTTTCTTCAGAAACTCCATCATCCTACGAACACGACCAAGGGGAAAAACTTCGAAAGAACGCATATCCACAAAGCTGGGCATCTGACGGTGAACTCAATGGGAAATACACACGGTACCCCACGAGTTGTATTTCAGTGAATTCGTTGAGTGCAATATACGATGGTACCAAAGTTTCAAACGGGTAGGCAATCATTCGATGACTAGACAGAAGCTGGAATAGGGGTTTGAACAACGAGAATAACATGGTGTTTGATTCTAGGATGAATAACGGTATAGCAATTAGCTAGTGAATCACATACAAAGCCAGGTGCAAAGGATGCATTAGAATCCGAGTTGTAAAGAAGAGTCAGGTTTCGATCCAGTGGACCTGTGGGTTATGGGCCCACCATGCGGGTTGAAAGTAGGAAGGGTGGTGACATCTTGCACAGCCGCGACAGGGAGGCATGTCAGTGAATAGCTTGTCAGCTATGCCGACAACAACATCGGTACCAAGGGCGAGGGACAAAGAGAACCATTTTCCTGCTCGTTGAACGAGGCGGACCAATAGGCAAGGTTCCCGTCCATCGGTGGTTACCGAAATGTCATCAACAATAGTAACAGGGTTTTGCTGATGGAATTGCGCACCGAGGTGTTTACATAAGCAGTGAATCATTACTACTTAGATTATATAGATCACAAGAGAGGTCAAACAAACCAATGGAAAGGAAAAGTGATTATCAGGTTTAAACAGAACAATGGAAAGGAAAATGTGTCTAAACACATATTTCAAGGGTATATCCTTACCAAGGACAAGTAGAGATTGATATCCATGACAGGATATAATGTAGAAAACTCTTTAGGTAGGGGAGAAAATTTTCAAGACATTATCCATACAGCGGTGTTTGGATAATTGATCAAGGAACATTTATCATTGGGCTTTAGATGTTCTTGTTGAAAATCGGAGTACCACCGACATGCTTCGAGACAGGATTGACAAGGTCTTCAAGCAAAGGTCAGGCTTTGGATACAAAGGATCCATCAAAAACAACTTATAGAATAAGTCTTACAGTTTCCTCATGGAAGAATGGATAACCTTGTTAAAAATGGAACCATAACAATAGGCCTCCGGCCAGGTGTGCTAGACACGACAGCACCTTACCGGGTCACATAAAGACCAATGTTATAACTCTTGGAAATGTCCCAGCCATCATATCTGACCGAGGTTCAGATCCTATTGGTGTCAGGATACCTCTGACTTAGGAGGCCAGAGAAGAAAAGGTGCAACACAAATGACGAGATGACATTGTAAGATTCTCGGGAAATTTACTACGGAAGCGAGTTCCGAAACAAAAGCTCATCATTAAATCAAGGAGAGGAAGAGGAGGTAGATGATGAACTCAGCGACAATTCACCGAGATTTTCAAAAGATGGATTTCCACAATTATGTGTACAAGGAGATATCAATTGTCAGATCAAATGATATAATGATGTATGTTCGAGAAAAACATACACAATTAAACATTGGTTGAAAGGTGCACCCGAAATATGGGTTGGGTTGCACGACCAATGTCAGAATGGTGATTCAATAGTCAATAGCCTAAGAATGAACTTTCGACCATTAACTTCAGAAAAATAGGGTTGCTAGAAGGAAAGAATCCAAACAACACCGTTCACTTGTTGGAATTAACACGGGGACCAATAAAGAATGGTGATGGTGAGAAGTATTTCTATGCCAAGAATTCTCAAGAGGTGGAACAAATCTCAGAACATTCTTGACATAAAGGATGGTAATACTCCAAGGTAAAGAAGAACAATTGCTGGATAGCAAGGAACTCAAGGTATAACACCAAACATGAACAAGCTTGTGTTGGTGGGAAGGCAATAAAGTGGTCGACGATAATACAATTCATCAAGGGCAAGGATGTTATTTCTCATCATGAATTCAATTGATATCCTGGATGAGCTCAGAATGTTGATGATCACGACACCTTTGTCGCGAGAGTTCATGAAGATGTAATCGATCGGTAACGACATCAAGTCAAGTAATGATGAAGTGAAAGGTTATTGGAACCAAGGGTACGACACAAACTCGAAACCAAGCTTGTTGTTCAAGGCGAAATGATATGACGATGAGGACCGACGTAAGGTTAGTTCATCATCGAAAATTGTGCTCCGAGAAGAAGGACCGGGTAGCCCCGTTAGAATTCGTCACGATAACGATATAGCCAAACAGGCTAGGAATGGCGTGATCGGGTACCAACTCGTACTTATAGAAGCTTACTGAAGAGTTGTTGAACCGAAGAGCGGACTCGGTTCAGTTATCGGTGTCTTTGAGTGTTCAATAACTCAGAGCCCGCGAAAAATTAGAATCAGTGGGAAGGTAGCACTTGATGAAGAACTCATAAGGAGTTATGCAGTTCCATGATAATCTCGAGATACCAGGGGGTAATACTCGACACAAGATCAAAGTAAAGGTGGGACTGGTGTATTGATCCATAGAAGACAATTGTTTTAACTTGTCCGAGAAATGAGATCAAAGAAGAACAATCATGGTCGGAACCACGGTTGCAAAAGGCCAGATCCTAGATATAAGATGAACTTATACCAAAGGAATAATTTATTTAAAAGAAGCTTTAATGATAAGATCTACATCGTGTCCATGGGCATGAACACAAGTTCAAGGTCGACTCCCACTTCTCCAATGCATAACCTTTCATTCACTTCTCACGTTCGATGAAGATGCAGTGTTGAAATTTTATCTGGTGAAGCACCAGAAGAGTATGACTCGTGAAAACTTTCGGGTACACACGGTTTAGAGAAGGCATATGTTCAACCCACAGGGGCTTCTTAGAAACGTATACCACAAGTTTCAAGAGTAAATAACACAAGCTCGAAAGTAGAGCAAGGTTGAGAAAGTAGATGATACAATTACCAAGGGCATTATGTATCCAAGGGAAGGCTCACAAGGTTATTGAATATGAAGGATGCTGACGGATAAAATCCAACAATGGGCCTGATGGTCCACAATGGATCTGACGTGAGCATCGGTACTCAACTAGAGGAAGAAGAGTGCAAGGAGATCAAATTATAGAAACAACTGACTAACTCAATTGTCAAATGCAAAGGAATTATGATTTCCAAATCAAGGGATCAGAAGCAATGCTCTGATTAGGGATGGATAAGTTGAATAGCCTTAGGGTACAATCAACGACAATTGGATTGGTCGAGAACCAATTCCAGTTAAAAGAATGGCAGCTCAGCCGGAAAGGTAATTTATAAGGATCAATGATGTTTGCGGGTATTCGCAAACATATTGAGTCAACAGACTCAAAATGATAATGACAAGGAATGTCATTAAGACTACGAGACTTATGGGATTAACCATAATGCAAGCAAGCAAGAATTTCAAGAGCCAAAGGCTCCAGAGGATTTTCGGAAGATCGAATATTATTTTGAAGACTTTTGTGAAACACATGAACAACTGGGGATAAGCGGATACTCGATAAGTGCGAGAATTATCCATAGGGGTATTCAGGTGACAAGGAATAGCAAGGCGATAAGCTCAAAGGATTATCGAGACAACGACGAGTGTTTCGAGGTATCTGGTAATAACAAGACCAACTGGGGATGAATGTAAGAATAACAACTGCAAGTAGTTATCCATAAGGGTAGACGGTGGAAGGGGAATTGCAAATGCGATGAACATAAGTTCTCGGGTTAACAACGGAGAGTATCTTCAGGGTCTTCACGTGCCGCAGATGATCATCATTAATAAGGGGCTCTCCGGGTGAAAGTGATAACGAGATCCTAATGTTAAATTTAGCAAAAATCATTTAACCCGAATAGAAGAGAAATAAGAGTCCCAGAGTATAGGTCGAGGAATAAAAGATCCTAATACCACCCAATGGCGACGTGGGCCCGTAAGGCACACAGCCAAGTTAGTAAAAGTTTTGCAATGGCTAGACTCAACTTTGGCCAAGGAGTTGGAAAGGGGATTCCTACAGGCAGTCGGCTCTGATACCAACTTGTGACGCCCCCGATTTGACCGTACACTAATCATGCACGCAAATGTGTACGATCAAGATCAGGGACTCACGGGAAGATATCACAACACAACTCTAAAACATAAATAAGTCATACAAGCATCATAATACAAGCCAGGGGCCGCGAGGGCTCGAATACAAGTGCTCGATCATAGACGAGTCAGCGGAAGCAACAATATCTGAGTACAGACATAAGTTAAACAAGTTGCCTTAAGAAGGCTAGCACAAACTGGGATACAGATCGAAAGAGGCGCATGCCTCCTGCCTGGGATCCTCCTAACTACTCCTGGTCGTCGTCGTCAGCCTGCACGTAGAAGTAGGCACCTCCAATGTAGTAGTCGTCGTCGACGGTGGCGTCTGGCTCCAGGCCTCCAGCATCTGGTTGCGACAACCAGGTAGAAGGGAAAGGGGAAAAGAGGGAGAAAGGCAACCGTGAGTACTCATCCAAAGTACTCGCAAGCAAGGAGCTACACTACATATGCATGGGTATATGTGTAAGGAGGCCATATCGGTGGATTGAACTGTAGAATGCCAGAATAAGAGGGAGATAGCTAATCCTGTCGAAGACTACGCTTCTGGCAGCCTCCGTCTTGCAGCATATAGAAGAGAGTAGATTGTAGTCCTCCAAGTAGCATCTCCAAGTAGCATCTCCAAGTAGCATCTCCAAGTAGCATCGCATAGCATAAACCTACCCGGCGATCCTCTCCTCGTTACCCTGCGGAAAAGCGATCACCGGGTTGTCTGTGGAACTTTGAAGGGTGTGTTTTATTAAGTATCCGGTTCTAGTTGTCATAAGGTCAAGGTACAACTCCAAGTCGTCCTGTTACCGAAGATCACGGCTATTCGAATAGATTAACTTCCCTGCAGGGGTGCACCACATAACCCAACACGCTCGATCCCATTTGGCCGGACACACTTTCCTGGGTCATGCCCGGCCTCGGAAGATCAACACGTCGCAGCCCCACCTAGGCACAACAGAGAGGTCAGCACGTCGGTCTAAATCCTATGCGCGCAGGGGTCTGGGCCCATCGCCCATTGCACACCTGCACGTTGCGTACGCGGCCGGTGAGCAGACCTAGCAACCTCCATTACAAAGGAAGTTGCGTTAACGCAGTCCAACCCGGCGCGCGCCACTCAGTCGCTGACGTCAAGAAGGCTTCGGCTGATACCACGACGCCGGGATACCCATAACTACTCCCGCGTAGATGGTTAGTGCGTATAGGCCAGTAGCCAGACTCAGATCAAATACCAAGATCTCGTTAAGCGTGTTAAGTATCCGCGAATGCCGAACAGGGCCAGGCCCACCTGTCTCCTAGGTGGTCTCAACCTGCCCTGTCGCTCCGCCACAAAGTAACAGTCGGGGGCCGTCGGGAACCCAGGCCCACCTCTACCGGGATGGAGCCACCTGTCCTTTCAGCCCCCTCGTCAGAATCACTTGCGGGTACTCAATGAGCTGACCCGACTTTAGTCACCATCTGTATAGTATGTATGTATGTATAGTATATACCCGTGATCACCTCCCAAGTGATCACGGCCCGATAGTATAGCAAGGCAGACTGACAAGAATGTAGGGCCAATGATGATAAACTAGCATCCTATACTAAGCATATAGGATTGCAGGTAAGGTATCAACAGATGTAGCGACAATGTCAGGCTATGCATCAGAATAGGATTAACGAAAGCAGTAACATGCTACACTACTCTAATGCAAGCAGTATAGAGTAGAATAGGCGATATCTGGTGATCAAGGGGGGGGCTTGCCTGGTTGCTCAGACAAGGAGGGGTCGTCGGTGACGTAGTCGTACACGGTGGCATCAGCGTCGGTCTCGTAGTCTACCGGAGATAAGAGGGGGAAGAAACAATGAATACAATGCAAACATAAACACGACGATGCGTGACGTGACAATGAGCGGTGCTAGGTGTGCCCTGACGTGGTATGAGGTGGTACCGGTTAAGGGGGGAAACATCCGGGAAAGTATTCCCGGTGTTTCGCGTTTTCGGGCAGAGGAGCCGGAGGGGGAAAGTTGCGAGTTCGATAGGTTAGGTGTGTGTGGCGGACGAACGGACTGCGTATCCGGATTCGTCTTGTCGTTCTGAGCAACTTTCATGTACAAAGTTTTTTCATCTGAGCTACGGTTTATTTTATATAAATTTTAAAAGATTAAAATCATTTTTAGCATTTATTTAAATATTTTAATCCAACATTATCCAGAACAGTGCACGCTGACGTCAGCATGACGTCAGCATGACGTCAGCAGTCAACAGAGGCGTTGACTGGTCAACTGACGTGTGGGTCCCGTTTGTCATTGACTGTTTAGTCTAATTAATGTTTAACTAATCTAATTACTGTTTAATTAAACAAATTAGTTAATTAGGTTAATCTAATTATGATTAATTAACTTAATTAATTCCTTAATTAATTAATTAATTTAATTATTATTTATTTATTTAATATATATTTTTTTCTTTTTTTTATAAAACCGTTCTGGGGCGGGCCCATATGTCATAGGCCCTGGGGCATAATGGGCGACGGGTGCGGGGTGGCCCGAACGGGCGCTACGGGCACCCGACCGCAGGCAGAGGCCATGGCCCGACGCGGCTGGGCGTCGGCGGCCAAGGCGCCGACCAAGGGAGGCAGCGGAGGTGGCCGCGGGGCGCAGCGATGAGGGGTAGCGCGGGGAGGAGGCCGCGGGTGGTGGCCGGAGTGGGGACCGGACCGGCGAGCGGGAGGCACGGGTAGCAGGGGGGCTTCGGTGGTGGCCGTGGCCAGTGACGGCGAGCGCGGGTGCCGGCGCGCTCCAGGGAAGCGCGGGCGTGGACAGAGCTCAGGGGGGGTGGTTCGCAGCGGGCGTCGCCCGAAGCAAGCGGGCGCGCGAGGGAGAAGTCGGGGACGGGCGCGTGCGGTGCGCACGCGCGGGAGCCAAGAGGGGCGGTGACCACGACGGGACAACGCGGGCGCGTGGCCACGCACGGGCGAGGGGCGACGGCGAGTGAGCGTGAGCTCGTGTGGAGAACGGCAACCGCGACGATGAGGAGAGAGGGAGACGGGGATGGCGCTCACAAGGGGTTGCAGGGGACTGGGCAGCGGGGCGCGAGGAGGAAGACGGGGACGCTGGCGACGTAGGAGAGGCAGTCCGGCGAGGTGGTCTCCGGCGACGGCGTCGAGCGCGTGGGGGTCGTTCGGGGAGGATTGGTGGAGCGAGGCGGCAACGATGGCGTTCTGGCGACGGAGTGGTGGGGCGGGGCAGCCCGGCGACGATGGGGCGGCGTCGGGCCCCGGCGTCGGGCTCGGGGGCAAGGGGATCGGGGCGAGGTGCGT
>NC_041384.1:91462299-91505017 GCF_002162155.2 Triticum dicoccoides
TGGGCCGGCCTGGCCGGTTGGGTCGTGGGGCGGCCTGGTGGCCAGCTGGGCCACGAGGCCCAGCGGGGGGGGGGGCTGTTCTGTTTTTATTTCTTTTGTTCTTTTCTTTTTATTTATTCTTTTATCTTTGTTTCTTATTGTTTTAGTTTTTTGTGAAATATATACTTGGCATCTAATTTGGTATTTCAATTTAGTCCACTACCACAAAAACTCTAGTCCCCAAATAATTTAGTTTGATAATTTATTTAATTAGTGAAGGCATTTAAATAATTAGTTTTGCTACTATTTAAATCATTATGGTGTAGTTAAGCATTTCATAAAAGTTTGGTTTCACCACCCTATTTACCTATGATTTATTCGACACATTTAGAACATTTTAGTTTTATTTTTGGAAAACTTTTGTTGTTTGCCTATATTTTAAATTTGAATTTGAATCAGTTTCGAACTAACTCGAGATTAGCAACTACAAACGAGGTGACGTGGCATCATTAGTAGGGGATTACTGTAGCTTGATTATCCGGGCGTCACATAGGCTCACACAGATTGCGCATTCTGTGGTGCAAAAGTCCCAAACTGCTTTCATGCCGGACAGAAATATCCTTGAAGGGGTGGTAGTCCTGCATGAAACGCTCCATGAAATCCATTCCAAAAAATTAGATGGAGTAATTTTTAAAGTGGATTTCGAGAAAGCGTACGATAAGATCAAATGGCCATTTCTCCAACAGTCATTGCGTATGAAAGGTTTTGATGAAGCCTGGCGCAGACAGGTTGAATCATTTACGCAAAAAGGTAGTGTGGGAATTAAAGTGAATGACAATATAGGTCATTATTTCCAGACACATAAAGGCCTACGACAAGGAGATCCGATGTCACCTATCCTATTTAACATTGTGGTGGATATGTTAGCAATTCTGATAGGAAGGGCTAAGGAAAATGGTCAAATAGATGGATTGGTACCTCATCTTGTTGATGGAGGTGTGTCCATACTTTAGTACGCTGATGATACAATCATATTTATGGAGCATGACTTGCCAAGGCGAGAAACATGAAGCTGGTGTTATGCCTATTTGAACAATTGACCGGGTTAAAGATTAACTTTAATAAGAGCGAGCTATTCTGTTTTGGTAGAGCCAAAGACGAACAGGAGGCGTATAGGCAATTGTTCGGGTGTGAGTTGGGAGAATTACCTTTTTCTTACCTAGGTATTCCAATCCACCATCGTAGGTTAACAAACCGAGAATGGAAGTGCATCGAGGACCGATTTGAGAAGAAACTAAGTTGCTGGAAGGGTAAACTCATGTCATACGGAGGCCGATTAATCCTGATTAATTCGGTGCTTACGAGTATGCCTATGTTTCTCCTATCGTTCTTTGAGGTCCCAGTTGGTGTTCGGAAGAGACTGGACTTCTATCGATCGCGGTTCTTTTGGCAGAGTGATGAGCTTAAAAGAAAATACCGACTTGCTAAATGGGATATCATCCGTAGACCGAAAGACCAAGGGGGTCTTGGTATAGAGAACCTAAAAACAGATGCCTTCTTAGCAAGTGGCTGTGGAAGCTCTCTTCGGAGAATGATGCCATGTGGGCTCAAATCCTACGCAGCAAGTACCTTCAGACAAAAACTTTGTCCCAGGTTACAGTCAGGCCGACTGATTCACCTTTCTGGAAAGGACTGATGAAAGTCAAACAATCTATGTTCAATAGCATGAAGTTTGTTATTGCCAACGGCACTAGCACATGTTTCTGGGAGGATACTTGGCTCGGCGAGATACCCTTGGCCGTCCAATATCCGTCTTTGTATCGTATTGTTCAACGACGTGAGGTGTTCGTAGCTTCGGTATTTCAATCTATCCCCCTTAATATTCAGTTCCAACGGACGCTGGCGGGCAATCGTTGGGAGGAGTGGCTCCGTCTAGTTAGGAGACTGATGGAGGTCCAACTTTCCCAACAACCCGATGAATTACGCTGGAAGTTGACTAAGTCTGGAGTATTCACAGTTAAATCAATGTACATTGATGTTATTAATTCGAACTCCATTCCTACATCCAAGCATGTTTGGGATGTCAAAGTACCTTTGAAAATAAAAGTGTTTATGTGGTTTATCCATAAATAAGTTATTTTAACCAAGGACAATTTGAAAAAGCGTAATTGGACAGGGCCTACTAGGTGTAGTTTATGTGATCGGGATGAGACTATAAAACACCTCTTTTTTGATTGCCCGTTGGCCAAAGTCCTTTGGCAGACGGTTCACATTGCTTTCAATATCGAACCACCAAATTCTGTTAACGCGTTATTTGGGACATGGCTGAATGGGATTCTGCCTGACTTAGCGAAACACATTCGGGTTGGGGTTTGCGCTTTGCTGTGGACTATCTGGACTTGCAGAAATGATTTGGTCTTTAATACAATATCATGTATTCATTTTTTGCAGGTTATATTCCGCACTACGGCTCTGATCCGTTCGTGGTCACTACTCACTCAGACGGAGGCCAGGGAGCATTTGGTTACTGGATCTTTCCGCTAGGAGATGGTAGCTCGAGATATCTTCAACCGGTTTGGATGGCGATCATGTAATATGATAGGCATCTAGTTTATCTATCTATTTATAGCCAGCCGGTTGTGGCATCTTATCTTGGCTAGTCGATGTTTCTAGCCTTTATGGCTCTGTGTGAGCTTTCTTTGTTTTCATTTTCTTTGGAGACCTTGGAACCATGTTGACACTATTTTGGTGGTTAATAAGATGGCCGTATGCATCATTCTGATGCAGAGGCCGGGGAGTCCTCCCTTTTCGAAAAAAAGAGGTGCTACATCGGGGTAGAAAGAACGGCGCTGCAGGGTAGAGAAGGGGAAACAACGAGTTGACTCCTGAATTGTTTCAAATCAGTTGGCCGAGAAGGATCCTTTTCCCAGTGATGAACGACATGAAATTTTCTTTTACAAATAGGGATTTTTATTAATCATTAGCCGAGCATACAATCACATTAAATAATATCATCAAGGAAGTGTATAGTTTAGCCACATGCATCTTCTCCTTAGATTAGTTGCTTGTTTGGCACACATATGAGCAGCTTCATTTCCTTCCTAGGAAATAAAGCTCAAAGTAAAATTTGCAAAGTGTCCACTTAGTTCTCTAATCTCCCAAAGAGCTCCAGAAATTTGTGTTCTCTCATGTCCAGCCATGTCCCACAACTTAATAACTTGGTGTGCATCATTGTCCATTAGTATCCAATTTAAACTTCAAACCTCCTGAGGTCCCACCGTCTTAGATCAGTGGCGTATTCATACCAAATCGCTTGAGCACGGATCATAAAGCCCGTTCTATTTGACATCACCATACCAGTAGATACAAAAATAGCATTTTCATAAAAACATCTCTATTGATCTTTCTTTCTTCAACTTTTGGGGGCTTCCATCTCTATTGATCTTTCTTTCTTCAACTTTTGGGGGCTTCCATCTCTGGATCAACTTAGGTTGCTTCGCCTTCTTATGCTTGCCATAGCCATAGCGATCCTTGGCATGTCCACCTCCCATTTTCGCTAATGCCATGATCGAGCATCCCTATTCACATGCTGTCTCATGTGTCTTTCAGATCATATTGCCCGCAACCACATAAAGTGATGCAAGTATCATCACTATGCACTTTTATGTTATCAACCAGATTCTCCACCCAAGATTTTGGATGCAATTGCAGAATCTTCATGCTTGCAACCCCTTGCAACTCTTGCCAAAATATGCGAGCCCATGAGACTCAAAACATACATGGAATAGTTTCCTCTAGACTGTATTCTTCACATAGGAAATTCCTTCCACATGCGGCAAAAACTTAATGATCACCCGCCACAAAAAGTTCCAAACCTAGTGTGGAATTGAGATGTGCCAAAGTTTCTTTTGAAAGTTGACCCCCATCTAGAACTTGACACCTGATGTTGTTGTCACGACCTCTTCGTTAAAGCTCTATAGGCCAAATGAATTGTGAATAGTCCATTATTTTCTATGCTTCACGACCACCAAGTCCTCAATAAAGAGACTAAGTGGAATCTAGCATATTGCACATATATTACGACATATGAAATTGTCCTGCAGTCTATCCATATTCCATGTGCCATCCTTCTCATCAATTAATCATTCCATTATTTGAGCATTCGCATTCATTAATCTAACCATGGTCATCTGCTTGTATTCAAAGGGATCTATAGGTCCTCCCATGGATAATGATCGAGTCATCACCAACTCTCTCAGTAATCCCGACATCCAGGGCTTATCTTTCAAAAAAAGTTGCATGTCACACATGCGATGATCCTCTCTTCCCTTTATAAACTTAGTCATGATAATACTATTTTCATTTAAGTACCCCTGCACATAAGGAATTTTGATTCCTTGGCGGCCTCCATGCTTGCTTAGATAATATTCTAATTAAACATTTGAGAACATGTTTGCTATTTCATATGGTCACATCCAAATCACATTCTTCACAGTAGTGGGGGGATCATATCACGGTGAGAACCACCTATGGTAGGATGGCTACGAGAGTGGTGGTACCCACAGCCCAACTCAAGGTTTGATGCATGTGTCTCGTAAAGGCGAAATATTCTTTCAATGAGAGGTGGCGCTTTCATGGTTTATAGAGGCGGGTGTTCGTGCCTGATATGAGTGTTACGATGTTTAGTTGAGTTTCGCCACCTCTGGAGCCTGGTTCGAGATGCAGAGGTGAACCTCACTAGTGGCATCGCGGACACAATCATCTGAAAAACACAACTACTTCGGGCGCCTACTCCGTCGCCGCCGCTTAGAAGCTGTAATTTGTCGGCCGGATAGAGACATGTTCCGGCGGGCATGGGCTCCCCTCGCTGCAAGTTTTTCATATGGTTGCTCATGCTGGATAGGCTATGGTGTGCCGATCGCCTGCAGTGCCACGGCTGGCCAAATGACTACTTTTGCCCACTCTATGTGCGGAACTTGGAGACCTCGCTGCACATATGGGAATGCCCGCGCGCTTGGGCAATCTGGCGTGCGACTACTTCTTGGGCTGGCTATGCGACACTAAACCCTGCAAGCTGGCCTAAGGCAGATACTTCAAAAGAGTTGTGGATATCAATTGTATCGAAGTCGACGGATGAACACAAGAAGGTAATCAAGTCCATGCTGATCCTGGTCTCGTGGAGGATATGCCTGAAGCGGAACAACAAAGTTTTCAACAACAAATTTGTTGCCGCGACCACTAGAATTCAAGATATCCGCCGGGGGGGGGGGTGGAGATGTGGAGAGTAGAGGGTGCAAAGTGCATGTTGTCGCCCTTCAGGAACCCAAACTGAGAGATTTTCCCTTCATCTTCGGCCCTCCTTTTTTCAGTTTTCTTTATAGTTTTTCTCTCCTTGTGACCTTCCAGGTCAATGTATATACTGCTTCCTACCTATCATAATGAAAAGTCCAGCAAATTGATGGTCTCCCTTAAAAAAGTGTTACAGGCGCACCAACCTGTGGTTGGATGGTTAGAGGGAATGTGGTATCCCCAGCCCACTAGGGTTCAAATCCTGGTGCTAGCATTTATTCCTAGATTTATTTCAGGATTTCTGGCGATGCGCATTCAGTGGGGGGAGACGTTCCCGTCGACGATGAGGTGCCTACGGTGACTTCGTAAATTACAAGATGATATGCCGACTCAGTCTTTCAGAGGTGCTCATAGGGGTAGGGGTGCATGTGTGCGTTCATAAGGGTGAGTGTATGCACGTGAATTTGATCGCTTGTGTCTGTACTGATGTTCAAAAAATAAAAAAAGTGTTACGGTGTTTACCAAAACAAATCATATCACACTTAATTTCCATAACTAAAATCACATTTCCATAAGTTAAAAAAATCACATTTCCGTAGGGCAGAAAATGAAAAGACCATTTCACCCAAGAGTCCTCGCTGGCCGATCTCCGCCAAATCTGCAAACCCCCAAACCCTAGCTCCCCCAAATCACCGTGCCAACCCTTCTCCCGAGCTCCAATTCACCGCAATGGCGCAATGTGAAGTGTGAGAGGCGCCAAATCCCTCCTCCAACCATGGAGCAGAGCGATGGGCCCAAGCGACCGAAGCTCGCCGCCGCCGCCGACGGCGACGAGGACCGCCTCAGCTGGCTGCCCGACGACATTCTCATCCACATTCCCGTCAAGCTCCGCTGCACCCCCATGGCCGCTCGGACCAGCATCCTCTGCCGCCGCTGGCGGGGCCTCTGGAAGCTCCTCCCGGAGCTCAACTTTCCCCTCGGCACCGAGTCGCACTGCATACGCTCTTCCCTCACAGCCCACGAAGCGTCGGTCATCCGCTTCCTCGTCGTCGACCTCCAGGACGCCGCAGAGGAGTCGGTGGTGACGTGGCTCCCCATCATCGCGCCCCTCCTCTTCGGCGAACTATTCATCTTCAATCTCAGGTGGGACTGGGATGGGGAAACTGGCACAGTTGAGCTGCCTTGCTTCCAGGGTGCCGACTGGATGTCCCTCAACCTAGACAATCTTGGCCTTGCCTTGCCGCCCTCTGGCGTGTTTGCCCGGCTCACCGATCTCTGTCTGGTAGCCGTTAGGATGCGTGGTCCCTGCAGACTCGGTGGCATTGTCTCCTCGCCACGATGCCCATCACTGCGGAAGCTCATCCTACGCGACGCCCAGGTCCGGGATGACATTGTAATCCACTTAGAGTCTCTCTTAGAAATAGGGATGGATAATGTGTTACTAGACCACAACGTCTTGGGTCCGGGCATCCTCGACATTTCCTCAGAGTCTGTCCTCCAAATAGATCTGAAGAATCTAATTGGCGTGTGGCAGCTCCTTGTCGTGGCGCCTGCACTCATTTCATTGAAAGAGAAAGACACCACCTACATTGCTGATCCTGTGGATCCGAGTCAACCAGTCGCCAACATCTCAGCCCCTCAGCTCATGTTTCTTGAGTGGAATGCTCATTATGATCGAAGATCCGTTCAGCTTGGCAAGATGGCACATCTCCAATGGCTGCACGCTGGTCAATTTCTTGTATATGGATCCGATGAGGATTTTGCACACAATCACATCAGGCTTTTGCAGCGCTTTGAGTTCATCGTCTGTCTTGACCTTGCGCTTTACTATTGGAAGGTGAGTTCCATTCTTACGGGATTATTTCATCATCATAATATGCTACCAAGTCAATAATAACAAGGTAAAACATGGGGTTATGATATTTGGTATATTTGAGAAAGCATTACAGAATTCTCACTTGTTTTTCTTTGCTCATTGCTATGTCTTGAGCTTGCGTTGGTTTTCTCCGAAGAGGAAGGGATGATGCAGCAGAGTAGCGTAAGTATTTCCCTCAGTTTTTGAGAACCAATGTATCAATCCAGTAGGAGCCCACGCTCAAGTCCCTCGTACCTGCACAAAGCGATAGCTACTCGCAACCAACGCGATTAGGGGTTGTCAAGCCCTTCACGATCACTTACGAGAGTGAGATCTGATAGATAGAATATTTTTGGTATTTTTGATATAAAGATGCAAAGTAAAAAAGTAAAGGCAAAATAAATAGCAAAACAATATTAAAGTGATGGAGGTTGATATGATGAGAATAGACCTGGGGGCCATAGTTTTCACTAGTGGCTTCTCTCAAGAGCATAAGTATTCTACGGTGGGTGAACAAATTACTGTTGAGCAATTGATAGAATTATGCATAATTATGAGAATATCTAGGCATGATCATGTATATAGGCATCACGTTCGTGACAAGTAGATCGAAACGATTCTGCATCTACTACTATTACTCCACTCATCGACCGCTATCCAACATGCATCTAGAGTATTAAGTTAAAAACAGAGTAACGCCTTGAGCAAGATGACATGATGTAGAGAGATAAATTCATGCAATATGAAGTAAACCCCATCTTGTTATCCTCGATGGCAACGATACAATACGTGCCTTGCTGCCCCTTCTGTCACTGGGTAAGGACACCGCAAGATCGAACCCAAAGCTAAGCACTTCTCCCATGGCAAGAACTACCAATCTAGTTGGCCAAACCAAACGGATAATTCGAAGAGACTTGCAAAGATAACCAATCATGCATAAAAGAATTCAGAGAAGATTCAAATATTATTCATAGATAGACTTGATCATAAACCCACAATTCATTGGTCTCAACAAACACACCGCAAAAAGAAGATTACATCAAATAGATCTCCACGAGAGAGGGGGAGAACTTTGTATTGAGATTCAAAGAGAGAGAAGAAGCCATCCAGCTACTAACTATGGACCCGAAGGTCTGAGGTAAACTACTCACACTTCATCGGAGAGGCTATGGTGATGTAGAAGCCCTCCGTGATAACGGCCCTCTTCCGACGGAGCTCCGGAATAGGCCCCGAGATGGGATCTCATGGATACAGAAAGTTGCGGCGGTGGAATTAGGTTTTTGGCTCCTGTTTTGATCGTTTGGGGGTACGTGTGTATATATAGGAGGAAGGAGTATGTCGGTGGAGCACCGAGGGGCCCACGAGGCAGGGGGGCGCGCCCTAGGGGGGGCGCCCCCCACCCTCGTGACCTCCTCTTTGATCCCTTGCAGTAGGGTCCAAGTCTCCTGGATCACATTCGGTGAGAAAATCACGTTTCCGAAGATTTTATTACATTTGGACTCCGTTTGATATTCTGTTTATCCGAAACACCGAAATAGGCAAAAAACAACAATTCTGGGCTGGGCCTCCAGTTAATAGGTTAGTCCCAAAAATAGTATAAAAGTGGAAAATAAAGCCCAATATAGTCCAAAACAGTAGATAATATAGCATGGAGCAATTAAAAATTACTTATACGTTGGAGACGTATCAGGCATCCCCAAGCTTAATTCCTGCTCTTCCTCGAGTAGGTAAATGATAAAAAGAGAATTTTTGATGCGGAGTGCTACTTGGCATAATTTCAATGCAAATCTTCTTAATTGTGGTATGAATATTCAGATTAGAAAGATTCAAGACAAAAGTTTATATTGACATAGAAAATAATAATACTTCAAGCATACTAACAAAGCAATTATGTCTTCTCAAAATAACATGGCCAAAGAAAGTTATCCCTACAAAATCATATAGTCTGGCTATGCTCCATCTTCCCCACACAAAGTATTTAAATCATGCACAACCCCGATGACAAGCCAAGCAATTGTTTCATACTCTAACCTTTTCAAAACTTTTTCAATCTTCACGCAATACATGAGTGTGAGCCATGGATATAGCACTATAGGTGGAATAGAATGGTGGTTGTGGAGAAGACAAAAAGGGAAAGATAGTCTCACATCAACTAGGCGTATCAACGAGCTATGGAGATGCCCATCGATAGATATCAATGTGAGTGAGTAGGGATTGCCATGCAACGGATGCACTAGAGCTATAAATGTATGAAAGCTCAACACAAGAAACTAGTGGGTGTGCATCCAACTTGCTTGCTCACGAAGACCTAGGGCAATTTGAGGAATCCCATCATTGGAATATACAAGCCAAGTTCTATAACGTGAAATTCCCACTAGTATATGAAAGTGACAACATATGAGACTCTCTATATGAAGAACATGGTGCTACTTTGAAGCACAATATATGAGACTCGCTATATCATGGTGCTACTTTGAAGCACAAGTGTGGAAAAAGGATAGTAGCATTGCCCTTTTTTTGGGCCTTCTTTTTTTTTCTTTGGCCTTTCTCTTTTTTTGGGACAATGCTCTATTGAATGATGATCATCACACTTCTATTTATTTACAACTCAATGATTACAACTCGATACTAAAACAAAGTATGACTCTATAAGAATGCCTCCGGCGGTGTACCGGGATATGCAATGAATCAAGAGTGACAAGTATGAAAGAATTATGAACGGTGGCTTTGCCACAAATACTATGTAAACTACATGATCATGCTAAGCAATATGACAATGATGGATGTGTCATGACGAACTAGGTGGTGGAAAGTTGCATGGCAATATATCTCGGAATGGCTATGGAAATGCCATAATAGGTAGGTATGGTGGCTGTTTTGAGGAAGGTATATGGTAGGTGTATGATACCGACGAAAGTTGCGCGGTATTAGAGAGGCTAGCAAGGGTGGAAGGGTGGGAGTACGTATAATCCATGGACTCAACATTAGTCATAAAGAACTCAT
The DNA here is from genome assembly GCF_002162155.2 of Triticum dicoccoides. Taxonomy (NCBI): domain Eukaryota; kingdom Viridiplantae; phylum Streptophyta; class Magnoliopsida; order Poales; family Poaceae; genus Triticum; species Triticum dicoccoides. Next base: position 91,472,426 of record NC_041384.1, read on the forward strand.
ATACTTATTGCAAAAATTTAGAAGTTATTAAAGCAAAGTATTACGTGCATGCTCCTAGGGGGATAGATTGGTAGGAAAAGATCATCGCTCGTCCCCGACTACCATTCATAAGGAAGACAATCAACAAATAAATCATGCTTCGACTTCATCACATAACGGTTCACCATACGTGCATGCTACGGGAATCACAAACTTCAACACAAGTATTCTTTAAATTCACAACTACTCAACTAGCATGACTTTAATATTATCACCTCCATATCTCAAAACAATTATCATGCTTCAATCTTTTCTTAGTATTCAACTCACTCAAAAGAAAGTTTCACAAATCTAGAATACCAAGCATATCATTATTAAGCAAATTACCATGCTATTAAGAGACTCTCAAATTAATTTAAGTGAAGCATGAGAGATCAATAGTTTCTTTAAAACGAATCCACCACCGTGCTCTAAAAGATCTAAGTGAAGCACATAGAGCAAAATTATCTAGCTCAAAGGATATAAGTGAAGCACATAGAGCAAAATTATCTAGCTCAAAGGATATAAGTGAAGCACACAGAGCAAAATTATCTAGCTCAAAGGATATAAGTGAAGCACATAGAGCAAAATTATCTAGTTCAAAGGATATAAGTGAAGAACATAGAGCAAAATTATCTAGCTCAAAGGATATAAGTGAAGCACATAGAGTATTCTATCAAATTTTAATTCATGTATGGCTCTCTCAAAAGGTGTGTACAGCAATGATGATTGTGGCATACTAACAAACAAAGACACAAATAATACAAGACGCTCCAAGCAAAACACATATCATGTTGGTGAATAAAAATATAGCTTCAAGTAAATTACCGATGGAAGTGGACGAAAAGAGGGGATGCCTTCTGGGGCATCCCCAAGCTTTAACTTTTTGGTGTCCTTAGATTATCTTGGGGGTGCCATGGGCATCCCCAAGCTTAGGCTCTTGCCACTCCTTGTTCCATGATCCATCAAAAGAATTCACCCAAAACTTGAAAACTTCACAACACAAAACTCAAGATAGAAAACTCGTGAGCTCCGTTAGCGAAAGAAAACAAAAGACCACTTCAAGGTACTGTAATGAACTCATTATTTATTTATATTGGTGTTAAACCTACTGTATTCCAACTTCTCTGTGGATTATAAACTATTTTACTAGCCATAGATTCATCAAAATAAGCAAACAACACACGAAAAACAGAATCTGTCAAAAATAGAACAGTCTGTAGTAATCTGTAGCTAGCGCAATATCTGGAACCCAAAAAATTCTAAAATAAATTTCTGGACGTGAGGAATTTATCTATTAATCATCTTCAAAAATAATTAACTAAATAGCACTCTTCAAATAAAAATGGCAGCAGTTCTCGTGAGCGCTAAAGTTTCTGTTTTTTACAGCAAGTTCAACAAGACTTTCCCCAAGTCTTCCCAACGGTTCTACTTGGCACAAACACTAATTAAACACAAAAAACATAACCTAAACATAGGCTAAATAATTTATTTATTACTAAACAGGAGCAAATAGCAAGGAATAAAATTAAAATTGGGTTGCCTCCCAACAAGCGCTATCGTTTAACGCCCCTAGCTAGGCATAACAAGCAAGAATAGATCTAGGTATTGCCATCTTTGGTAGGCAATCCATAAGTGGATCTCATGATAGTTTCATATGGTAATTTTATTTTCTTTCTTGGAAAGTTTTCCATGCCCTTTTTTAATGGAAATTGAAATCTAATATTCCCTTCCTTCATATCAATAATCGCACTAACCGTTCTAAGGAAAGGTCTACCAAGAATAATAGGGCAAGAAGGATTGCAATCTATATCAAGAACAATGAAATATACAGGCACATAATTCCTATTTGAAACAATAAGAACATCATTAATTCTTCACATAGGTTTCTTAATAGTGGAATCCGCAAGATGCAAGTTTAGAGAGCAATCATCAAAATTACGGAAATCTAGTAAATCACACAAAGTCTTGGGAATAGTAGAGACACTAGCACCCAAATCACACAAAGCATAAAACTCATGACCTTTAATTTTAATTTTAATAGTTGGTTCCCACTCATCATAAAGTTTTCTAGGGATAGAAACTTTCAACTCAAGTTTTTCTTCATAGGATTGCATCAAGGCATCAACAATATGTTCGGTGAAGGCTTTATTTCGACTATAAGCATGTGGAGAATTCAGCACGAATTGCAACAAGGAAATACAATCAATCAAAGAGCAATTTTCATAATTAAATTCCTTGAAATCCAATATAGTGGGTTTAGCAACATCTAGATTTGTATTTCTTTCAATCCCACTTTCATCAATTTCATCATTAAGATCTAAATACTCCGAATTTTTAAAACGCCTTCTAGGTAAAGGAAGATCATATTCGGTTTCATCAAGATTCATATTGCAAAATAAAGATTTAATGTGAGACACATCAATAACTTTTAGATCTTCATCTTGATTTTCATAAGAATTAGAAGAACACGCTTTAATAAAGGCATCTTTGGAAGCACGCATCCTAGCGGTTCTTTCTTTACATTCATCAATTGAAATTCTCATGGCCTTTAGAGACTCATTAATATCATGCTTAGGTGGAATAGATCTAAGTTTCAAAGCATCAACATCAAGAGCAATTCTATCAACGTTCCTAGCCAAATCATCAATCTTAAGCAATTTTTCTTGAATCATAGCATTAAAATTCTTTTGCAAAGAAATAAATTCTTTAATATTAGATTCAAAATCAGAGGGCATCTTATTATAATTTCCATAAGAGTTGTTGTAGGAATTCCCATAACTATTAGAAGGATTACTAGGATATGGCCTAGGATTAAAATTCCCTCTATAAGAATTGTTACCAAAATTATTCCTACCAACAAAATTCACATCCATAGATTCATTTTTATTCTCAATCAAATTAGACAAATGCATATCATTAGGATCACAAGAAACACTCTTAGTAGCAAATAATTTCATAAGTTCATCCATCTTTCCACTCAACACATTAATTTCTTCTATCGCATGCACTTTTTTATTAGAAGTTCTTTCAGTATGCCATTGGGAATAATTAACCATAATATTATCTATGAGTTTAGTAGCATCTCCTAAAGTGATTTCCATAAAAGTGCCTCCCGCGGCCGAATCTAAAAGATTTCTAGAAGCAAAATTCAATCCGGCATAAAAATTTTGTATAATCATCCACAAATTCAAACCATGAGTAGGGCAATTACGTATCATTAATTTCATTCTCTCCCAAGCTTGTGCAACATGTTCATGATCAAGTTGTTTAAAGTTAATAATATTGTTTCTAAGAGAGATGATCTTAGCGGGAGGAAAATACTTAGAGATAAAAGCATCTTTGCATTTGTTCCATGAATCAATACTATTCTTAGGCAAAGACGAAAACCAATCTTTAGCACGATCTCTAAGTGAAAAGGGAAATAGCTTCAATTTAATGACATCATTATTGACATCTTTTTTCTTTTGCATATCACATAAATCAACGAAGCTATTCAGATGAGTAGCGACATCTTCGCTAGGAAGGCCGGCGAATTGATCTTTCATAACAAAATTCAACAAATCAACATTAATTTCACAAGATTCAACATCGGTAAGAGGGGCAATCAGAGTGCTAAGGAAATCATTATTATTGGTATTGATGAAGTCACACAATTTGGTAGTATCTTGAGCCATTGCGACAAACAAGCAATCTAACACACGAGTAAACAAAAAAGCAAGCGGACAAAAGAGGCAAACAGAGAGGGAGGATAGAGAGAGAGAGAGAGGGCGAATAAAATGGCAAGGGTGAATTGGGGGGAGAGGAAAACGAGAGGCAAATGGCAGACAATGTAATGCGAGAGATAGGGATTGTGATGGGTACTTGGTATATTGACTTTTTGCATAGACTCCCTGGCAACAGCGCCAGAAATCCTTCTTGCTACGTCTTGAGCTTGCGTTGGTTTTCCCTGAAGAGGAACGGATGATGCAGCAGAGTAGCGTAAGTATTTCCCTCAGTTTTTGAGAACCAAGGTATCAATCCAGTAGGAACCCACGCTCAAGTCCCTCATACCTTCACAAAGCGATAGCTACTCGCAACCAACGCGATTAGGGGTTGTCAAGCCCTTCACGGTCACTTACGAGAGTGAGATCTGATAGATAGAATATTTTTGGTATTTTTGATATAAAGATGCAAAGTAAAAGGTAAAGGCAAAATAAATAGCAAAACAATATTAAAGTGATGGAGGTTGATATGATGAGAATAGACCCGGGGGCCATAGGTTTCACTAGTAGCTTCTCTCAAGAGCATAAGTATTCTACGGTGGGTGACCAAATTACTGTTGAGCAATTGATAGAATTGTGCATAATTATGAGAATATCTAGGCATGATCATGTATATAGGCATCACGTCCGTGACAAGTAGATCGAAACGATTCTGCATCTACTACTATTACTCCACTCATCGACCGCTATTCAGCATGCATCTAGAGTATTAAGTTAAAAACAAAGTAACGCCTTGAGCAAGATGACATGATGTAGAGAGATAAATTAATGCAATATGAAATAAACCCCATCTTGTTATCCTCGATGGCAACAATACAATACGTGCCTTGCTGCCCCTTCTGTCACTGGGTAAGGACACCGCAAGATCGAACCCAAAGCTAAGCACTTCTCCCATGGGAAGAACTACCAATCTAGTTGGCCAAACCAAACGGATAATTCGAAGAGACTTGCAAAGATAACCAATAATGCATAAAAGAATTCAGAGAAGATTCAAATATTATTCATAGATAGACTTGATCATAAACCCACAATTCATCGGTCTCAACAAACACACCGCAAGAGGAAGATTACATCGAATAGATCTCCACGAGACAGGGGGAGAACTTTGTATTGAGATTCAAAGAGAGAGAAGAAGCCATCTAGCTACTAACTATGGACCCGAAGGTCTGAGGTAAACTACTCACACTTCATCGGAGAGGCTATGATGATGTAGAAGCCCTCCGTGATGACGACTCTCTTCCGGCGGAGCTCCGGAACAGGCCCCGAGATGGGATCTCGTGGATACAGAAAGTTGCGGCGGTGGAATTAGGTTTTTGGCTCCTGTTCTGATCGTTTGGGGGTACGTGTGTATATATAGGAGGAAGGAGTACGTCGGTGGAGCACCGAGGGGCCCACGAGGCAGGGGGGCGCGCCCTAGGGGGGGCGCCCCCCACCCTCGTGACCTCCTCTTTGATCCCTTGTGGTAGGGTCCAAGTCTCCTGGATCACGTTCGGTGAGAAAATCACGTTTCTGAAGATTTTATTCCGTTTGGACTCCGTTTGATATTCTGTTTATCCGAAACACTGAAATAGGCAAAAAACAGCAATTCTGGGTTGGGCCTCTGGTTAATAGGTTAGTCCCAAAAATAATATAAAAGTGGAAAATAAAGCCTAACATAGTCCAAAACAGTAGATATTAACGATCGGTATTATGAGTTTATGTGTTTTGATGTACCGAAGGTAGTTTGGAGTTCACAAACGTGACAAGGAGTCTCGGAATGGTCGAGATGTAAAGATCGATATATTGGAAGCCTATATTTAGACATCAAAATGGTTCCAAGTTGTTCGGGCATTTTTCCAGAGTACCGGGAGGTTACCGGAACCCCCCGGGGAGTATATGGGCCTTATTGGGCCTTAGTGGAATAGAGGAGAGGGAAGGGAAAAGTGGGAGGTGCGCCCCAAGCCCAATCCGACTTGGGAAGGGGGCCGGCCCCCTTTCCTTCCTCCCTCTCTCCTCCTTCCTTCCTCTCCTACTCCTACTTGGAAGGGGGAATCCTACTCCCGGAGGGAATAGGACTCCCCTATGGCGCGCCATAGAGAGGGCCGGCCCTCCCCCTCCTCCACTCCTTTATATATGGGGGAGGGGGCACCCCATAGACACATAAGTTGATCATTGATCTTTTAGCCATGTGCGGTGCCCCCCTCCACCATAATCCACCTCGGTTATATCATAGCGGTGCTTAGGCGAAGCCCTGTTCCGGTAGCAACATCATCACCATCATCATGCCGTCGTGCTGACGAAACTCTCCCTCGAAGCTCTACTAGATCGTGAGTTCGTGGGACGTCACTGAGCCGAACGTGTGCAGATCGCGGAGGTTCCGTACCTTCAGTGCTAGATCGGTCGATCGTGAAGACATACGACTACATCAACCACGTTGTCATAACGCTTCCGCTTACGGTCTACGAGGGTACGTAGACGATACTCTCCCCTCTCATTGCTATGCATCACCATGATCTTGCGTGTGCGTAGGATTTTTTTTGAAATTACTGCGTTCCCCAACACTGGCATCCGAGCCAGGTTTATGCGTAGATGTTATATGCACGAGTAGAACACAAAGGAGTTGTGGGTGTGGGTATATACATATTGCTTGCCGTTGTTGGATGAAGCGGCCCAGACCGACATTACGCGTACGCTTACACGAGACTAGTTCTACCGACGTGCTTCGCACACAGGTGGCTAGTGGGTGTCTGTTTCTCCAGCTTTAGTTGAATCGGATTCAATGAACAAGGTTCTTTCTGAAGATCAAAAAGCAATCACTATACCGTGTTGTGGTTTTTGATGCGTAGGTAAGAACTGTTCTTGCTCAGCCTGTAGCAGCCACGTAAAACTTGCAACAACAAAGTAGAGGATTTCTAACTTGTTTTTGCAGGGCATGTTGTGATGTGATATGGTCAAGGCATGATGCTAAATTTTATTATATGAGATGATCATGTCTTGTAACACAGTTATCTGCAACTGGCAGGAGCCATATGGTTGTCGCTTTATTGTATGAAATGCAATCGCCATGTAATTGCTTTACTTTATCACTAAGCGGTAGCGATAGTCGCAGAGGCAATAGTTGGCGAGACAACAACGATGCTTCGATGGAGATCAAGGTGTCAAGCCGGTGATGATGGTGATCATGATGGTGCTTTGGAGATGGAGATCAAAGGCACAAGACGATGATGGCCATATCATATCACTTATATGAAGGAAATATGCCCTAGAGGCAATAATAAAGTTATTATTTATTTCCTTATTTCATGATAAATGTTTATTATTCATGCTAGAATTGTATTAATCGGATACATAATACATGTGTGAATACATAGACAAACAGAGTGTCACTAGTATGCCTCTACTTGACTAGCTCGTTAGTCAAAGATGGTTACATTTCCTAAACCATAGACATGAGTTGTCATTTGATAAACGGGATCACATCATTAGGAGAATGATGTGATTGACTTGACCCATTCCATTAGCTTAGCACTTGATCGTTTTAGTTTACTGCTATTGCTTTCTTCGTGACTTATACATGTTCCTATGACTATGAGATTATGCAACTCCCGATTACCGGAGGAACACTTTGTGTGCTACCAAACGTCACAACGTAACTGGGTGATTATAAAGGTGCTCTACAGGTGTTTCCGATGGTACTTGTTGAGTTGGCATAGATCGAGATTAGGATTTGTCACTCTGATTGTCGGAGAGGTATCTCTAGGCCCTCTCGGTAATGCACATCACTATAAGCCTTGCAAGAAATGCAACTAATGAGTTAGTTGTGGGATGATGTATTACGGAACAAGTAAAGAGACTTGCCGGTAACAAGATTGAGCTAGGTATTGAGATACCAACGATCGAATCTTGGGCAAGTAACATACCGATGACAAAGGGAACAACATATGTTGTTATGCGATTTGACCGATAAAGATCTTCGTAGAATATGTAGGAACCAATATGAGCATCCTGGTTCCGCTATTGGTTATTAACCAGAGACGTGTCTCGGTCATGTCTACATAGTTCTCGAACATGTAGGGTCCGCATGCTTAATATTCGGTGACGATCGGTATTATGAGTTTATGTGTTTGAGGTACCGAAGGTAGTTTGGAGTCCCGGATGAGAATGGGGACATGACAAGGAGTCTCGAAATGGTTGAGACGTAAAGATCAATATATTGGACGACTATATTCGGACATTGGAAAGGTTCTGAGTGATTCGGGTATTTTTTGGAGTACCGGGGAGATACGGGAATACGAGGGAAGAAGTATTGGGCCTCATGGGCCAAGTGGTGAAAGAGAGGAGGCAGGTCAAGGCAGGGCGCGCGGCCCCCCTAGCTCAAACTGAATTGGACTAGGGGGCCGGTCCCCCTTTCCTCCTTTCCTCCCTCTCCTTCCTTCTCCCTCTCCTCCTTCCTTTCCCCCTCCTAGTAGGAGTAGGAAAGGGGAGTCCAACTCCTACTAGGAGGAGGACTCCTCCTCCTATCGCGCCCTGCAAGGGCCGGCCGGCCTTCCCCCTTTCTCCTTTATATACGGGGGCAGGAGGGCACCCCAAGACACACAAGTTGATCAGTTGATCTTTTAGCCGTGTGCGGTGCACCCCTCCACCATAATCCACCTCGATCATATTGTAGGGGTGCTTAGGTGAAGTCCTGCGTCGGTAGCATCATCATCACCGTCATCACGCCGTCGTGCTGACGGAACTCTCCTCAAAGCTTTGCTGGATGGGAGTTCATGGGACGTCACCGAGCTGACGTGTGATGAACTTGGAGGTGCCGTACGTTCAGTACTTGGATCGGTCAGATCGTGAAGACGTACGACTACATCAACCGCGTTCTCATAACGCTTCCGCTTACGGTCTACGAGGGTACATGGATGATACTCTCCCCTCTCGTTGCTATGCATCACCATGATCTTGCGTGTGCGTAGGAATTTTTTTTGAAATTACTACGTTCCCCAACAGTGGTATCAGAGCCAGGTTTATGCGTAGATGTCATATGCACGAGTAGAACACAAAGGAGTTGTGAGCGTAGGTATATACATATTGCTTGTCGTCACTAGTTGATTCTTGATTCAGCGGCATTGCTGGATGAAGCAGCCCAGACCAACATTACACGTACGCTTACGCGAGACTGGTTCTACCGACATGCTTCGCACACAGGTGGCTAGTGGGTGTCTGTTTCTCCAGCTTTAGTTGAATCAGATTCAATGAACAGGGTTCTTTTTGAAGATCAAAAATCAATCACTATACTGCGTTGTGGTTTTTGATGCGTAGGTAAGAACGGTTCTTGCTCAGCCCGTAGCAGCCATGTAAAACTTGCAACAACAAAGTAGAGGACGTCTAACTTGTTTTTGCAGGGCATGTTGTGATGTGATATGGTCAAGACGTGATGAGATATAAATTTTTGTATGAGATGATCATGTTTTGTTAAAGTTATCGGCAACTGGCAGAAGCCTTATGGTTGTATCTTCATTGCATAAGATGCAAGTGCCATGTAATTGCTTTACTTTATCGCTATGCGATAGCAATAGTTGGTGAGACGACCATGTGACGACACATTGATAAGAGATCAAGATGATGGAGATCATGGTGTCATGCTGGTGACGATAGAGATCATGACGGTACTTTGGAGATGGAGATCAAAGGCACAAGATGATCATGGCCATATCATGTCACATATTTTGATTGCATGTGATGTTTATCTTTTATGCATCTTATTTTGCTTAGATCGACGGTAGCATTATAATATGATCTCTCACTAAATTTCAAGGTACAAGTGTTCTCCCTGAGTATGCACCGTTGCCAAAGTTCGTCATGCCGAGACACCACATGATGATCGGGTCAGATAAGTTGTACGTTCACATATAACGGGTGCAAGCCAGTTTTGCACACGCAGAAATACTGGGGTTAAACTTGACGAGCCTAGCATATGTAGATATGGCCTCAGAACACTGGAGACCGAAAGGTCGAGCGTGAATCATATAGTAGATATGATCAACATAGTGATGTTCACCATTGAAAACTACTCCATCTCACGTGATGATTGGACATGGTTTAGTTGATTTGGATCATGTGATCATTTAGATGACTAGAGGGATGTCTATCTACGTGGGAGTTCTTAAGTAATATGATTAATTGAACTTTAATTTCTCATGAACTTAGTCATGATAGTATTTGCATAACTATGTTGTAGATCAATAGCTCGCGATGTAGCTCCCCGTATATTTTGATATGTTCCTAGAGAAAAACTAAGTTGAAAGAGGTTAGTAGCAATGATGCGGATTGGATCGGTGATCTCAGGATTATTCTCATTGCTACACAGAAGAATTATGTCCTTGATGCACCGCTAGGTGACAGACCGATTGCAGGAGCAGATGCAGACGTTATGAACGTTTGGCGAGCTCGCTATGATGACTACTTGATAGTTTAGTGCACCATGATTTACGATTTAGAACCGGGACTTCAAAAACGTTTTGAATGCCATGGAGCATATAAGATGTTCCAAGAGCTGAAATTTGTATTTCGGACTCATGCCCAAGTCGAGAGGTATGAGACCTCTGACAAAGTGTTTTGCCTACAAGATGGAGCAGAATATCTCAACCAATGAGCATGAGCTAAGAATGTCTGAGTACTACAATCACTTGAATCAAGTGGGAGTTAATCTTCCAGATAAGATAGTGATTGACATAGTTCTCTAGTCACTATCACCAAGTTACTAGAACTTCGTGATGAACTATAATATGCAAGGGATAACGGAAATGATTCCCAAGCTCTTCGTGATGCTGAAATCGACGAAGGTAGAAATCAAGAAAAAGCATCAAGCGTTGATGGTTGACAAGACCACTAGTTCCAAGAAAAGGGCAAAGGGAAGAAGGGGGGATTCAAGAAGAAAGGCAAGCAAGTTGTTGCTCAAGTGAAGAAGCCCAAGTCTAGACCTAAGTCTGAGCCTAAGTGCTTCTACTGCAAAGGGACTGGTCACTGGAAGCAGAACTGCCCCAAGTATTTGGCGGATAAGAAGGATGGCAAAGTGAACAAAGGTATATTTGATATACATGTTATTGATGTGTACTTTACTAGTGTTTATAGCAACCCCTCAGTATTTGATACTAGTTCAGTTGGTAAGATTAGTAACTCGAAACGGGAGTCGTAGAATGAACAGAGACTAGTTAAGGGCGAAGTGACGATGTGTGTTGGAAGTGGTTCCAAGATTGGTATGATCATCATCGCACACTCCCTATACTTTTGAGATTAGTGTTGAACCATAATAAATGTTATTTTGTGTTTTCGTTAAGCATGAATATGATTTGATCATGATTATTGTAATACGGTTATTCATTCAAAGTCAGAGAATAATTGTTGTTCCGTTTACATGAATAAAACCTTAAATGGTCATACACCCAAGATGAATGGTTTATTGAATGTTGATCATAGTGATACACATATTCATAATATTGAAGCCAAAAGATGCAAAGTTAATAATAATAGTGCAACTTATTTTTGGCACTGCCGTTTAGGTCTTATTGGTGTAAAGCGCATGTAGAAAATTCATGCTGATGGGCTTTTGGAATCACTTGATTATGAATCAGTTGATGCTTGTGAACCATGCCTCATGGGAAAGATGACTAAGACTCCGTTCTCCGGAACAATGGAGCGAGCAACAGACTTGTTGGAAATAATACATACTGATGTATGCAGTTCGATGAGTGTTGAGGCTCGCGGCAGGTATCGTTATTTTCTGACCTTCACAGATGATTTGAGCAGATATGGGTATATCTACTTGATGAAACATAAGTCTGAAACATTTGAAAAGTTCAAAGAACTAGTCGCCAACCCGTGCATTCGCACGGGCTAGTTTTGTAAGCCACTATTTTAATGTAAGCTAATATTTTTACTCAAATTTATATATTTCATTTTAGGGCTATATATAATACATTATGCACAGGATATCACTTTTATTATCCATGCCTTCTCATAATTATTTACAACAGATAATACCATATGAAATATGAAGCATTACTCAGATTATCACTCTCTACATACCAAATAAAATTACATAATCACTACACGATCAACATGTAATATTTTTAGCTATATCAGTAAAATCATGTCTTTCCGTCGGACATCATATCTCTAGCTATTTGAGTGAAGAGCAAGGAGAACATGGGAAGAGGTCCTTTCATTAGTACTCTTATCACTGTTGAACAGAAAGATAATATACCCCGCAAAAAAACACGGATAATATACCAGCAAAAAGAATGTAGATAGATGATACAATGGACGTTCGAAAAAAAGATGATACAATGGAGAAAAAGATACATGCGTGCATGAGTCATCAATAATTAAGTACACATACACATGCCCGCAACTAAGAAAAAAAGGTGTGTGCCGAACAAAACAGAATTTGCCGAAAAGTGAGGCCCAATTCCAAATATGTATAAATGCATTTTACCTATTAAGAATAGCCTGAAGAGTAGAAACTTACCTTGCCATACTCACCCCTTTATAATCTGCGTTTCTGTTTCTTCCAGCTGCTAGCTGGTGAATTTTCTATTAAGAACCACTTCTCCTCTACTCCACTGAAATTAGTGTCCTAAACAGTGGACCGGCGGCCATTATGAATATGGCCCTCTTGGGTCACGCTGGCTGTAGCCCGGGACCATGGGACGTGGCTGGCCGGCTGCGTGTTTAGCGTAGGTGAGTCACATTCAAAGGAAGTGCCTCCATGCTTCTCTTGGGACAACCCATGGCTTCTTGTTTAAGTATGAAGTTGGTGGCGCAGAGGAGTCTTGTTGAAGCTGACCCATATGATTGCGGGTGTAGTGAGATGAAAGTTGGATCCTGACTTCAGTAGTAAAATTGATTGCTGATGAGTGGATATGAGCTCACTAGTGTATGTTGCAATATATACCAACTTGCTATCCTAGGAGTCCTTTGTGCTAGCTTCCCTAGCTTAACTGATTTCATGTCCACAATGACCGATCATGATAAGACTGCACAATCCACCTCATGTCCTCAATCAGAACCAAGTAGGCACAATGCGTTGTAGATCGACACGGCAGGATTGCATGGAGAAGCGACAGTTCGTAGAGAGATGAATCAAATAATGCATCTAGAGAAGGTGGCACACGTACTATTTAGAGCTTAACATAGGAGGCATCGGCAGCAAATACAGCGGCCGAATTGAGCGACGCTAGCGCAACGATGCTGCAGACTGGCAAGGAACGACGTCAATTGTAGCTGCGTTTTAGTATAAGGGAAAAAACCAAACAAAAATATTACCAGAAAACCAACCAGATCTAGATGTGGAAATAGCAAACATGATCCATACCCCAACTTGCTTTGTCGTGTTTGAGAGACATGGATTTGTTTCACATGGGTACTGACCGGTGAGTAAAAGCGGAGTGGAGATACTCACATGTCTGAATGTGAATCCAAGACAACATGCTTGCTTTGAATTCATCAATCTAGCTCTTTTAATTGTTGTCAGGGTTGCTTGCATCCATATGGAAAAAGGAAAAACTGAAGGTTCCATGAGATGCACTGGATTATATGGATAGCTACCAGAAAAAAATGGATCAAATCTGTTAAGTCGTTGTGCAACACATCACCGACCTGTTTTTCCTCCTGAGAGACATATTGCTGATGTTGGAGACACAATTAATAGTTTATAGCCGATGGGTCAGCAGGAGCATAGAGAAAGATCAAGTTAGCAGAATCGTCATTCTCTTGCCTCATCCTCTTCCATGGCCATCATTGTTTCTGGTGCCTCGTTCAGATTGCTCTCAATGCAGCCATTGTTACCACAGTAGCCAGTACGGCTGGCTTCTTCCTCGTCGACCAAACTCCTCTCTCTTGATGGCTCTCTCTCTAGCCACATTTTTTTCCTCGAGTCAGTGCTGTAATCATGGCTATACTCCGTTGCTGCCTCATCTTGAATCAGTGGTGATGCTTCCCAACAGTATCTCTTCCTAGCTGTTTCTGTATCATCTAGTTCATAGGGAAATTAGATACCTAACATATTGACAGGACCTTTTTGAAAAAAATATTCACAACACATATAATGTAACAGCAGAAAGGTAAGACTATATAAGTTTTATGCTTATTTTACTTTTTTCACTTTTCCAATCATGAACAACATTTGCTCACATTGCATATACAAAGCAACATAATTTACTTCTAATTTCTTGTAGGCTTCAGTTACTTCTTACCTTCTCTTACCATGTCTATAAGGTAACACATTGTATTAATTCATAGGGGACATATTACGTTCGTATGGAAGGGCAAGATATAGGGGTTGTGGCTAGAAATTAAAACGATTGTAGATGTATTACAAACTCGTTTTATTAGTAATAGTTTTTCCATGCAATGAATATCTACACTTGTATAATCTAGGTCAACTAAGATAAGATCCACTTTTTTTGTGCAATGAATCCGTGAATTATCAATAAAAATCAGCGTATTTCAGAATGACATGGACTGAAAATAAAGTTGTTGTGAATATAGAGGGCAATATACTCATCGACTTACCAGAGAACAATAACCATACACAAATCATACATCATATAGAAATTGCAACGGTGGAAAGTAACGTAAGTGAAAGAACTGGGAGAACACGAAAGAGAACCATTCTATGCTCCTGGCTAACCAAAGCCTCGATCTAGAAACCATGACGAAGACATCTCTTTTGGGCCACAACAGATGAAATTTGAACCCAATTAATTCCCCAGCAAACAAATCAGAGTGTTAACTCTAGCAGAAAGAACTTGCAGAACTTGAAAGAGAACCATGCTATGCTCCTGGCCAACCACAACCTCGATCTAGAAACCTTGACGGAGACATCTCTCATGGGGCTCAACAGAAGAATTCGAACACAATTAATTCCCTAGAAAACAAATAAAGGCGTTAACTCCTTGCTAGAGTTAAGCCATCTTGCTCTTAGCTGTAGCTGCACCCAGTCCCCATCGTATTTCTTCAGGTCTTCTTCTGTGACGGGATTCAAGCAAACTGCTCCCTGTAGGAACCTGGGCAAGGAGAAGGTGAGTAGGGGAATCCTCAAAACATATGTAGAAGGGGCAAAGCCGGGAAGCCGGAGAGCGGCCAAGCGAGAAGATGCCGGAAAGTGCATCCGTGGAGAGGTGGAGGTGGCGGCGGCTTGGATCATAGAATTGATGGCCATTAGAAAGAGGTATACATAGACCTTTTTCCTTTTTTCCCCTAAATATCCTGGGATATATGGTCACGACCAACGGAGTGAGTCATGCTCTGAAGACGTACGTGATGTGGAGAGCGTATCTTGCTCAACGTGGAAATTGTAGCGAGCCTTTGATCAGGTTTTTTTGAGAATAGCCTTTGATGATTAGATCTACACCGTTTTTCCTTTTTTTAGAATAGCCTCTGATGATTAGATCTACACCGTAATAACTTGGTCCCACAGGATGAACATCTCTAATTTACTAATTAACGTGGTAATTTCTAGGGAGTCACAAATTAGTATAGGTATAGATTTCAGAGTGAAGTGGAAAATCATCGTAGCAAGAAAATAAATTTTCTACGATCTGATCACGGAGAAAAATATTTGAGTTACGAGTTTGGTCTTTATTTGAAACAATGTGGAATAGTTTCGCAAACTCACTCCACCTGGAACACCACAATGTAATGGTGTGTCCGAATGTCGTAATCGTACTTTATTGGATATGGTGCGATCTATGATCTCTCTTACCGATTTACCACTATCGTTTTCGGGTTATGCATTAGAGACAACTGCATTCACGTTAAATAGGGCACCATCTAAATCCGTTGAGACTACGCCATATGAACTATGGTTTGGCAAGAAACCAAAGTTGTCGTTTCTTAAAGTTTGGGGTTGTGATGCTTATGTGAAAAAGTTTCATCCTGATAAGCTCAAACCCAAATCAGAGAAATGTGTCTTCATAGGATACCCAAAGGAGACAGTTGGGTACACCTTCTATCACAGATCCGAAGGCAAGACATTCGTTTCTAAGAATGGATCCTTTCTAGAGAAGGAGTTTCTCTCAAAAGAAGTGAGTGGGAGGAAAGTATAACTTGATGAGATAACTGTACCTGCTCCCTTATTGGAAAGTAGTTCATCACAGAAATCTATTCCTGTGACTCCTACACCAATTAGTGAGGAAGCTAATGATGATGATTATGTAACTTCAGATCAAGTTACTACCGAACCTCGTAGGTCAACCAGAGTGAGATCCGCACCAGAGTGGTACGGTAATCCTGTTCTGGATGTCATGTTACTTGACCATGACGAACCTACGAACTATGAGGAAGCGATGATGAGCCCAAATTCCGCAAAATGGCTTGAGGCCATGAAATCTGAGATGGGATCCATGTATGAGAACAAAGTATGGACTTTGATTGACTTGCCCGATGATCGGTAAGTCATTAAGAATAAATGGGTCTTCAAAAGGAAGACGGAACCTGATAGTAGTGTTACTATCTACAAAGCTCGAATTGTTGTAAACATATTTTCGACAAATTCAAGGTGTTGACTACGATGAGATTTTTGCACTCGTATCGATGCTTAAAAGTCTGTCCAAATCATGTTAGCAGTTGCCACATTTTATGAAATCTGGCAATTGGATGTGAAAACTGCATTCCTTAATGGATTTCTTAAAGAAGAGTTGTATATGATGCAACCAGAAGGTTTTATCGATCCTAAAGGTACTAACAAAGTGAGCAAGCTCCAGCTATCCATTTATGGACTGGTGCAAGCATCTCAGAGTTGGAATATATGCTTTGATAAAGTGATCAAAGCATATGGTTTTATACAGACTTGCGGTGAAGCCTATATTTACAAGAAAGTGAGTGGGAGCACTACAACATTTCTGATAAGTATATGTAAATGACATTTTGTTGATCGGAAATAATGTAGAATTTTCTAGAAAGCATGAAGGAGTATTTGAAAGGAGTTTTCAAAGAAAGACCTCGATGAAGTTGCTTACACATTGAGCATCAAGATCTCTAGAGATAGATCAAGACGCTTGATAAGTTTTTTCAATGAGTACATACCTTGACAAGATTTTGAAGTAGTTAAAAATGGAACAGTCAAAGAAGGAGTTCTTGCCTGTGTTGCAAGGTGTGAAGTTGAGTAAAGACTCAAAACCCGACCACAGTAGAAAATAGAAAGACAATGAAAATTCATTCCCTATGCCTCAGTCATAGGTTTTATAAAGTATGCTATGCTGTTTACCAGTCCTATTGTATACCTTAGCATGATTCTGGCAAGGGAGTACAATAGTGATCTAGGAGTAGATCACTAGACAGCGGTCAAAATTATTCTTAGAGGACTAAGGAAATATTTCTCGGTTATGGAGGTGATGAAAGAGTTTATCGTAAAGAGTTACGTTGATGCAAGCTTTTTACATCGATCTAGATGACTCTAAGTCTCGATCTGGATACATATTGAAAGTGGGAGCAATTAGTTAGAGTAGCTCCGTGCAGAGCATTGTAGACATAGAAATTTGTGAAATACATACGGATCTGAATGTTGCAGACCCGTTGACTAAATTTCTCTCACAAGCAAAACATGATCACTCTTTGGGTGTTAATCACATAGCGATGTGAACTAGATTATTGACTCTAATAAACCCTTTGGGTGTTAGTCACATGGAGATGTGAACTAATCACATAAAGATGTGAACTATTGGTGTTAAATCACATGATAATGTGAACTAGATTATTGAATCTAGTGCAAGTGGGAGACTGAAGGAAATATGCCCTAGAGGCAATAATAAAGTTATTATTTATTTCCTTATTTCATGATAAATGTTTATTATTTATGCTAGAATTGTATTAACTAGAAACATAATACATGTGTGAATACATAGAAAAACAGAGTGTCACGAGTATGCCTCTACTTGACTAGCTCGTTAGTCAAAGATGGGTATGTTTCCTAAACCATAAACATGAGTTGTCATTTGATAAACAGGATCACATCATTAGGAGAATGATGTGATTGACTTGACCCATTCCGTTAGCTTAGCACTTGATCGTTTTAGTTTACTGCTATTGCTTTCTTCATGACTTATACATGTTCCTATGACTATGAGATTATGCAACTCCCGTTTACCGGAGGAACACTTTGTGTGCCACCAAACGTCACAACGTAACTGGGTGATTATAAAGGTGCTCTACAGGTGTCTCCGAAGGTACTTGTTGGGTTGGCGTATTTCGAGATTAGGATTTGTCACTCCGATATGAGCATCCAGGTTCCGCTATTGGTTATTGACCGGAGACATGTCTCGGTCATGTCTACATAGTTCTCGAACCCGTAGGGTCCGCACGATTAATGTTCGGTGATGATCGGTATTATGAGTTTATGTGTTTGATGTACCGAAGGTAGTTTGGAGTCCCGGATGAGATCGGGGACATGACTAGGAGTCTCGAAATGGTCGAGACGTAAAGATCAATATATTGGACGGCTATATTCGGACATCGGAAAGGTTCCGAGTGATTCGGGTATTTTTCGGAGTACCGGGGAGATACGGGAATACGGGGGAAGAAGTATTGGGCCTCATGGGCCAAGTGGTGGAATAGAGGAGGCAGGACAAGGCAGGGCGCGCGCCCCCCTAGCCCAAACCGAATTGGACTAGGGGGTCGGTCCCCCTTTCCTCCTTTCCCCCGTCTCCTTCCTTCTCCCTCTCCTCCTTCCTTTCCCCCTCCTAGTAGGAGTAGGAAAGGGGAGTCCTACTCCTACTAGGAGGAGAGGACTCCTCCTGGCGCGCCCTGCAAGGGCCGGCCGGCCCCCCCCATTGCTCCTTTATATACGGGGGCAGGAGGGCACCCCAAGACACACAAGTTGATCAGTTGATCTTTTAGCCGTGTACGGTGCCCCCCTCCACCATAATCCACCTCGGTCATATCGTAACGGTGCTTAGGCGAAGCCCTATGTCGGTAGCATCATCATCACCGTCATCACACCGTCGTGCTGACGGAACTCTCCCTCGAAGCTCTGCTGGATCGAAGTTCATGGGACGTCACCGAGCTGAACGTGTGCTGAACTCGGAGGTGCCGTACGTTTGGTACTTGGATTGGTCGGATCGTGAAGACGTACAACTACATCAACCGCGTTCGCATAACGCTTCCACTTACGGTCTACGAGGGTACGTGGACGATACTCTCCCCTCTCGTTGCTATGCATCACCATGATCTTGCGTGTGCATAGGAATTTTTTTGAAATTACTACATTCCCCAACATTATATTGATTGCATGTGATGTTTATCCTTTATGCATCTTATTTTGCTTAGTTCGGCGGTAGCATTATAAGATGACCTCTCACTAAATTTCAAGGTATAAGTGTTCTCCCTGAGTATGCACCATTGCTACAGTTTGTCGTGCCGAGACACCACGTGATGATCGGGTGTGATAAGCTCTACGTTCACATACAACTGGTGCAAGCCAGTTTTGCACACGCAAAATACTCGGGTTAAACTTGACGAGTCTAGCATATGCAGATATGGCCTCGGAACACTGGAGACAGAAATGTCAAGCGTGAATCATATAGTAGATATGATCAACATAGTGATGTTCACCATTGAAAACTACTCCATCTGACGTGATGATCGGACATGGTTTAGTTGATATAGATCATGTAATCACTTAGATTATTAGAGAGATGTCTATCTAAGTGGGAGTTCTTAAGTAATTTGATAATTGAACTTTAATTTATCATGAACTTAGTACCTGATAGTATTTTGCATGTCTATGTTGTTGTAGATAGATGGCCCGTGCTGTTGTTCCGTTGAATTTTAATGCGTTCCTAGAGAAAGCTAAGTTGAAAGATGATGGTAGCAACTAAACGGACTGGGTCCGTAACTTGAGGATTATCCTCATTGCTGCACAGAAGAATCACGTCCTGGACGCACCGCTAGGTGACAAACCCGCTGCAGGAGCAACGCCAAATGTTATGAACACCTGGCAGAGCAAAGCTGATGACTACTCGATAGTTTAGTGTTCCATGCTTTACGGCTTAGAACCGGGACTTCAACGACGTTTTGAACGTCATGGAGCATATGAGATGTTCCAGGAGTTGAAGTTAATATTTATAGCAAATGCCCGGATTGAGAGATATGAAGTCTCCAATAAGTTCTACAGCTGCAAGATGGAGGAGAATAGTTCTGTCAGTGAACATATATTCAGAATGTATGGGTACCACAACAACTTGAATCCACTGGGAGTTAATCTTCCTGATGATAGTGTCATTGACAGAGTTCTTCAATAACTGCCACCAATTACAAGAGCTTCGTGATGAACTATAATATGCAAGGGATGGATAAGACGATTCCCGAGCTCTTCGCAACACTAAAGGCTGCGGAGGTAGAAATCAAGAACGAACATCAAGTGTTGATGGTCAACAAGACCACCAGTTTCAAGAAAAAGGGTAAAGGGAAGAAGGGGAAATTCAAGAAGAACAACAAGCCAGTTGCTGCTCAAGTGAAGAAACCCAAGTCTGGACCTAAGCCTAAGACTGAGTGTTTCTATTGCAAAGGAACTGGTCACTAGAAGCGGAACTTCCCCAAGTATTTGGCGGAGAAGAAGGATGGCAAAGTGAAAGGTATACTTGATATACATGTTATTGATGTGTACCTTACTAATGCTCATAGTAGTGCCTGGGTATTTGATACTGGTTCATTTGCTAACAGTTGCAACTCAAAACAGGGGCTATGGATTAAGCGAAGATTGGCTAAGGACGAGGTGACGATGCGCGTGGGAAATGGTTCCAAAGTCGATGTGATCGCCGTCGGCACACTACCTCTACATCTACCTTCGGGATTAGTATTAGACCTAAATAATTGTTATTTGGTGCTAGCGTTGAGCATGAACATTATATCTGGATCTTGTTTGATGTGAGACGGTTATTCATTTAAATCAGATAATAATGGTTGTTCTATTTATATGAGTAATATCTTTTATGGTCATGCACCCCTGATGAGTGCTATATTTTTACTAAATCTTGCTAGTAGTGATACACATGTTCATAGTATTGAATCCAAAAGATGAAGAATTGATAATGATAGTGCAACTTATTACTGGCACTGCCGTTTAGGTCATATTGGTGTAAAGCGCATGAAGAAACTCCATTCTGATGGACTTCTGGAATCACTTGATTATGAATCACTTGGCACTTGCGAACCATGCCTCATGGGCAAGATGACTAAAATTCTGTTCTCCGGAACAATGGAGCGAGCAACAGAGTTATTGGAAATCATACACACTGATGTGTGTGGTCCAATGAACATTGAAGCTCGCGGCGGATATCGTTATTTTCTCACCTTCACAGATAATTTGACCAGATATGGGTATATCTACTTAATGAAACATAAGTCTGAAACATTTGAAAAGTTCAAAGAATTTCAGAGTGAAGTGGAAAATCATCGTAACAAGAAAATCAAGTTTCTACGATCTGATTGTGGAGGTGATTATGAGTTTGGAGTTCATTTGAAACAATGCGGAATAGTTTCGCAACTCACGCCACCTGGAACACCACAGCGTAATGGTGTGTCTGAACGTTGTAATCGTACTTTACTAGATATGGTGCGATCTATGATGTCTCTCACTGATTTACCGCTATTGTTTTGGGGTTACACTTTAGAGACAGCTGCATTCACGTTAAATAGGGCACCCTCTAAATCCATTGAGATGACACCTTATGAACTGTGGTTTGGCAAGAAACCCAAGTTGTCGTTTCTTAAAGTTTGGGGCTGCGATGCCTATGTGAAAAAGCTTCACCCTGATAAGCTCGAACCCAAATCGGAGAAATGTGTCTTCATAGGACACCCAAAGGAGACTGTTGGGTACACCTTCTATCACAGATCCAAAGGCAAGATATTCGTTGCGAAGAATGGGTCCTTTCTAGAGAAGGAGTTTCTCTCAAAAGAAGTGATTGGGAGGAAAGTAGAACTTGACGAGGTAAATATACCTTCTCCCTTATTGGAAAGTAGTTCATCACTGAAATTGGTTCCATTGATTCCTACACCAATAAGTGAGGAAGCTAATGATGATGATCATGAAACTTCTAATCAAGTTACTACCGAACCTCGTAGGTCAACCAGAGTAAGATCCACACCAGAGTGGTACGGTAATCCTGTTCTAGAAGTCATGTTACTTGACCATGACGAACCTATGAACTATGAGGAAGCGATGATGAGCCTAGATTCCGCAAAATGGCTTGAAGCCATGAAATCTGAGATGGGATCCATGTATGAGAACAAAGTATGGACTTCTGTTGACTTGCCCGATGGTCGGCAGGCCATAGAGAATAAATGGATCTTCAAGAAGAAGAATGACGCTGACGGTAATGTTACTGTCTACAAAGCTTGACTTGTTGGGAAAGGTTTTCGACAAGTTCAAGGAGTTGACTACGATGAAATCTTCTCACTCGTAGCGATGCTTAAGTCCGTCCGAATCATGTTAGCAATTGCCGCATTTTATGATTATGAAATTTGGCAAATGGATGTCAAAACTGCATTCCTTAACGGATATCTTAAAGAAGAGTTGTATATGATGCAACCAGAAGGTTTTGTCGATCCAAAAGGTGCTAACAAAGTGTGCAAGCTCCAGCGATCCATTTATGGACTGGTGCAAGCCTCTCGGAGTTGGAATATACGCTTTGATAGTGTGATCAAAGCATATGGTTTTATACAGACTTTTGGAGAAGCCTGTATTTACAAGAAAGTGAGTGGGAGCTCCGTAGCATTTCTGATATTATATGTAGATGATATATTGTTAATCGGAAATGATACTGAATTTCTGAATAACATAAAAGGATACTTGAATAAGAATTTTTGAATGAAAGAAATCGGTGAAGCTGCTTATATATTGGGCATCAAGATCTATAGAGATAGATCAAGATGCTTAATTGGACTTTCACAAAGCACAAACCTTGATAAAGTTTTGAATAAGTTCAAAATGGATCAGGCAAAGAAAGGGTTCTTGCCTGTATTACAAGGTGTGAAGTTGAGTCAGACTCAATGCCCGACCACTGTAGAAGATAGAGAGAAAATAAAAGGTGTTCCCTATGCTTCATCCATAGGCTCTATTATGTATGCAATGCTGTGTACCAGACCTGATGTGTGCCTTGCTATAAGTTTAGCAGGGAGATGTCAAAGTAATCCAGGAGTGGATCACTAGACAACGGTCAAGAACATCCTGAAATACTGGAAAAGGTCTAAGGATATGTTTCTCGTATATGGAGGTGACAAAGAGCTCGTCGTAAATGGTTACATCGATGCAAGCTTTGACACTGATCTGGATGACTCTAAGTCACAGACCGGATACGTGTTTTCATTAAATGGAGGAGCTGTCAGTTGGTGAAGTTCCAAGCAGAGTGTCGTGGCGGGATCTACGTGTGAAGCGGAATACATAGCTGCTTCGGAAGCAGCAAATCAAGGAGTTCGGATGAAGGAGTTCATATACGATCTAGGTATCATACCTAGTGCATCGGGTCCAACGAAAATCTTTTGTGACAATACTGGAGTAATTGCTTTGGCAAAGGAATCCAGATTTCACAAGAGAACCAAGCATATCAAGAGATGCTTCAATTCCATCCGCGATCAAGTCAAGGAGGGAGACATAGAGATTTGCAAGATACATACGGATCTGAATGTTGCAGACCCGTTGACAAAGCCTCTCTCACGAGCAAAACATGATCAACACCAAGACTACATGGGTGTTAGAATCATTACAATGTAATCTAGATTATTGACTCTAGTGCAAGTGGGAGACTGATACGTCCATTTTGCATCATGCTTTTATATCAATATTTATTGCATTATGGGCTGTTATTAGACATTATGTCACAATACTTATGCCTATTCTCTCTTATTTTACAAGGTTTAAATGAAGATGGGGAATGCCGGCAGCTGGGATTCTGGGCTGGAAAAGAAGCAAATATTAGAGACCTATTCCGCACAGCTCCAAAAGTCATGAAACTTCACGGAAGTTATTTCCAGAATATATAAAAAATATTGGGCGAAAGAAGTTCCAGAGGGGGCCCACACCCTGGCCACGAGGGTGGGGGCGCGCCCTACCCCCCCTGGGTGCGCCCCTGCCTCGTGGGCCCCCTGGCAGGCTTCTGGTGCCCATCTTCTGCTATACGAAGTCTTTCATCTGAGAAAAAATTATAAGCAAGCTCACGGGACGAAACTCCGCCGCCACGAGGCAGAACCTTGGCGGAACCAATCTAGGGCTCCGGCGGAGTTGTTCTGCCGGGGAAACTTCCCTCCGGGAGGGGGAAATCATCACCATCATCATCACCAACGATCCTCTCATGGGGAGGGGGTCAATCTCCATTAACATCTTCACCAACACTATCTCACACTACAAAAAAATACACTTCCGTGATGATACGTGTTTGTCACAGTAGGTTGCGTTTTTTGTCATGCATGTACATCCATGACAAATTTATGACAGAATCAAGATAGTCATACCCGTGCTGTCATAGAAGTGTTCCATGCCATTACCAAAATTATCATCACGGAAGTGTCCACTTCCATGACGATAAATTGCGCGTCACAGAAGTGCTTTCGTCAAGGGTGACCGACACGTGGCATCCACCGTAACGGAACACCATTAAGCTATCGGGTTGGGTTTTGGACCCGATAACCCGTTAATAGCCCCGACCAATGGGGATTTTCCACGTGTAAAATCATCATTGGCTAGAGGAGACACGTGTCAGGTCCGCGTTGGCACAGGTGTCACTCATCCAATGGGTGAGACGCGCCTATGATATGTTGACACATGGACCGGCCCATCAAGTTTAAATGGGCCGGCCCAACTGAAGGCCCAAAAGATTTTGCAGACCATAATCGGCCGACCCAGCTAAAGGCCCACGAGATTTTGCAGACCATAATGGGCTGGCCCAGCTAAAGGCCCACAAGATTTTGCGGGCCATAATGGGCCGACCCAGGTAAAGGCCCACAAGATTTTTGTGTGCCATAATGGGCCGGCCCAGGTAAAGGCCCACAAGATTCTTGCGGATCATAATGGGCCGGCCCAGCTAAAGGCCCATGAGATTTCGCCGACATTAATGGGCCGGCCCAACTATAGGCCCACAAGATTTTGAGGACCCTAGTAGGCCGACCCATTAACTGGCTGCCATGTTTTGGGCCAAATGCCGGCCCATATTTGATCCGGTCCATTAATGGTCTGCCACGCTCCGGGCCTAATAGTGGCCCATATGAGATCCGGCCCGTTAAAGCCTACCACGTTCTGGGACAAATTACGGCCCAGATCAGGTCCGGCCCTTTAAGAGGCTTTGGGCTCAATTATGGCCCATATCAGATTCGGCCCGTCAACTAGACACTATGGTTTTGGGCCCACTTGCTAAAGGCCCACTTAGTAATTCAGCCTGATATTAGTTTTTTTCCTATTAAGGGCCCGTTTAACATTTCGGCCCTATATTAATTTCGGCCTATTAAAAGCCCGTCATAGAGTTGGGCCTAACTACGGCACGGTTTGCATCCGGCCTGCTCGCAGCCGATATCTGATTGGGCTAAACATGGACCGAGACAATTTTGGCCTGTTAAAAGCCCGTGATTTGATTCACACAATCATGGGCCGGGGTTCATTTCGGGCTGCTGCCGGCCCATGAGCTGTTCGGCACGTTTCAGGCCCAACCTACATCGTGATTGCATGACGGCCCGATTGCGAAGACAGGATATATATACAGTAAAATAACTGCAACATCGTGAATAAGAAAAAACCTAGACTATACAATAAAGAAATTACGGCATATTACATCCACTAGGCATCAAAGTTCGCCACTATGATAATAAAGCACAAGCAGACAACAGATTACATACACTGGGCATCAAAGATCGCCACCAGTGCAAATAAACACGCCAACAAAATAATATACAAAACCGACAACACTTCAATAGAGTTCAAGAAAGGTTAGCCCTGTTGGGGAGCAGTAGCGTAAGCAGCTGAGCAAGATGATGAGACTGCGCTTGTTCAACACTTATATCTTCCTCACTCTGAAAGATAAACAAGCAGACAGATGACATGTTTTGCACATAAACGTATCAGTGTTGACAATTCATCACATTTCTTACTGACGAATAAAGTGACACAGTTTAAAATTGCATTAACACAATATGGTACTGTTCAGGTCAAGACATGGTAGGAAATGACATTGTAAAGGAGTTGGCAGCTTCACGACACCACTGGATTACAGATCAAGAACTCATAAGTATCAATGGTTAGTGTGCTGTCAATTTATACCATTTCAGATTGGCAAATAAAGAGACGGTTTAAATAATAGTAGAATGATATGACATTGTTCATAGTTAAGACATTGCAGAATATGACATTGTGCTGTAGTGGGTAGGTTCACCACACCACTGGATTACGGATGAAGAACAGAAGCATACATGAAGTGCAAAAGAAGATCACTTGCTCTGTATAGTTTAATTTACATGGTATGAAGAAGGAACTTGGTTGTACAACTGAAAACTTAAATTGAGAAAGGACAAACTTTTGTTTATGAACTACATAATAAACTTTAAACAAGCAATTTGATGCAAACACCAAAAATAAACAGCTGTTGCAGTCATGCCTAACCAAATATATACAACAAAGTTTGAAGTCTTGAGATGGACAAACTTACATTATTGGTGAAGACCGGCTCTATAAAGGCCTTGTCCATGCTGATGGGGGGGGGGGGCAATTCAAGAAGTTTACCACAGAATCTTCTTCAAAAGCATTGCCTTTATTCTACATTTTGTTAAGAGTAAATATAGATGTGATAATATACAAAAAATGGAGAATATTTAAGATAAGATGAAGAGTGATGCTACATAACCAAGTAGCTATAAATGTAAGTGCAGCGATACAGGCAAAAGGTACAACCAAGAGCAATGCACAGCTAAACTTCTTCAGTACCAACCTTATGGTAAGAGTAAATATAGATCTGATGTGTAGAAAATGGAGGGCAAAGGAAAATAAGCTGCAGAGTGATGGTACATGAACAACTACCTGTCATTATAAGTATACTGATAAAGGACAACATGTACTTACAAGAACAATGCAGAGCTAAAAAACATTGGCATTGGATATATTCTACACTAATGTAACCATTCATACAGATCAGATAATTTGGAGCGAACAATTGATAAGAAAGCTATCATGCATACTGCTGTCACATAATGAACCAGGTATGTATGCAAGTACAGTGATACAGGACAACAAGTACTAACAAGAGCAAAGCAGCGGGCAACATATTTGCGATATCATGTAGTTCTTGTCAAACCGGAATTCTTCTTCGAGCAGATTTCCTGCAAAAAAGATCCGTAAGGCACATGCGGAAAAGTAGAGGTTCAAATTGTCATGTGATTTCATAGACAATACCCCATCCTGGGAACGAGACCAGTGCATAACAAGGTTTTTCTGTTCAATGTCTTCTAAATTTAGCACAGGAGACTTCACCGGAAATTCGTTTATAGACTTGCCATCAAAGTGTGATTTCCTCAGGTAACACCGATACTGCTGCAATGCTTCCTTGAAAATCACAAGCAAGCTTTGCTCGTCATGACTATCCAGATTGACCCTCGCCTAGTTACAACAATGTAATGTAAATCATTGATGTGTTCAATCAGCAGAAAACAGGAAAATAATAACCATGAATAATATCACTTACATGTAAGTTGGACAGGAAGATGTAAAAATGGTGTTTGTCTTCACAATAATCTTCCCATGATGGGAATATATGCACGTAGTCCCTAACAACATTGAAAGCATTGTCTTTTAAACTGGAAATAAATGGAATGGGGTTCCAATCTGCAGGAATTGGCCATCTCTACAGTTGGGATAGGTCTTCGGCCGGTGGACTTGCTGTACTTTTTGCTGGAGTGGGATTTTTCTGTGGTACAACTGGTGCTATGGCAAATGAAATCAGTATACCTTTTGCTGGAGTGCAGGTCCTGTGTGGTGGGGCTAGTGGTGTGGCCAGTGAAGTATGGGTACAGTCTGCTGGAGTCGGTCCTACATTTTGTGTCACTGGTTGTACAGGCAATATAAGTGGGGTGCTGTCTGATTTCTCTGGCACAACCACGTTTTTCAAGGTTTGGCAATCACCCTCTTCCTTTTTGATGTTTGATGCACAAGAACAACATTTGAGTGGAAAAACATGGTATGATGACAGATGGAATATGTATTGATAATGGATGGGCATGGCATCTCGACATATATGATGAGTAAACTAAGCAGATGGCGGTGCAACAAAGTAGAAGAAATGCAAGACAACATATGCAAGATACCCGCAATCAATAAAGCATTGCCAAATTAGAACAGGCACCTTGATGGATGAATAGGACAGGCCATCTGCCTTTGACTCCTCGAGGTTAGAATAGTCATTAGGATCATATTCTGAATAAGAATCAACAGGTGGGGAGCGTATGAGTTTCATTGCATCCATAATGGCACTCAATGCCTTGGTGCCAATTTTGTAAGTCATTGCATCGTTTAGCTTCAAGAGTGGACTGCTGCTAGTGCGACACAAAGCAGCTACACAGATCATAGTGTAGATATAAAGGGAAAACCTTAAGCATCAGAGTAAAATCAACAAAGTGGAACCTGCTGGAATATATGTGCTAGTATTGCCGGTACGGCTAGAAAGGCTTCAGATACTAGCTCTCTTCAAGTGAAGGTGCGGTACTGTTAATATCAGTGTAACTCTCAAAGGCGACACAGCTCCCCGCATTTCCTTGCTATTCTTATAGGATTCGAGTGGGCAGGCCACTACAAATCCTATTCCTATGTTTACAAGATCATACGAATCAAAGAGGCTCAAAGTGTACATCACAACCGACCGTATAGACCTCTTCACTGCAAATGTCCCTACTCATCTTCAGTACAAGGAACATACTGTACTACTATCACACTCCCTCCGTTCCAAAATATAAGTCTTGGTAGAGATTTCCACTATGGATCACATACAGATGTATCCAGATACATTTTAGAGTGTAGATTCACTCATTTTTATCCATATGTAGTCCATGGTGGAATCTATACAAAGACTTGTCTTTAAGAACGGAGAGAGTACATATTAAAGAAGAACGGAAGAGGAACATGGTAAAGAAGAGCAAGCAGATTTTGGATAATAAAATGTTGGTTGCACAGTGCCCACAAATGATGAACCAGAGCGCATTAAGAATGCAACTCCCAGCTGTCTCTCGACCATTTCAGGCGGTTGGATGAAGATCCTACGTCTCCTAACCCTTCTTCTTCCTCGTCTCTGATTCTTCCCATACAGAACACCGCACGGGCCGCCGGCCGGACCACCGGCCCCCATCGCTTGTGTTCCTCCGTCACCCCCAACCCCCACCCCGCCCCAACCCCCACCCTCATCGAGTTTTCTTCGTTCAGCGAGGCCCCACAATCACCCGAGCCCCTTCGATCGCACCGACAAACTCCGGCAAGCTCTAAAAAATCGACCGACCCAATTTTGAAATTTAGTCTACTGTGATTTAACTAGTGTGGAATATAATAGGGCAAACCATAAGCATTGGGAGTATAGTGTTGAGCGTGCCATGGCGGATCTGAAGGTGCCAACCGGACAAAGGCAACTTCGCAACCAAGACAAGAAATCAGAGTAAAGCAGTGGCGATCTATTTTCTTGCTGCGATAAATAAGTTGAGCAGATACAAAAGAGTACCTCCTCTGGTGTGGCACCGTGTATGCATCTGCTGAGAATTTGATGGTGCTGCAGTAGCGATGGCTGTCGGCGGCGTGGAAGAAGATCTAGGAGGGTAGACGGTGGCGGCGGGGCGCGGTGGACGAGACTGTCGTAGGAGCGGCGCCAACAAGGTGGATGACGACGGGGATGAAGCGAGAGGACGGGATGCAAGGATCCCGGTCCGAAGCCGTGGATGAGAGAGGTCGATCTCTTGTAATGGACGGCGGCGTCGGGGTATCAACTCCGGCATGGTGGAGGAGGACGGCGGTGGATGGGGTGGCGGACGGCGGCGGACGGAGGAGGGTGGGGTGGAGAGGGTGTTTTGGCGCCCACGGAGTATGAATGGGGAAAAGGGAGGTAGAGAGGAAGGGGGAACCATGTATTCAGGGCGCGCTTGTCTCAAATGCGAGGAAATTTACAAACTTAGCCCCCGTTTCAAATTTCTACTACATCATAGCAACATTAGTCGGTTGGGGATAGGACGGTAATCTCACATACACCGAATATTTGCCATGAGAGTTTGTTTTTGGCGCCCATCGTGTATGAATATGAATCGGGGAGGGAGTCGATTTCGGCCGAGGACACACTGTGTTTTGGCGCCCACCGTGTATGAATCTGGGTGAGAGGCGGTTACGTCACGTTTGGGTGAAATTACAAACCTACCCCTATCGAAACCTATAGAAATCCAGCAGATAGGCTTTGCGTGGCAGGGATAGGCAGTAGTGATTTCCATCTCGCAGATTTTGGTTTCGGGAGGTTACTGCGACTTTCCCCGCTTCGTTCAAATTTTGCAGAGTGCATGTTTACTGTGCCAACTCAACTCGAATCCCGTTTCTATTCTATTTTTTTGGGCGGGATCCATTTTCAATTGGAATTACATTCTATATACATCATTTTTTATATATACTTTCAAAAGCACAACACCATTTATACATAAATATGGTTTACAGATGGCATGATCTCAGACTCATAAGGTTGTATCCATCAATTTGGATTTTCAAATATTTGAAACCACTTTATGTTGAAATCCAATGTATGCGTTCCTCGCTAACTGTCTCCAATTAATGTGTGTTTCATGCTTTTTTTACTTCTCAAACATGTATAATGTGTTTCACACACGTAACATATAATGTAATCCCGTTTAGACATTAATTGCATATAAACCATGCATTGTTTGTAACTGAAGAATCTATGGATCACCAATATTGATAAACTATATAACATTACACGTGTGCCCAAATTCAAATGAGTATGCATGTTTGATACACCAATTTGCGTTATGATATTATCGATGTCGTGATCTCCAGTTTCAATATTTGAATCCCCTTTAATCCAGATATTCGTCTCATATAGCTATCACTCATTCTTATATAGGACTGTCTCTCTGGACCTATACGCGTTCATCGTCTCTTAGGTATCTCTCGTGCTACCTGTATGTCGACAATGATCTTTTATCTTCGTAACACACTAACGGTACTCTCTCCCTTGACCTTCACCACTCTATCTCTCTCTAAGTATATCTCGCTCCCTGCTATGTGTCTCTAACTATGATTCTCCATGTGGAATCTCTTTCTCTCACACAAACTCAAAATTTTGTCTCCCGGGGTCTCATTTCTCTCTACTATTCCCATGTGTGCCACTCGCACACCCCTCATACAGAGATGTCTTTCGCCCCTTAGATATGAGAACCTACGACTCTTCCTCTTCAATATCTCTTTCTCACACACAAACACAAACTCTGTCTCCCAGGGTCTCATATTTCTCCATTGTTCTCTTGTATGTCGCTCACACACACCCTCTCTCCCTAGAGATATCTTGCGTTCCCTCATATGTCTCTCTAGCTATCACTCTCGTTGTGAAATATCTTTCTCTCTCGCAGACACAAAACTCCGTCTCTCTGGATCTCATTTCTCTCTGATATCTGTTTGTATGTGACTCACATGCACCCTCTCTCTATCTCTCTCACACCCACACACATAACCCAGCCTTCTGATCCACTCGACTCCTATCTCTAACGCACACTAGCTAGCATCTTTATCTTTCTATTTATCTGTTTCTCCATCAGCCTTATTTCTCGCCCTCACTCTTGATTCCTATCACGCACACTACATATGTTTCTCTCTACATGCAGTCAAGTGCCCTCTCACACACATATATAACTTCACCCTTTGAACCACAAGACGGTCATCTCCAACACCCAAACTAGCGGATGTCCCTCTAGCTAGCATCTCCATCTCTGTATCTATCTGTAGTTTATCCGTTAACATTTCTTTCTCGCACAGAGTCTTGCTTCCTATCACCCACACTATATATGTCTCTCCATACATATGCATTTATAGGTTGGTCTCTTTTGCACAATCGTTGCGCCTCACTGCCTCTGCTCGCCATAGATGCATGCTCCAGCCCACGCCACTATCTCTTAAAGACAAAATCACATGCTCAATTGTCGAGCCTTCTTCCCTGCATTCTCACATGCATGCATATTGTCATACCGATCCGTCTCTCCCATGTCATTGATCTTATGACTTATGTCTTCTTTCTTTTATCTCGATCATGCGCGCGCGCACACACACACACACATCCCACGTATACATGTATACCTCTCACACATGCACGTTCAAGGTCTCTATGTCTCCATACGTAGTTAATTACCCTCAATCCGAACGCCACATCGAATCCTTCTCTTCTTTTCTGCACATAACTTCCACCTGGATGGGTAAAAGACACACTCACAATGAACAATCTCCTTCTAGCTACCCCCTGCCTCTCACTCTTCCCCTATATCCCCGAAACCAATAAGACCATCCCTTTGTTTAATTCCCGCCTACATGCACCATCGATATATAGTAGTCTTCCTCGGTGTCTCTCCAACAAACATGTTCTCTCGATGTCGACTCCTCTCATGCACACACACCTTCTCTTCCCACTCTACGGGCATTTTCTCTCTCGCACCCCATCGTTGGTGGCCTCTGCCATACACATCACCTCTCTATGATGAAGCCATGCACACTTAAATTACATCCGCCACAGAGGACCCCGTGACACACACACGCACGCGCGCACACACACACACACGCAGGCACGCACCC